>NC_054387.1:50909726-51255226 GCF_017654675.1 Xenopus laevis | reverse complement strand
AGGGTTAAAGGAAAATATATACCCCCAAAATGAACACTTAAGCAACAGATAGTTCATATCATATTAAGTGGCATAGAATCTCACCAAACTGGAATATATATTTAAGTAAATGTTGCTCTTTTACATCTCTTGCCTTGAGCAACCATTTTGTGATGGTCTGTGTGCTGCCTCAGAGATCACCTGACCAGAAATACTACAACTCTAACTGTAACAGGAAGAAGTGTGGAAGCAAAAGACACAACTCTGTCTGTTAATTGGCTCATGTGACCTAACATGTATGGTTTGTTGGTATGTTTGTGAGTACAGTGAATCCTACGATCCCATGGGGGTGGCCCTTATTTTTTAAAATGGCAATTTTCTATTTATGATTACCCAATGGCACATACTACTAGAAAAGTATATTATTATGAAAATGGTTTATTTACATGAAGTAGGATTTTACATATGAGTTGTTTTATGCAATATCTTTTTATAGAGACCTACATTGTTTGGGGGGTATAGTTTTCCTTTAACAATTGGAGGCTTTAGAATCAGTGCATCTGGTAGGTAGGTATAATGTGCCAGTTCACAGATGGGACAGGGAGTTAGTTATGTCACTGCTGCAGCTGCAACTGTTTTGATGTGCTGGTGCTGCTGAACTTGAAGAACACACTCGCTGCAGGCCACAGGGTCAGTGCCACCACCAATCCAAAATGCGCTCCACCGTTCAGAGCCAGTGAAGATTAGGAATGCACCGAGTCCAGGATTTGGTTCGGGATTTGGCCAGGATTCGGCCTTTTTCAGCAGGATTCGGATTCAGCCGAATCCTTCTGCCCAGCCGAACCGAATCCAAATCCTAATTAGCATATGGAAATTAGGGATGGAGCAGGAAATCGTGTGACTTTTTCTCAGAAAACAAGGAAGTAAAAAATGGTTTCCTCTTCCCACCCCTAATTTGCATATACAAATTAGGGTTTGGATTCGGGTTGGTATTCGGCCAAATCTTTAGCAAAGGATTCAGGGGTTCGGCCGAATCCAAAATAGTGGATTCGGTGCATCCCTAGTGAAGATAGAGCCGCTCCTAAAATAATGCACATTCGGGGAAAGCTGTACGTTGGCTGTGCTGCTACCCTGCCTGCCTCCCTGCCTGTAACGTAAAATTTACGTGCAGGTGCGTAGCAGGGGTCACGTGGTATACAGGATCAGCACAGCTCCAACTAGAGGTACTGGCAGCAAATATGGGTGGAAGCAAATTGCCGGCCCACAGCGCCTGCTTGCAGCTTAAGTGTTCACCCGTTCCGGATGGACCACATGGATTTTGAATTATTTTCTGAAGCCATCGCAAGTTAACTAAAGCAAGGGCCGAGGGGCTCACCAAGGCCGTTGCCCACCGTGTTATTTCCTGGGGCCCCGGCAGGCTAGTCCGACCCTGGCTCTGTGGCAGTGCTGAATTTTAACACCCCGCCTGATCGATAATCCTTGAATATTGATAAACATTATTGCAATGCAAGTTACTAGGGGTGGTTAACTGGTTTCAGAAAAGAGCTTTGAACACAACTTAGGCTTATTGTAAAAAAAAAATATGAGCTGCCCTACTTTGTAGAAATGGGGGGATGTAGAGAAAGAGCTGATCTGATGTGACCGGACAGTTTAAAGTTTATTAAATCACATCCTTTGGCCATTGCCTGCAGAGCACAGCAGGAATTTGGTGTGTGGAGCTCGTGCAGAGCAGTATATGACAGGTGCATTCAGCAGGAAGTGCTACCAGACAGGATGTTCCTACATCATAATAATAATATCACTCATTGATCCAGTGACAGCCAGTCCCATGTCTGATTAACTGCCCTTTCCCCAGTCAGGGAAGTGCTGGCGTTTGGCAGCGCAAGGGTTTTACAGTTTAGCTCTCAGACCTCAGAATCCATAAAATTCCCCCCAGTTTTCTACGCTTGTCACAGTGTAAGTGCTGAGTGTTCTGACTGAGTAAGACTCTCCACTGGGTTTCTACTTAATCTTCCAGAAACACGCCTGGAATTTTTATTCTTTGGCACAATTATATCTGTCACCACTTCTCAGCCTCCTCACATCCAAATGCGCAATGAAAAAGCCCTGGTCGCACAGAAAGCTAACTTATATAATGCTCTTTTATTGCCAGATTTCTGCTTATCCATGATAAAAGATAGAATCACAGCCATAAAGTACGACAGGTATGCTCCTTAAATTGGGTATCAGATAGAATGCCCCCTAAAAAAAAAAATATATATTAGTATTTAATATATGTACTACAATTTTCCTATCTTCCTTTAAGCAATATGTATAGTAACTTTGATATTATCTATCTGTAATTTGAAAAATGACTATTAAAAAAAAAAAAAAAAGAATCTGTGTCACTGTGTCAGAATGATCTGTTATAAAGATAGCTAGAATCTCAGCCATAAAGCAGGACAGGACTGCTGCTTACAATGGTTACCATATAGGAGCTGTGCTACTGTGCTGGTTCAGCGCCATTGCACAATACTAATGCTACTCCATATCCCTTCTGTACTGCTGCGGGGTTCTATTAAATACAGACTTGTTTGGAGTAGTGCCTTTAAAGAAACCGTATCCCCCCAGTGCCATCTGCTTGCTCAGTACCAACCCCTCCGGTATCAGTGCCAGGTACTTCAGCAAGGAGCCGTATCGTACCGTGTAACTGGCAAGTCCAAGTGTTCTAACATTCCTCACGCAAATACAATTTGTTCTCCTCCTCGTGTTTTTTTCCAGTGTTTTCCATTTAATGTCCATAGAGAATCCATTTTATGACTCAGATATTTTTCTGACATCTGCAGATTTGATATAGAGAAACAATGTTGAGGCTTGGCATTTATATTCCATCCCACCATCCCACCACAGACTGCCCAGAGCTGTGACTCACCATTAGCTGAATGTTCCCCTCTATCATTTCCCATGGGGTGGGGGCCTTCCAACATCTCCATCTTGCCTTGCTTCATATGTAGGTGTGGAAGCCCATTGTGTAAACAAATTGCAGCTTGTTCTGTTATAACAATGGAAGGAGATAAGCAAATGGGTCTGATTTTATGGAAAGTGAAACATGGCCTGTGGCTCCCCATCAAAATTGTCCATGTGTGGCTGCTTGATTCCTGTCATTGGGTCTCTAATGTTGGCAACCAATCTCCAATTGTGGGTGCTCCTGGCCACCCAGGGACAGGAATCAAGCAGCCACCAACACTGCTGTGCAGCCCTGCCTTTTCAGTACAGGTATAAGACCTGTTATCCAGAATGCTCAGGACCTGGGGCTTTCCGAATAACGGATCATACCTTAAGTCTACTAGAAAATCATGTAAACATTAAATAAACCCAAAAGGCTGTTTTTGCCTCCAATAAAATTAATTATATCTGAGTTTGGATCAAGTACAAGCTACTGTTTATTATTACAGAGAAAAAGCAAATCATTTTTAAAAATTTTGATTATTTGGATAAAATGGAGTCTATGGGAGATGGCCTTTGCGTAATTCGGATCTTTCAGGATAACGGGTTTTCAGACAACGGGTCCCATACCTGTACATGTATGGCGCCTCAGGGTCACCTTGGTGCTGTTGGGGAGAGCGGAACTGGACTCTAGTTCTAAGGCAGGGCTGCCCAACAAGTGGAATTTGTCCCCCTTTTTTGATTTTTATTGCCTCCTGTCTGGCCAAGAAACTTCTTAGTATATCATTTATCATCCCTTTTTAAGGGGTGGTTCGTCTTTAAGTTAACGTTTAGTATGTTGTAGAATGGCTAATTGTAAGCAAATTTTCAATTGGCCTTCATTATTTATATTTTATAGTTTATTTATTATTTGCCTTTTTTTATGACGATTTCCAGCTTTCAAATAGGGGTTACTGACCCCATCTAAAAAAACAAATGCTCTGTAAGGCTACAGATGTACAATTATTGCTACTTTGTGTCACTGGTCTTTCTATATAGGGCCTCTCCTATTCATATTCCAGTTTATTATTCAAATCACTGCATGGTTGTTATGGTTGTTTGAACCCTAGCAATTAGATTGCTGAAATTACAATCTGGAGAGCTGCTGAATTAAAAGCAAAATAATTGAAAAACACAAATAAAAATGAAAAACAATTGCAAATTGTCTCAGAATATTACTCTCTGTCTACATCACACTAATAGTTAATTTAAAGTTGATCAGCCCCTTTAATATAATCTGACCCCTGGATATTTGCCTCACTCCCTATGAAAAGTTGTACAGCGCTGCCCTAACATATCACAAAATAGTAAAAAGAGCATAACAAGAAGGCATTACCTGACAGAGGCACTATGGGGTTAATATCCAGAGCATATTATTATTTATTGGCTAAAGAAAAATGGTGTCATTGTGTCGCTGGCTGTCGTGCCTACGGCGAGATTTCAGTCCTTTTCCTTGAAACATTTAAAGAAACAAAGAGACAGCAGCAAGTCAGACACAAACACTGAAGATTGGGTTTAGAAAATAAGTGCACAAATGTCAGAAATGTGTAATCCCAAAAATGTCATGTGTCAGGGCCATTTAAGGGCAGTTTGACGAGTTACTTAACCTTTTGTCTTGGGCTGGGGCTCTTAAGAGTGTTGCAAAAATAACTTGTTTGTCATATTGTCCCATCTGCAGTCAGCTTAGTCTGCGGGTGCCTCAAGAAGCCAGAGAGTAAGGATCACTGACAATACGTTAAGGTCTCATGATGGCTAGTCAGTCTGTTCATGCTGAAATGGGACATTCTGAAATGAGAACTAAAATAGAATATAGCTAGAAATGCTGTATGTCATATACTGAACTTTCCTTACCAAACCAGAGGTTCAGCAGACCTATAATAGAAATGATTCAAAATTGCCCCAAGCAGTCCCCATCTTGGATCTTGTTAGGCCATCCTTTGTGTGTCAGTGGCACTGAACATGCTCAGTGTGCTTTGCAATGGTCTAACTATAGAGGGAGCAGACCCTTAGTCTACTCCTTTGTTGAGCTTTACCTTTAAAATCTTAAGAACATCTGTGTCCACAATGAAGGCATGTGTTTAGTATTGCTGTGTAAGCCTTGCAGCCAGTCTTGTGACTTACACAAACCCACAGAGGCCCAATTAAGGCTGAATGCTGCTCCAAATGTGACTGATTGGCCGCTCCACCATCATACTAATGTACTGCACTGCCCTTAAATTAAGGTTATAGCCAATCTGTGGGGGTATCTAACACTGGCCACACATGGGGAGATTAACCTTTATACCAAACTGCTAAGCAAACAGGTCATTGGATGATTTGGCTACATATGTTGTTTATATTCTCTTGGCACAACACAGCAGAAGCCTGCCGATAAAAGACCTGGACAAGAACTGAACCAGAACTTGGTTATATGGATTCAGGAGTCAGAACAAGGAGTCATTACAGTGAACAAAAAGGAATAGACAAATACTGCTTTCAGTATCAAGTACATTTAATTGCAGGTCATTTCAGTTCCTGACACTGACCTTGATAAGATTTTGCTGAAAGGTTTGAGGCTAATTATGATCTGTAGTGCATACCATAGCAGTGATAGATATACTTTAGCGCCCATAAACACAAGGCTTCCCAACCTTTAGCCATGAGTCATATTCAGATATAATAAAAGAACTGGGGAACAACACAAGCATGAAAAATGTTCCTGGGTGTGCAAAAGAAGTGCTGTGATTGGCCATTTGGTAGCCCCTATGTGGACTGGCAGGCTAAAGGAGTCTCTGTCTGGCAGTACACCTAGTTTTTATGCAACGAAAACCTTCCTCCAATCCTGGAATTCAAAAATAAGCACCTGGTTTGGGGCCACTGAGAGCAACATCCTAGGGGTTGGGGAGCAACATGTTGCTCATGAGCCACTGGTTGGGGATCACTGATAAGCACAACCCTGGCCTACCAGCTAGGTTTAGAATGGATAAACTGACCAGTGTATGGGTGATTCCCCGGGTTTCCCATTTGTACTGTATCTCTATAATAATGTTCCACAGGTCTCTGGAAAGCAACATACCCCTCTATAATAAATCCTTCATTGTTTACCAATACAGGACGATGTCATGATGCCACAAAGGATCAGGATGCAATATGAAGCTGCCCTCCAGAGACCACAGTCTGTAAGTAAACTCACTTATTAGCAATGGTGTTAGTTGATTTACTGATCCCAAAGGAAAACACAGATAGAACTCTGCTAGCCATCAAACCTTAGGGAAGATGACCTGTTTCACACTCACTGAAACTGGCCAGAAGTCATGGCTAAATGGGACCTCTAGGGCACCAGCCACTGGATCTGCTGGATTGGTTATGCTTAACAAATGAATTCCAGAGTGGTCTTTCGGGGGGTTCAAATAGGTGCAGTTGCCCCTATTTGATAAGATGGAAACAATATTGAGTCAGTAGAGCAAGATGAAGAATGTAGTATAACATGGAAACAATATGGAGTCAGAAGAGAGCAAGATGAAGACTGTAGTATAAGTTGGAAATAATATGGAGTCAGTTGGGCAAGATGGAGACAGCAGAGCTAGATGGATGCAATAGGGCATGATGACAATAAAACATAAAGAGATTGCAGTGCAAGCTGGAGACAGATGGCTTAATTAGGGAAAGACAGTGACAGTATGACTTTATTTCAGAGCTGCCCAACCCACAACACTTCAGTTGTTGATGATATATAACTCCCATCAGCAGTAAAGATTGTAAGTGGGGTGTTCAGCAAATGCAGAAAGGTCTTGAAGTGTTTTTTTTGCCCTGGATCTCATCACTAACAACAGATAGAATGTTTGAAACCTTTTTCATTGTTGCTCCAGTAAATTCATACTGTTGAGAGGGGGAGGGGGGTAGCTTTCTTGGATATTAAAAGTCCAAACTAAAGCCTGTATATGGTTTTATGAGGGAGTAGGAGGTGTAGCAGGAGCCACTTATCTTTGGGTTGAAGATCAGTCTGGCGTTGTTGTGCCCTCTATAAACTGATTGGCAGGGAACTCACATTAAATTCCTCCAGGCTTCTCAGTAGGAAAGTCAGCATTCCTTTACACTAGGGCCACGTAGGTGGAATCTGATTGGCTGCTGGAGCACAAGGGATACAACACCTCACAGACATTCCTCCTGGGAGATAAGCAGAGCTGGTTTGACCGAAAAGATAGATAACTGCAGGTTATTTCTGTACTCACTGTACAAGTGGAATCCACTTAAGAGGGTCAGGCAGCAAAAAGCACACAAGGGGCCTCGTGCTCCCTTCACGGAGATTGGCCTGGCAATGCCCCCAGCCAAGAATTTCATCTTAGCACACAAAATTAAATATTGCCTGTCTAAGGGAACAATGTAGCAACCATCTGATGCATAATCCTATAAATACAGAGAAAGAATGTTCTGGACACACAATTAGCTATAACCTCATACTGTATTGTCTAAGAGAAACAATATGGCGCCTCATACCCATATGTATAAATACTAATATACAGAGAAGGAATGTTCTGGGCATACGGTAAAGCTATACCTACTGCATTGTTAAGGAAGTGCACACTATGATACACACTGAACAATGTCCAAAATATTTGCTTTTCTTAGAAGCGCTGCTTCCCCTTTTTATGTGTATATGCATATATAAGGGCAATGTTATATATGGGTTACCAGGGAAGTGCTGAATGTGGAAGTGATTATTTTAGATAATCCTCATATTTTTTTAACATTGCGTTAGAGCTGAGGGAAATGACCAGAAAACAATGACGTTGTTTGCATACATGTATGTTGCACTGAACTACAATGTTGCTTTTTGTTTAAGAAGCCATTCCATTTACTGCTGTGAATTTATATTTGTAGATCATTGGGGTGGCTCCCCCTAGAGGGTCCAATGCAGTGGATGGGGCCAGTCATTTAGGGTGATATTTGAGGGTGACATTATTTATAATCTTGGATATCCCAAACACAAGAGTTACTTATTATGAATTGTTTACATTTCTTTGGGGATCCCTATGAAATCTTTTACCACAAAGTGAGAGGGGTCCAGGGCTACAAAAATTCTGAAAACCTTGAATTATGCTGGTATGGCTTTTCAAGGTTTAGACCAGTGCTATCCAACTGGTGGCCTGCGGCCCCCCTTGTGTGGCCCCCCACATAAAAGCCTGACTGCTGTAACGGCTTACATTGTGTTACATTGTGCTCACATTCACCTGTAATCCCCCATATATTGTTCATACATGTGAGATCTCTATTGTTTACACCCCTAAAGCCCTGTACTGTACACACCTCAGACCCAGACTGAAAGCGCTCCACATTGTTCACCTGTTCACATCTCATACAAACTGCTGGAGGGGCACCAGCATTGTGTCACTGTATGTAGCACAGTATGACCTGTTCATCTATTCTGCCTTTCCTATGATCTTTGTGTGTGTGTGTGCCATACTCTGCCTGCCCTATTCTCCCTGTGTGAGCCATACTCTGCCTGCCCTATGCTCCCTGTGTATTTCATACTCTGCCTGCCCTATGCTACTTGTGTGTAGCATGCTCTGCCTGCCCTATCCTCCCTGTGTATCCAATATTCTGCCTGCCCAATGTTCCCTGTGTGTGCCATACTCTGCCTGCCCTATGCTTCCTGTGTGTGCCATACTCTGCCTGCCCTATTCTCCCTGTGTGTGCCATATTCTGCCTGCCCTATGTTCCGTGTGTGTGCCATACTCTGCCTGCCCTATGCTTCCTGTGTGTGCCATACTCTGCCTGCCCTATTCTCCCTGTGTATGCCATATTCTGCCTGCCCTATGTTCCCTGTGTGTGCCATACTCTGCCTGCCCTATGCTTTCTGTGTATGCCATATTCTACCTGCCCTGTTCTCCCTGTGTCTGCCATACTCTGCCTGCTCTGTGCACCTTGTGTGTACCATACTCTGCCTGCCCTATGTTCCTTGTGTGTGCCATACTCTGCCTGCCCTATGCTCCCTGTGTGTGCCATACTCTGTCTGCCCTATGCTTCCTGTGTGTGCCATACTCTGCCTGCCCTATTCTCCCTGTGTGTGCGCCATATTCAGCCTGCCCTGTGCTCCTTGTGTGTGCCATACTCTGCCTGCCCTATCCTCCATGTGTATGCCATATTCTGCCTGCCCTATGCTTCTTGTGTGTGCCATACACTGCCTGCCCTATTCTCCCTGTGTGTGCCATACTCTGCTTCCCCTGTGCTCCTTGTGTGTGCCATACTCTGCCTGCCCTATCCTCCCTGTGTATGCCATATTCTGCCTGCCCTATGTTCCCTGTGTGTGCCATACTCTGCCTGCCATATGCTTTCTGTGTATGCCATATTCTACCTGCCCTGTTCTCCCTGTGTCTGTCATACTCTGCCTGCTCTGTGCACCTTGTGTGTACCATACTCTGCCTGCCCTATGCTCCTTGTGTGTGCCATACTCTGCCTGCCCTATGCTGCTGTGTGTGCCATACTCTGCCTGCCCTATGCTCCCTGTGGGATTTGAGCCTGGTAGGGTTTAGCATTTGGAAATTGTTGTTAGGGGCCCCTAATGTGTTTAATCATGTATTGGGGGTGCTGTGTTATCCACAGGGCAGGAGGAGCACCAAATGTGGATATGGTGGTAACATGGGTGTGATTTAAAGTAGGTGTGGTTTAAAACAGGGAGTGGACAACACTGGCTTCAATTATTGGCCCTCCACCACCTAGGCCAGAAAAAGTTGGAGAGCACTGGTTTAGACTGTTACAGTGATGAGCAGGCTACACCAATGGAACCAGGAATGGCTAAGTATCAAGTCCATGAGATGCCATCATTGATGTCTTCACTATTTCCATGTTTTTGGATACTGTAACCTTATTATAAGTTGTAGGGTGCACTACCAATGTTAAACCACAAAGAAGAAGGGGCTCATACACCCAAAATGTCTGAAAAGCATTGAATCAGCCTGGTGTGTGGTTGCATGGTTGATGGGGACACTGGGTGGGACAGGAGTGTGTCCCCCATCAAGCCAATAAGATATATAATCAGTGTCTTGGCAAGTCTCCACATCTTATGTCTTGTTTTTAATTGTTCCTATTTAGGCAATGCTCGCCCAAATACACTTGAAGGCATATTTATTAGGCATGACTGGTTAAGATGCCTATAGCAACCGATAAGTAATTAAATTTGACCAGTCACCTACAAGTTAAGGTGGCCATACATGCAGAGATCTGCTCATTTGCAGAGGTCCCCAAATGAGTGGATTTCTCCTTGAGGTGCTGATCAGATCATGGGCCCTATGACAGTTGGATCGAGGACCGCATCAACAAACCGATGCGGCCCTCAATCCGATGGGATTTTTAAACCTGCCTGATCAACATCTGCCGGACTTTCAGCCAGATATCGATCGGGAAGCCTGTCTGAGTGCCACATACACTGCCCAATAAGCTGCCGACTTAATCTGTCAGCAGCTTATATCTGCCCGTGTATGGGGACCTTAAGAAAACAAACTATGTCCCTTGGTCATACTAGAACAAGGCCGGTTCAGATGGATGTTGAGTGATCAGATAGTATCTTGACCTTACTGTTCAGGCTTTGAGAACATCTTTCCTTCAGCTGTGGTGTATGCAGCCTCTGGTCACACCATATGGTTGGGGGTGAATATGAACCAAAATTCTAACACAAACAAAGCCTAGAGAGTTTCAAACAGACAATCTGGCTATAACTTTGGGATCTTCAGTTGTGTATTAGCAATTTTTGGGGCCACCACGGGTGCTTAGGTCCTTTGTTATGCTAGGACTTTACCTTACAGGAAATCGATGTTGCAGTCTAACAGCTGCTGTCTGAGTGATGTCACAATTGTGTTTGTTGAGAGACAATGTGCAGGGCACCCGTCTTCTCCTTTCTCCCTACATACTAAATTTGAATGTATGAGAAAAAAAAGGCATTTTAATAATTAGAAGATAAGTGACAGGCGGCATGCTTGGTATGAGGAGTGTGCATTCCTTAAACTCCAGGCATTGCATGCCGTTGCCTCTTACAATACAGCACTAATCCCAGTGCCCTCAAGAGGATGTTATACAAATTATGGGCTTCAATAAACTGTACTTAGTGGGTCATACCATGGTTCTCAGGCATGTTTAAATAACGACTTATTGCTTGGGAAAGGCAGTCAGGGTTTCCATCATTTCCCTTGACAACTTGCATTAGGGCCCAGGGAAGAGTTGAAGCAATAATGGCTTCTGCCAAAGATAAGGACACATGCATAGATACAGAAAGCAGAATTTGCTAGACCAGTGTGTACACTTGTGTATAAATACAAATATACAGAATCTTTATAAGAAATGCAGTGATTGTAAATAGGGTATAGACCCCTGTAATTCAAGATGGAATCCTGCCCTGTGGCTTAGTGCCGCACACGTGACCTGGAACAGGGGAACGGACTATAATTGCAGACTGAATGAAAGTGGTGCTTATGCTTTTGTTGACTTTATATATACACAGAGCTGGCAAGTCTGACACTTCATCATTGTGTTATTTCACTTGCCCTTAATTTGTGTTGTTATGGGATGGAGAAGCAACTTGCGAAAGTGTTTCGCCAACAATGGACGGTTTGTACATTTATTTATTTTCGCAAGGCTCTGCCAGCCTGATACTGGCACTGTTTGTATATCCTTGTGTTAGGGCTTAGTGGCTTCTCTGCAAGCATTGGTCTTATGTTGATGACTTTGTTGAAGTATATATTATATGTGTCCAAATGTATCATTATATAATGAGAGTGACACATTAAACTAATACTGTCCTCAGTTACATACCTGAGGTGGATCCCTCATACCTCTTCATCCATTTTTGCTGCAGCAATGACGTGGGCCTTAGTGATGGATAAAAGACCTGAATTTCAGCCATAAAGCAGGGCAGGACTGCTGTGGGTATCAGATAGGATCTGTGTGACTGTGACAGAATGCTCTGTTATAAAGATAGCTAGAATCTCAGCCATAAAGCAGGACCGGTTAGGACTGCTGTTTACAGTGGGTATCAGGATCTGTTCCACTGCAACAGAATACTGTGCTATAAAACCACACTTCTAGATGTTGCACATTTTTTCAAGCAGTAATATAAATTATATTAAGTTTGGTTCCTGTTTTTATCCCCATATAAATAATGCACAGAGAGAACAGTAATGACTCAATTAGAATTCTAATAACAATAAAAATGAGAACATGCTGAAACTTCCCTTCATGCGTGAAACCTCATTCTCTGAATCATGGCGTTCTCTTTCTAAAGAACTTTTTGTGCTCTCAAAAAATGCACCCAGATCCCCTATCCTACTGTGTCTATCCAGGCAATGTAACGGGTCAGGGGGGATGAGACGTATTGGTGAAAAGCCGCCCATTCATAGCCAAATACTGGTTCATGCCACTGATCTGTTCTACACAGGGCCAGCTATTTTATGCCTCTACTGTCTCTTGTTCTCTATGTCCAAATGATGTCTAGAAATGGACCCTTACTCAACTGCAATTCCCATCATGCCTAGCTATCACTATGAACTCATTGCCAGGCCCTGGGGCCACTCTCTGAGAGAGAATGACCTTCATGCTTTGCTAGTTATACAGAACGTTTGACTGACAGGCGGTTATGTAGGTGTCACCTGCAGGTCTGTATTGCTTGTGCAACATGTTGTCCAAATTCCTATCACTACGTATTGTGGCCAATGGTTTGCTTTGCTTTCTGCCACCTGCTCCGGGACATATCTACAGAGGAAGCTGACCCTGTGGCTGCATGGGGGCCCAGAAGGTATAGGGGCACGATGGTTGATCCCAATGTTATTAATAGGGGGAAAAAGATAAATATATAGGAAGGCAGGTATTTTTTTTCCAGAAAAGGTGGCAACCCTAGGCCCAGGAGGTATAGGGAGCCCTATGAAGCCCTACTTGATAAGCAATTTCAATATATATTTGTAAAACAGGACAACCTCTGGATATCTGGATATTTTGGGGCCCTAAAATAAATTTGCTATGGGGCCCAGTAAAATCTAGTTACACCACTGGTCTGCACGCAATGCCCTTTGGTTTAAAAGGTTTTTGCACATGCATGCACCAAGTTTGTAACTATTTTATGTTTGCAAACCACAACAGCTGTACGTGTGTATGGCTGCAGGCTATGGGAGTGTAGAGACTTGCCTTATGCACCCTGCTATTCTGCACCCACCTATGTTAGGCTTATGCCCCACAGCCTGCCATACATTGGTGCCTTGGAATTAATAAAGGGGGGTCTAATAACCAAGTATATGAGCGCAAAGAATGCGCTGAACTGAACTGAACTGTTATGGACTACTAAAGGCAGTTGGAGGATGTTGGTTTATGGGTACATGAGTTCTTTAGCTGTCTGACCAGTCCTCCTGTACTGTGAGTGTAGTAGATGTACAAATGAGTGAAGACAATAGCATTCCAGCCAGAAATGGAAGGGGTTAGTGCCCTGGGTTGGTAGTACAGCAAAATATCAGAACTGGTTCTCTCTGGATTGCAAGTGGCCCATGAGCGCAGCTGCAGGAGGGACGGCAGATTCAGGGAATCACTGTGTTAGCAGGCAGTTTGCCCCATTTTGAGGGTTCCACATTCACGCCACATAAGAAGGTGTGATCTTCCCGGGATCCCCATATCCCTGGGAGCTTCTCTGTAGGATCAGACTTGCACCACCCCTGTTTACTTTCCCTTTACAACTCTTCGTCACTTTCCCATCTCATTTACTAGGACAAAAAGGAAGATTTAATCCTTCATTCTGCACTTTCTCTGTTCTCCAGTCAGCCTTTAGGGCTGCCAAAAATGGCCGCAGTTAGTGCACATATTGACATCATTTATTAAAGGTCCTAACACACTACCTGCGCTCCACCATAGTTCTTTCCTCACACACAAGTGAATGAAATGACCTAGGAGAACCTGAAAACTTTTGTCACTGTCAGTCTGGTGGTAATTAATGCAGTTACTTTGATGACAAGCGAAAAAACAACCCCTGAGCTTGCAATTTAAACTGGTTGCTATTGTGCCATGGTCCTAATAATCAGGCTGAATGTGAGCCTCGGTGCTGAGAAGTAGACCATCTGAATAGAAAAGATAAGTGATAAAGGGGATGGACACCTTAAAATTGTTATGGTAATAATCCACAACCATTTGTTGCTTGTCTTTATGTATTCATTTTGGTTGTTAGGGTCCCCCTTAGTCTAGCAACCTAGCAGTGGTTGGAATAACAATAGGAAAGGGTTGTTAAGCTCCTTTAAATATAACATTTCTAGCATCAGAGTAAAATATTGTTTCTGTTTGCCATGGTTGCTGACCCTAGAAACCAGACAGCCTTTTGTAATGTCGGCAAGAGGATAAAAATGCTGCCCCTGGCTGTATGTTCGGGAACTGCACCTGCGTTATATGCAAAGCTCTGTCCTGTATATTTGTATATACTGGCTGCCATCAGTGATTTCTCTTTATTATGCATGTGCTGGAATGTCCTGCTGGCACTGCGCCTGCTAAAAGAACACTTTAATTTTCAGCAATTTTTTAAAACATGAGTGCGAATTTGATAACAGGAAATATGTAAGAAGTGCGACTAACTGCGAATTTCCTGAGACAGAGAGCGAGAAGAGAGTAACTGAGACCCCAAAAAAGTCTGGTTGGCATATGAGCAGTTTTGTCAGATATTGTCTGAACGGCACAGGCAGCACAGTATACCTGACACTGTTTTACTCCAGTCTAATAGAACTGCTTGTGCTGGTTCTCTTCAGCCTTGGGTCTGTGTATAAATCAGGTCCGTTATACCAGTGGCACCACATGAGCACTGGCAATTGTACAGTGCAGCGAGCTGGACACACCTACCGGTAAATAATGAAATTTTAGATTAAATTCTCTATAATTAGTATAATTTTGTCAGGAACCAGGAATGGGAACGTAAGACTGGAAATCGTCTGCAGCACAGTGATGTGTGGACACAAAGGTGGGCAGAATTGGACCCAGTTATTCCAGCGAGTAAGGAATGTAATTATGACGGCAGCAGATTCACACTTCCCAAGGTGCTGCTTACATGCACTCACTCACTTTATCCCCTGCCTCCCAGGATACTCTGGTTACTGTCTGTAATTGCCTTTACTCTGGCACGGGGTGCTTGGCCTCAACCAGCAGCTGATTGTACTTGGCACCAGACACAGGCTGGCACCAGTCCATGGGTCTGTTCAACCTGACTGCAGCGCAAGAGACATTCTCCTTGTATTCAGAACTGACCGCGTCAAACAGCTAATCAGGACCGAAGCGGCCTTAATTGCATTGTTATAGAGTTGGCCAAATTGTGCCGCCCTTAATTAGATCCACTTTATATTCAGCAGAGCCGCTCCTGAAACTGTTCCGCTCCGGTGCAGCTCATTCTCTGGTCACTTTTTGGGCGCCACATACAGGATGTAGGAATCAGGCCTTAATGGTATTTTCTGCACAGATCAGTGATGCATTAGGGTTTTAATTAGCTTCTTTAATTGTGTATTGGTACTGGGTCCAACAAGGAGGTGTCTTGTGTCCTTACTGTCTCAACAGTAAACTCCCCCCCCCCCCCAGAACCAAAGTGTATTAATGTAAGTGACATGTTTATGGGTCAGTCCTTCCTAGGCCCAAAGTGTACTAATGTCAGTGACATGTTTATGGGTCAGTCCTTCCTAGACCCAAAGTGTACTAATGTCAGTGACATGTTTATGGGTCAGTCCCTCCTAGGCCCAAACTGTACTAATGTAAGTGACATGTTTATGGGTCAGTCCTTCCTAGACCCAAAGTGTACTAATGTCAGTGACATGTTTATGGGTCAGTCCTTCCTAGGCCCAAAGTGTACTAATGTCAGTGACATGTTTATGGGTCAGTCCTTCCTAGGCCCAAAGTGTACTAATGTCAGTGACATGTTTATGGGTCAGTCCTTTCTAGGTCCAAAGTGTACTAATGTCAGTGACATGTTTATGGGTCAGTGCTTCCTAGGCCCAAAGTTTACTAATGTCAGTGACATGTTTATGGGCCAGTCCTTCCTAGGCCCAAAGTGTACTAATGTCAGTGACATGTTTATGGGTCAGTCATTCCTAGACCCAAAGTGTACTAATATCAGTGACATGTTTATGGGTCAGTCCTTCCTAGGCCCAAAGTGTACTAATGTCAGTGACATGTTTATGGGTCAGTCTCTCCTAGGCCCAAAGTGTACTAATGTCAGTGACATGTTTATGGGTCAGTCCTTCCTAGACCCAAAGTGAACTAATGTCAGTGACATGTTTATGGGTCAGTCTCTCCTAGGCCCAAAGTGTACTAATGTCAGTGACATGTTTATGGGTCAGTCCTTCCTAGACCCAAAGTGAACCAATGTCAGTGACATGTTTATGGGTCAGTCCCTCCTAGACCCAAAGTGTACTAATGTCAGTGACATGTTTATGGGTCAGTCCTTCCTAGACCCAAAGTGTACTAATATCAGTGACATGTTTATGGGTCAGTCCTTTCTAGGTCCAAAGTGTACTAATGTCAGTGACATGTTTATGGGTCAGTCCCTCCTAGACCCAAAGTTTACTAATATCAGTGACATGTTTATGGGTCAGTCCTTTCTAGGTCCAAAGTGTACTAATGTCATTCAGGATCAGTGCCAGAGTATTATATGTATAAGTTAAAATGCCACAAGGGGGTTAGATGTCATAAACCTCCCAATGTAAATATGCCTTTTATTCCGTGTAAATCCTGGGGTGCACCCTGCATTATGCTACGTGCACTCTCAGTCCGTAACTGACATGTTAATGAGAGATGTATTAATGTTTTTGTCTCTGGCTGTTTCTCAGGTTCAGTGGGGGAGACGGTGGGCAGGGATTTGCTTTGATATGGAAGCAGCTGCTGTTTGTGTTCCGCCAAAAACCAGTCCTGGGAGGCATCCAAGCCATTATGTTGGTTAGAAATATTTTTTTCGGTGGGAAGGATGGGGGGATATATTTCAGTTTTAGGTGCATATAACATCTTTTTGCTTTGTTGATTTATTGATGGTTGTTAATAGTGCCAGGATCCCACTTTGCTGGTGCCTGTGATCAGCTTTCCATCCCCATTATTTTTTGTTTATATATGTATATTTATTACTGTATCTGTGCTGTTAAACTAGCAGTACTGGGGGCGCAGTTGGCTGCACATCAGGTATATGGCACTGAATTTATGGCTGTATCTGTGCTATTAAACCTTTGGTACAGAAACAATTGCACACTATCTTGGAATGTCACTTAGTGCATCATACAAGTTAATTGTAATGTGACTGTGCCCTTTAGAATGCTAAATAGGAGTGCTATTAGGGGCAGACGGGAACACAGCAGTGCAGCTCACGTGTATGGATGAGGGAGGCACTAAGTAAATAAAAATTAGGAAGGAAACAGAACACAGAAATATGAACCAAGACTTTCTCTGTTTTGCTTTGGGTGTTCCCTGTTTTTCTTCTCCTGTGTAAATTTGAGGACATTACCAGAACTTGGGGTTGTTTTTCTTACTAGTGCTTATTTGGGATTTAGTGGTGTGTATGGAGAAAACTCTGAGATAACCATACCTATTCAAAATGGACAGAGTTAGTGCCACCCTGTTATGTTTAAAGAGCACAGTCTCAGTATTTTTAGACTTGACATGATACTTATCCCAATCCAAGTGCCAGTTGGACAGCACCACAGCATATGTTGGAGTTAGAAGTGTAATGGCAGGCACTGCATCTAGGAGCCCACAGTTTTACAAGGACTGTGCCCCAAAAGTTATCAGTCTTGCAGATTGTTCTATAAGGAACAAATGATAACGCCATACGTTATGGGCAGGCAACTTGTCCCCAAGACAATCAACTAGTGTTACAGGAGTCTTTAGGTTTTGGGTACCGGTTGGGCATCACTGGAAAGGAATAAGCAGAACCAATGGGGATACGTTTATCATACAAAGAGTCAGTGGATAGAATAGTTGCTTCTCACACCAGTCAAGAACTGCAGGATTTTATCCCTGGAAATGGTCATGGTGGGCAATGAACCATTGTACCGCTCAGTTCTTCTGTGTGAGATGGGTCAAGTCAGGTCTTTGTGTAACAGTTTCATTGGTCTAACATGAATAGAGCCACAAGCCTTGATCTGTGCCAGGGACAATTCTCATGTTTCATGTTCCATGAAACTTTCCCAATTCTGGCAGATGTCAATACCGATGTATTGTAATGAAACGACTGTACCCCAAGCCTGTCTCTCCGGAACCTACCCAGCAAACCCTCTGATGGGCTTCATTATGGAAACCAACAGGTGACAAACTGGAAAAGGTCACTGGTTTCTTTTAGTCTGTTCAAGTGAAGTCCTTATACCATTAAGGAACTCCACCCATTACATAGTTACATTGTTAAATCTGGTTGAGAAAAGACAGTCCATCTAGTTCAACCCCTCCAAATGAAAACCCAGCATCCATACACAAACCCTCCTTACCTTCACACAATTTACATACATCCATATCTATAACTATAAAGTTTAGTATCACAATAGCCTTTGATATTATGTCTGTCCAATAAATCGTCCAAGCCACTCTTAAAAGCATTAACAGAATCAGCCATCAACAAACCCATACTAGAAAAAACCCCTACCCCCTACCCTGCGTAGACCAACCTCCCTCCTCCCCCACAGCCTGATTGCCACCTGGCCAAATGCCCCTAATTTTTTACTTACCCCTCTGTGCAGATCTGGCCTTGGGAGTTCACGTACGCCATCTTTTTTGGGTCTTCCAACTTCCAACTCCTCCAACTTTTGGATGTCTCTACTCCAGGCTATACCCCCTCTATTAAATGAAGGTTTAATTGTCAGCTAGGAGAAGTGAGTATGGCTATGGTTGTGGTGGTGGTGCCTCTAAGGGCTGATTCTATCTTAGAAGCTGTAAGGTTCATGGTGTTCCCTTGAAAATGGGCATTGGTGGCCTGTCTCAACTGGAAGTAGGAGAACCAGGGGAGAGCCTCCTGGGTTTGACCCATAGGTAACTTTTCATGTAGATTAATATTTTGAAATAAGATTTTTAGTGTCAGTATCACTTTAAGGAAATTTCCAACACACTGCCATTTAGTGTATAACTTGTATTTATATAATTTTTGCCTTGCATTTATCAACATTGAACCTCATTTTCCAGTTTGCTGCCCAGTTTTCCAACTTAGACAAATCACTATGCAAAGTGGCAGCATCCTGCATGGAACCTACAGTTCTGCACAATTTAGTATCATCTGCAAAAATAGAAACAGTACTTTCTATGCCCACCTCCGGGTCATTAATAAACAAGTTGAAAAGCAAGGGACCTAGTACAGAACCCTGCGGTACTCCGCTAACAACACTGGTCCAATTAGAATTTTTTTTTTTTACCACCACTCTTTGTAGTCTATCTTTTAGCCAGTTCTCTATACAGGTACAAACATTCCTTAATTCAATCAGTAATCTTCTGTGTTGCACTGTATCAAATGCTTTAGCAAAGTCTAAGTAAATCTCATCCACTGTCATCCCAGAATCTAGGTCCCTGCTTACCTTCTCATAAAAAGAAATTAAGTTAGTCTGGCAAGATCTATTACGCATAAAACCATGTTGGCACAAACTCATAGTCTTATGATTTGTAATCTCTCTTATATGATTTCCTAAGGATGCTGGGAATTGCATTTCTAAAAAGTGGCACCATGCAGTAATTTTGTTAATCTGTATAATGATTCTTTAGGGTTAATTATAAGACATGAAATAGTGTATGTCACTGCTATGAACTTTAATAATGCCATTTAACCAACTCATTGGCACAGTGTGCCAGTCTCACTAATTAGATTACTTCTTATGCAACTCTATATAGCTCTGAGTACTACTCATGTATTTTTAAGCAGCGGCCCCCAACTTTTTTTTGCTCCACGGGCCAGTTTCAAGCCAGACCATTTTTACGAGGACTGGGGGATGTAGATACGTGGGTGCATTTCAGGCTTGCCAAAAAAACTGTCCAAACAGTATTTTCATGCCTATCGCTATCAGTAGAAAGCTACTTGGGATTCACACAACTGTTGTCATGGCAACGGTGCGTCAGGGAACTGGATTGCGGTAATTAGGGCCCCTTTCATTGTTTTTGCAGCTATTATAGACTGTAGCTGGGACCAGAGGCGGCCCAGTTCAGCACAGCCCACGGCTAGGGATGGGCCAATTTGACCCGTTTCGTTTTTCCAGGCATAACCCCTAATCCCTTTCTGTCTACAGATTATTGGATGTCAGGTACGGAGGATCCCAGAAGGGGCCACAGAGCGATATACAAGATGGATTAACAGCCTGACTCAGGAACAGCTGCTCACACAGGTAACCCTACATACAGTGTGTGTGTGTGTGTGTGTGTGTGTGTGTGTGTGTGTATGTATATATATATATATATATATATATATATATATATATAAATATTATAAAGGTCATGGAACTCTGAGGTAACTTCTAATATCCTCATATTTTGCAACTGGGGGTACTTTATTTATTATAATACACACGTTTCAGTGAGTCATGTGACAGAAATGACATCAGAACTCACCGTTTATAACTGATGACATCAGAACTCACGGTTTATAAGAATATAATTTACAAGATATTCATGGCTTTTGTGTATTATATATATATATATATATATATATATGTTATACGGATAGTAAAAGTCTAATGTATTATAGCTCTGAGTACTACTCATGTATTTTTAAGCAGCGGCCCCCAACTTTTTTTTGCTCCACGGGCCAGTTTCAAGCCAGACCATTTTTACGAGGACTGGGGGATGTAGATACGTGGGTGCATTTCAGGCTTGCCAAAAAAACTGTCCAAACAGTATTTTCATGCCTATCGCTATCAGTAGAAAGCTACTTGGGATTCACACAACTGTTGTCATGGCAACGGTGCGTCAGGGAGCTGGATTGCGGTAATTAGGGCCCCTTTCATTGTTTTTGCAGCTATTATAGACTGTAGCTGGGACCAGAGGCGGCCCAGTTCAGCACAGCCCACGGCTAGGGATGGGCGAATTTGACCCGTTTCGTTTTTCCAAAATTTTGCCGCCGGCGAAATGTCCCGACACCCATTAAAGTCTATGGGCGTCAAAAAAAAATGTTTTTTTGACGCACGCCGCCATACAAGTCTATGGGCGGCGAAACAAGGTGAAAAAATTCGTCCATCCCTACTCACAGCCTGTCGTGGGGACTGCTGTTCTAAAGTATAATGTACCCCTACTGTAGTACAAGTTCAAGGATATTACAGAAGTCACAGAGATTTTTATGTATATTATACAAACACAGAATGTCAGTGAAACAATTGCTTTATCCTTCTGCAAAATTAATTGGTTCAAACCAATATTTAGCCATTGCTACTTAAATCCTGAAAGTATGTGGAAATCTTTGCAGTCAGGGAGAGGTAACGCAATGCACACACCCCTCTGATCTTCAAAATTAGATGCTCTTAGTTTTGTTTCCATACAAGTTTAACAGGTGGGGCATTCATTCAAGTGCACTCTTCAGTCTCTTGTCAGCAAATACTAAGACCATAAGCATTTTACCAGTCTGTGTAGCTCTAAAGAAACCTGGATCTGGAGACAGAATGGCCACTTCTCCAGAGCTCTTACAGAAGTTCACCTTCAAATTACTGATTCACACTTTTCAATTGCATTAGTAACCCCTTGATTTCTCTCTCTGGTCATTGGTGGTTTTGGGCCTCCTAGGGCCCACCAGAAAACCTGACAATAAGGAGCTGCTCTCGTTATTTCATCTAAGTATAGGTTGTTCTATAGTCTTGATTTAGTCAGGTTCTTGTGTAGTACTTACCCCTTTAGGCTACTGAAAAGGTAAGGCATGGACAAGTTACCCCACAGACATTGTATTAATAATTATCAAGTGTTCTACCTCTGATTGAACATTGTAGAGTACCAACAGTTGACTTCCATTAACATAGCCACGTTGGAGGAGGTCATATTGAGGGTGAAAAGTAGAAATGTAGTTTCTTATTGTTTGACAGGAGGATTTTCACAGCTGCATTAGGGTTGAGATCACCAGTAAGCCCATGGTTGCAGTAATCTTGATGGGAATGGATTACAGCATGCTTATCAGCTTTAACAAAGTACCTACTTGGCCCATAGCTTTATGGCCAAGATCCTGGTTGCCCTTTACCCGAAAAAGCTTATTTTACATTTAAGAGTAAGGAAATATTGAACGGAAGGTTCTTATGGAACGGGTGCTCATATGACGTGATATACAAATAAAAAATCTTGGCAAGGATGCAGAATGAACTTTCCTGATATTTTCTTTTTCAGCTGGACCCATTCTTATAAACCTACTGGGCTGGCAATGTAATATGCTATAACCCCACATGCGTTTTGTTAGCTGCACTTCATAAAAAATATCACAATCCCCCCCTAGAGATGTCGTACAGTACAAACCCTCAGGCAACCCGTGGGAAGTCACGCAGGCTGCTGTGTAAGCGTGTGCAACCCTACCTGCCTGGATTTACCATTAACTGGCCTTGCCAATCCCCTTTAAATGGGTCCCGGATTAAGTGTTACAGGTTGGAAACAGGTGCAACTTCTGCAGTCCGACTCTCGGCCTTTGAAGCGGTTGCCTGCTAGTCTCCCGCTCTTAATGTTCCTCCCAGGGAGCAGCAATAAGATGTGAGGCCCCTGCACATGTGCTGCTGTCCGTCTTACACCATCTCCTGCCTCTTGCTACTCCCCTTCTTCTGCCCATACAGAGAAAACCTACAGATTTTTGCTCTGTCCTTCTGCAATAGGAAAGAAAAAGATCCCTAAGTTGTGTTTAATGTATCAGTATGGCTGATTTTGTATCTGTTACCTTATGAGTTAAGGGGGCACAGCCTGACGGCCAGTTAGGTTGAGATTTGGGGTGAGTGCTTATTTGTGCCCTGGGTACCCCTGGAACTATAGCAGGGTGACTGTTACCCCAATGTTTCTATATATCTGTAACCTTGTTATGAGCTAAGGGGCCCAGCCTGACAGCCAGTTAGGGTGAGATTTGGGATGAATGCTTATTTGTACCCTGGGTACCCCTGGAACTATATCAGGGTGACTCTTAGCCCAATGTTTCTATTTATATATAACCTTGTTATGAGCTATGGAGGCCCAGCCTGATAGTCAGTTAGGGTAAGATTTGGGGTGAGTGCTTATTTGTGCCCTGGGTACCCCTGGAACTATAGCAGGGTGACTGTTACCCCAATGTTTCTATATATCTGTAACCTTGTTATGAGCTAAGGGGGCCCAGCCTGAAGGCCATTTAGGGTGAGAGCTTATTTGTACCCTAGGTACCCCTGGAACTATAGCAGGATCTGACCCTATACTTGATGCAAATTTAGATAATAGTTACAAAACCGTGTCTCGCCGTACATGCACAATAGGGAATCAGCTGGCCTAAAATTCCTAAAACAAAAAACTCAGGATGGCTCAATATAAAAGGCATGTTTAAATGCGGGGCAACTAAATGTATCACCTGCGCACAAAAAAACCAAAATGTTAATTTCCAGTGTCACAGGTGGTGAATACCATATCAAATTGTATATAAACTGCAATACACCCTACGTGGTCTATCTATTGGAGTGCAGTACCTGTCATATCCAATACGTAGGCCAAACATCTCGTTCATTAAAAAATCACATTAGAGAACACATTCTGGATATAAAGAAAGGGAGTTTGGACTCACAGGTAGCTAAACATTTTCATGATTGCAATGATGGAGATACCACCAAACTTATCGCTATAGGTATAGATAAAGTGACAAGGGGGAAACGGGGTGGAGACATTCTACCTAAATTACTCTGCTTAGAAACAAAGTGGATCTTTCATCTACAAATGAGGAAGCCCCTTGGTCTCAATAGTGACTTCGATGTCACATGTTTTATATCTATACATCTTTCTCTTGGGATTTTTTTTCCTTTTCCACCTGCTATATATTTACATAAGTGAGTGTATAACTCAGCCCAGAAGCATTAGATATTCTACTGTAAGAATAAATTCCATCCTTCTTTGATCTGTACTTTATGAAAAAATGTGATTATACTTGAGTTTTCCCTATCGCCGGAATCTTGCAAAAGGATTTTTGTATTATATATTTCATTTATTATGTGAATATTCAGTACAATTGTTGTATATGTGTATAACAACTTTTCTACATATCTGAAATTTGTTTATTATTTCATTCCATTCCATCCCTTCTATTCTTTTTGTATTTGGTTTTGTGTAAGCAATATGTAACTCTATGTGAGAATCTGGTATGTAAATTAGGTTTTCAAATGGTTAAATTGGCATTTTGGACTCTCACTTGGTGATTGGTTGTAATACATTGTACCCTGATCATGGTCATGCCCCTATATAATAATTGTACGGGGGTATACCCATTAGCCTATGAGTAAGTGCCCCAACAGGCATGAAATGTGTTAGTCCGCTGTTACCATGTCTTAATAAACTTTTGTACTTTTTATAACACTGATTGATTTTTGGAGGGACTCACAACTATTTTTGGTTTTCTCACGACTATAGCAGGATGGCTGTTGCCCCAGTGTTTCTAATGTTTTTATCTGTAACCTTGTTATGGACTTAGGGATGCCTGACCCATAATATACAATCTTTTAGTTTCTCTCACAATATCCCATTGAATATATCAGTGTCATGTTATCCCTCCAAAGTTAGATTTCCAGGCACTTAATATGCTTTTCTCCAGTGCATGTGGTTGGATTCTGGGTAAGAGTCAGACTGTGAGAAATCTAACATATTAAATGGGCCTTGGCAGCAAATTTCCCAGATTGAAGAGAGCAGTTTGGACCCCAGTGCTCACTCACATGGATATCTGTGCTAAGACCTTGGGCTGATGCTGTGCAGGAAGGATTGCTGAAATGCCATAGTGGTGATTCACTCTGTGTTTTGGTCCTGGAATCTTTTCCTCCCCCCAGATGTCATGGTGGAACAGTAATATGTGCTAATGATTGATATGAACCACGCTGCTTGTGTCTGAGCAGGACATGGATGAATGGACAGTTCCTGACAGAACTGAGAATAGTAGTGCTGTGGATGTATGTAGGTGTATATAAGGAGTTTGGTTCTGATAACTTCATATTTGGATCCAAGCATCACCTTGCAATGATAGGATAATGTATTTACTACTATTACTCTTCAATACCCCCAGCCCTATGAGCCTCTCCATGGATTACCTTTTGTAAGACACCCACATAGAGTGGAAGCTCCTGTTTGCAGGAATCACCTGCCGCTTGTTTCTCTCTGTGCCATATTCCCGGTATTAGAAACCAATGAATAAAGTCATTCAATATCCCCTATAGGTGCTGTGTTGGGCAGAAATCATATTTGACAGTGGAGAAATCTGAGCCCCTTCCGACACGCCAGACGAGTGCATATTTTCAGAGTTAAGTGCCGTGAGACAAGAACTAATAAGTGAAGGGGATAAAAGAGCAGGGACATTGTGCTAAATACTACAATACCCTGGGGGGCTCTTTCCATTCTTTCTGAGCTGTTTTTCCTTTTGACAGAAACAATCGGTCCCTCTTGGGCATTAAAATATGGCAATGAAGGAGAGTGTTGCCTGTCACTGATACTGCTGGTGCTGCTTTCTGTAGCTGTTACTGTTGCAGCCCGATTGGGCCAAGTACAATGCAATGGTCCAGGGTCTGTAAAGAGTCTACATAGGCACCTAGAACATGAAGGGCTCATTTATGAATGCAAATTGATGTTCCTTGGTGTACTGTACACTCTGAATGCATCCCCCTGGGCAGAACAAATGATGCCTTGGTACATGCTGGCCTACTTTTTCCTCTATAATTTCCCTTGCGGCCCAGCCAGACCCAATAACAGGGCCCAGACTCCCATCTCCTTATTGCAGCCTCTGTCCTTCCCCTGAAATAAGAGAGTACATACTGGGCCTGGAGAGGTGGTTCAGCTTGGGGCAAGCAGCCAGTGCTCAGCTGGAAGTAGGGTTGCCACCAGGCCTGTATTTTGCCGGCCTGACCGGTAAAAATTATGCTTGAACCCAATGTTATTAAAGTGGACCCGTCACCCAGACACAAAAATCTGTATAATAAGAGTCCTTTTCAAATTAAGCATGAAATCCAATTTCTATTTTTTATTTAAGCATTCGTAGCTGTTGTAAGCTCATTTAAACATCTCAGCTGTCAATCAAATATTGTCTGCCCCTCCTCTATGCCCGTGGCATAGAGGCAGGGCAGACAATTACTTTCACTTTCAATTCAGCACTTCTTAGATGTCACTGCTCTTCCCACATTTCCCCAGTTCTCTTAACCATATAACTGTGTGACCAGGACATGGGGATGGACATCAGCTCCCCCATTCTGGTGCACAAACAAGATTCTGAGATGATACAAGACTTGCCTTAATAATAGTGTCCACAAAATGGCTCCTGCCTGCTTGCTATCATTTTGAAATCCCAGACTGAAGGAAACCAGATTCAAATAATTTATATAGTGTAATTAAAGTTCATTTTGCTTGAACAATCTGATAAAATAGGATTTTTAATAATTTTTTTGGGTGACGGGTCCCCTTTAATAGGGAAAAAAATCTAAATATATAGGAAGGCCGGTTTATTTTTTCCAAAAATGGTGGTAACCCTAGTTGGAAGTGACTTTGTCAAAAACAAGCACCTCTTTGTTTAGCTCCGCTTCATGCTTTGCAGTTAATCTGTGTTCTACCGAATCCTTGCAGGGGTGATTACAGAGAGTCTAGGGGTGGTGGGATTGTGCTCTACTTACATATTGTAACATTTCAGTGGTTTTGATTGCTCTGTTTAAGCCAAGCTTTCTTATTTTACTCATTGCTAAATAAGGTATTGGATCTTGTTACATAGTAAAGTTAGTCTAATCCATAAAGGAATTGTTCAGTATAAAAATAAAAACTGGGTAAATAGATAGGATGTGCAAAATAAAAAAAAATGTTTCTAATATAGTTAGTTAGCCAAAAATGTAATGTAACTATATTAGAAACATTTCTTTTTTTTGCACAGCCTATCTATTTAGCCAGTTTTTATTTTTACACTGAACTGTTCATTTAAAAATAATTGCAACTATCTTTTGCATCCATTGGAATCTGATGACACACTTAAGCTGGTCATAGACGCAAAGATCCGATCGTACGAATCGTGGATTCGTACAATTTTCGGACCATGTGTGGAGAGTCCCGACATTTTTCGTCCGTCAGAGATCGGTCGTTTGGTCGATCGGACAGGTTAGAAAATTTCTGTCGCCTGCCGATAATATCTCTGCGTGTATTGCCGATCGTACGATTTTCAGAGGGAGACTGTCACTAGTGTTGTCAGACATAAGTATCGTACGATTGCTGTCAGGGGCAGAACATTGGGTGATCTGTTCTTATTTGATCGGAATGGTAAAGACTTTGATCTGAATGGTTAGTGGAGGGTCGGGAGATGGGAAAGTCCGATCGTACGTTGATTCGTACGATCGGATCTTTGCGTCTATGGCCAGCTTAAGAGATGCCCTCAAGGCATGTGTGTACTTTGAGTAGTACCAAATATCCAGTTCATCTGCATATATTTCCAATATCCCTGATAATACTGTGCTACGTATGGGAAGGAACCAGGAAAATGGCCCTATTATTAAAAATATTAGTTGTCAAGGAAGGGTTTATTTACCCCTTGCAGAAGTTCTGAGCTGTCCTCATGCCAGGAAACCTCCAACAGGGCAAGTTTAGACATTTGCCTTGTGACTGACACAGAGCAGCTGTGAGACCCTTGTACCAAATTTGTGTCGTGGCTGAGGATGCTGGGAGTTGCCAGATTGGAATCTGTAGATTGTGTGAACACATACACACATGTTAATTAGATACTGATAATACCCTACGTCCATACACAGATCTATAATGCTCCTTACTTGGCCTCTCCAGATCTTGTGCCACTGGTATCACTTCTTCATTGGACACTATAGAATGAATAATGTTTCATTGTACTAAAACAGTATGGCAGCCTACTCAGCAAGGGGAACATTTGATGCTGAACTGGGAGCATTATGGGTTGACATTCTGACCTGCCATTATTCTCTAGTAGGGCCAATTAGCAGAACGGTCTACGGGCAACTATAAATGTTTATTTTCACCCCTGATAAAGCCAGAGTTACTGTTTATTTAATGCCTTTATCGACAAAGACCCTGGAGCTTCCATCAAGTTCTAAATAACTGCTTTGATTTCTAATTGAAGTGACAACCCCCCCCCCCCCAATTCATCTGGTGTAATCCTTCTGAGTGGTTGTGGCGACTACAAGGCCAAATTGGGCCCCTTGTGTTTTTTTGGCTTGTTAAAATGTTTTCTTTGGGACGTGCATAACTTTGTTTTTTTTTCACCTTTAATCCGGGATTATAGAGGCTCCTGGTAGATAATAGGGACTGATTAGTTTGATTTGCAGCATAAAGAACGCAAGACCGTTCTGCTAATTGGCCCTACTAGAGAATAATGGCAGGTCAGAATGTCAACCCATAATGCTCCCTGCTCAGCATCACAATTCCCTGCCTTCTTATCTGCAGCCCCACAAGTGTATGCTTGATATAGGGCTTTAACCAGACCCCTTTTTAGTGAGGGTGTTTTAGCTAACACTAGGGACAGTGTCCAGAATTCATTAGCTTGTTACTTCTGTCTATAATTATAGATATACATGCAGAGAGAATATAACCTATTCTGTAGTTCTGACTTTTGTGGCAGAAGTTGTTTCTCCTCCAGGGGCTAACTAACCAGCTGACTTCTCCTTCATTGTTTGAGGAGTCATAACCAGCAGTGCAGAGGATAAAAATACTGATTTTGGTAGCAGTTACACAAATGATTTTGTAATGACTGTATGTTGGGAAGTTACCAGCCTCCTTTCTACTCCTATCATATATGTATCACTATCGGGGCCCCTGGGGATGTGATAGGGAAGCAGCGAGCATTTTCCGATGGAAATATTCAGGTATTTTCCCTTGAAGCAGACCTGGAAACTTGTCTCTCTAATTGAATGTGAATTTACCAGCCCCCCCCAAACATGATGATAAATGAGTGGTGCTGAGCCCCACACCACTATGGTATATCAGAGCCTTATCATGAAAGAGGGAAGTATATCGTGCGTGACTCAATATGACTTCCGTCTCACCACATTAAAGCAGGTTATTTTGCTCAGATGATAACTTGCTCTTTTTGTTTCATCTCTTGAGCTCATTAAAGGTCAACTAATATGGGTGCTGCGTGCGTGGGGGGTGCTGCTGGTGCAAAGTGTGACTGATCCTCTGCCACTCACGGAAGGTGTGAATCATTTCTTTCTGCGATTAGGAGCGGTGTTAACATAACTGTGAATATAACTTCCGCGCCATGCAAGAAATGCAAGCATTCAAAGGCAATGTAACAAAAGCAACAGCTAGGCTTTATTCTCTGCTCAATTGGGAGGTTCTGCTTCTCTGCCCTTCATTCTTTTCATTAAAACACCTGTGTCTGCAATTCCTGTCACCTTCCTGTTCCAGGCTGTTTTGCCTCAGCCCTTCTTATATGAGCATATGTAATGGCTGGTAATGAAAAAATTCATAGCATAGCAGTAACAGGAACAGCCCCCTAAGTTTGCTCATAGCCTGTACAGAGAGATACCATAAAACGATGGCAGCATAGGGATTCCTCTGTACTAAGCACACTTTAGCAGGAACAGCCCCCTAAGTTTGTTCATAGCCTGTACAGGGAGATACCATAAAACTGTGGCAGCATAGGTATTTCTCTGTACTAAGCACAATTCAGTTGGAATAGCCCCCTAAGTTTGCTCATAGTCTTTACAGAGAGATACCATAAAACTATGGCAGCATAGGTATTCCTCTGTAGTAAGCACAATTCAGCTGGGACAGCCCCTAAGTTTGCTTATAGCCTGTACTGAGATATACCATAAATGCATGTATGAATGCAGAAAATTTCACATATGATTCAGCACAGTCAAGTAAAGCAGCAGTAAACTGAAATGAGTCCATTTGCGTTTATTCCTGGAAACCCGAAATACGGCATGGTCAGGTTGATAGAAATGGTGCCTTTCCGAGGTGGCAAGGACAGGAGTCTCTGTAGTCTGGATCCATGTGATCTCTGCAGAGCAGATGTTGACAATTATGCAGGGAACAGAGGCCCCTCTGTGGTCATCCAGCAGGCAATGTCGCACGTGGCCAGAATGAGGCTCAGGGCTGTAAGTGCTTCCTGTCAGCAGGGCTGGGTGACAGTGGACGGAACGCGTACAGGCAGCCGCCCAGAATCAAACTAACAGTCCCTTTTATATTACCCCCCACCCCCTTCCTTATACAAGCACAGAGATTAACCCGTTTGGCCCATTCTGAGATGTCAGAACCAAGGGGACGCATCCTTCAATTATCTCTGTGTTGCTCCATTAGAGTAAACAGTTCTGACTTTGCACAAAATCTGTGTGACTCACTTGCCCAGTCTCCTGCCTTAAAATCACATTTAAGGGAAAGCTATACCCCCACAATGAACACTTAAGCAACAGATTATCATATTATATCATATTAAGTGGCATATTAAAGAATCTTACCAAAGTGGTATATATACTTAAGTAATGTTGTCCTTTTACATCTCTTGCCTTGAACCACCATTTCATGATGGTCTGTGTGTTGCAACAGAGATCGCCTGACCAGAAATACTGCAGCTCTAACTGTAACAGGAAGAAGTGTTGAAGCAAAAGACAGAAATCTGTTTGTTAATTGGCTCATGTGACCTAACAAGTATGGTTTGTTAGTATGTTTGTGTGCACAGTGAATCGTACTATCTCAGGTGGCGGCCCTTATTTTTTAAAATGGCAATTTTCTATTTATGATTACCCAATGACACATACTACTAGAAAAGTATATTATTATGAAAATGGTTTATTTACATGAAGCAGGGTTTTACATATGAGTTGTTTTATGCAATATATTTTTACAGAGACCTACAAAGTTTGGGGTGTATAGTTTTCCTTTAAGATGTATAAAAGCAATTGGTGTCTCTAAACTGGCATCAGTTTGGCTTGTCTTAAATTTTGTGACACTGGAACCAAAGATTTTTTGTGAGGAAAACCCAGGGTGGTCCCTAGATCCAATCTAAAAGACTGCAGGGACTGTTGGGTGCATATTCAGTGAACTATTACACTCTATTAAAGGAAAACGATACCCTCTGAACAATGTCGGTCTCTACAAAAAGATATTGCATGTGTAAAACCCTGCTTCATGTAAATAGAAGTATTTCTGGTCAGCACACAGACCATCACGAAATGGTGGTTCAAGGCAAGAGATGTAAAAGGGAAATATTTACTTAAAGAACCAGTAACATCAATAGTTTTTTAAAATTCATTAGTGTAGAACGAAAAAACAAACCCCATAAAGACATATTAAACTTTTAAATCGCTAAGTCTTTATTAAGAAATAACTTACCGAAACGCCGCTTGTGCTCCTCTTCAAAAAAGGCGATCCGGTGCTCCATTGTGCGGCGCTCGATTTCTCCTCCCTGCTTTCCTTAAAGGAGATAGCCAGGGAGGAGAAATAGAGTGCGGCATGATAGTCACCGTGCCACCTTTTCTGGAGGGGATCGTAAGCGGAGTTTTGGAAAGTTATTTCTTAATCAAGATGTAGCAATTTAAAAGTTTAATATGTCATTGTGTTTTTTTCATTCTACGCTAACTATTTTTTTAATAAAAAAAATTGATGTTACTAATCCTTTAAATACATATATACCAGTGTGATAAGATTCTTTAATATGTCACTTAATATGATATAATCTCTCTGTTGCTTAAATGTTCATTTTGCGGGTAAAGTTTTCCTTTAACTATACCTACCAACAATGTAGGTCTCCTATTCATAAAAAATATACTTTTAGTACAGGACTTGGATCCATTATGGAACACTCCATTTTATCCAAATAATCCATACTTTTAAAAATTATTTCCTTTTTCTCTGTAACAATAAAACAGAACCTTGTACTTGATCCAAACTAAGATATAATTAATCCTTATTGGAAGCAAAACCAGCCTATTGGGTTTATTTAATATTTACATGATTTTCTTGTAGACTTAGATACAAAGTATAAAATATCTGTTATCCAGAAAACCCCAGGTCACAAGCATTCTGGATAACAGGCCCCATACCTGTAGTATGTAAATGGAAAACCTAAATAGAAAATTACCATTTTAAGAACTAGGGGCTGCCCCCTGGGACAGTGCACATAAACAAACCAACGGCTCGTAAACATGTTAGGTCACATGAGCCAATTAATGGACAAAGTTCTGTCTTTTACTCCCACATTTCTTCCTGTTACATTTAGAGCTGAGTATTTCTGGTAAAGTAATCTCTGAGGGAGCACAGAGAATATCATTAAATGGTGGCTCAAGGGAAAATATGTAAAAGGGTATTATTTATGGATATATATATATTTCTGTTTGGTAAGATTCTCTAATAGGCCATGTGGACCCCCTTAAAGTCGCTGACTAACTCAGAGTTAGAGAGCTGCAAAGCAGGAAGTTGTGTTCTGTTCTAACTCTGAGTTAGTCAGCGACTTTAAGGGGGCCCATAAGGGATATAACCATTCAGTGAGTTTGCAATAGCTCCTCAGCATTCAGCTTAGATTCAAAAGCAACAGTTATGACCCATGTGGCCACCCTTCAAGTCACTGATTGGTAATTGACTGAGAACCAATCAATGGGAACCAAGAGAGCTGCAAAGCAGGTGTTCTGGCTATTATAATTATTATTATTATAATAGATTACATTTTTGGATAACTAACTATATTACAAACATTTTTTATTTTGGCACATACTATCTATTTACCCATTTTTTTTTTTATACTGAACAATTCCTTTAAATGCATGGCCTTACCATGAAAAAAACCAAGGTTAGACTGGCCTACCAATGTACCAGAGAAACTCCCAGTGGGGTGATATCACTCCAACTTGCAGTACTGCAGTAAAGAGTGACTGAAGTTTATCAGAGAACAAGTCACATGACTGGGGGCAGTTGGGAAACTGACTATGTCTAGCTCCATGTCAGATTTCAAAATTAAATATAAAAAATGTGCTTGCTCTTTTGAGAAATGGATTTCAGTGCAGAATGTATTGTACTCCTCTTTTAGATGCCCCCCCTGGAAATGTTAGTATTGGGCAGAGGGAAAGATGAGTGTGAAAGTGCCAGCTGCTGCTTATGATGAAGCATGAAGTCAGAGGTTAAGTGCTCGCTGTCTCCTCCACTGTGGTTGACCAAAGACGAGGGTATAATTAGCAGCCACTAATTGTCACTGTCCTGCTGACCTGTCCAGGGACACTTGAAAAAAAGCCAGATTGGTAGAGGGGAGGCTTTGTGGTCACAGCAATGTGAGAGGAAACATTTGCATTTGTGGCCAATATGTTACATCACAGAAAGGTATTGTATTGTGCATCAGGATCCTCCTCAAACCGCTTCACTTTCAGCCAGATACAACAACATACTCTGCACCAATGCATACCCCTGCCATATGTATCTGCCTGCAGGCTCATTCCTTATTGGTTATTATTATTTTTGTACAAAGTTTCGTCTGGCCATAGCCTTAATCACTTTATACCTTAGCTCTTATGCTATGTTCAGTCCATCCTTAGTTCATTGCAATTCGTCTTCAGTGCCCATTGGGCTGACTTGCTTTTCAAACACACAAAAATATACATTCTTTTTCTGTTTTTTTTTACTGTCTTACTTCTGTTTCCTTTTTCTTGTTACTTGTTTCATTGATCACATTTATTCCAATTATCCTATGTTCATCCCCTTCCGTTCATTCCATTTCATCTTGAGTGGCCAGTGGGAAAGCAGCATGAAAATGCTGCTCACTGTAGGCAGCAAATTGAAAGGGTAATGTAGGTTTTTGTGCAGTGTCTTTGGGGAGTGGGAAGTCAAACAGGTGGCTGGAGACAGGGAGGCTTGCACCCAAAGAGACCTACAGCAGGAGCAGCCGTGGAATCAGCATCACCGCTTGACTAATGGGTACCATCATTGCTGCTGCATAGGGCCCACCAACAGACAAGGGCTTAACAAGTATCCCTTATCCAGCACAGGTGTCTGAGTAATTGCCGGAACAGACAGAGCCTTGAATCCTCTGTTTTTCCCAGAGGGGGAGAGGCCAGCAGAGATAATGGGTTGCAAATGCTTCCTTACCTTGGCTACAGAACTGGGACAGGGTAAAGGGGGCAGAACTAGGTGAGAACTAGGTACTTTTCAGGGTTATACACCTTCCCCAACCTTCAACAACATTCAAATATAAAAAGTTGGGGAGCAAAACAAGCATGAAAAATGTTCCTCGGTGGTGCAAAGTAAGAGCTGTGTTGGGCTATTTGGTAACCCTATTTGGACTGGCAGCCTACAGGAGGTTCTGTTCTGTTTGGCAGGAAATCTGGTTTTTATCCAACCATAACTTGCCTCTATGCCAGGAATTCCAAAATAAGCACCTGCTTTGAGGCCACTGGGAGCAACATCCAAGGGGTTGGTGGGCAAAATGTTGTTCACGAGCCACTGGTTGGGGATCACTGCACTATCCTGTCCATTTGGCTTGCCTGGCCCTTTTGTGCAGTAAGAAGGAAGCTGAGTTAAAGCAGAGTAAACAAAATCAATGAACATTTATTATAAACAATGTTGTATATGAAGGGAGCAGATACGTGATGTTATGGGCCCTTAAGGGTTTTAGGTTTTATCTCAAAATACTTTGCTAGAAGTCACTAGATAGGGCTAACTGGATACCCCAAAACTACATCTTTGTGGCAAGACTTGCCCTTCCTACGTGACAGAGAGTGCGAGAGTATCGACGTGCACCAGCGGCTTGCCCCATACTTCCTCTTTGGCCAGTGGTATGTGTTTGCGCAGCTGTTTGCATGAAAAGAGGAAGCCAAGACTATAACTGCGGTTTTTTAATGGGCAAATGTGGAAATGGAAAGTACCCCTTGGTGATGTGGCTGGGAGGCCTTCACTAGTCACCAGATTAGAAGAGGAGGAAGTGCACTCTGCAGGTTCCTGTGAATACACTATGGGCTGCATACAGTTAAACATATTCCCCTGTACTAGGCACAGTTCAGCAGGAACAGCCCATTAAGTTTGCTAATAGTGTGTACAGAGATACACCATAAAATTATGGCAGCATAGAGATTCCCCCTGTACTATTCAGCAGGGACAAACCCCTAAGTTTGCTCATAGCCTGTACAGAGAGATACTATAAAACTATGCCAACATGGGTATTCCCTGGTACTAAGCACAAATCAGCAGGAACAGCCCCCTAAATTTGCTCATGGCCTGTACATAAAACTAAGCACGGTTCTTACAGATCTAGACTATAGTAGCCAAAGTTGTTATGGATTTGGTTGGAGATGTAGTTTGACAACAGCGGAAGGGTAGCAAGTTGCACATTAATTATTTATGTCAGTGCTATCCAACTGGATGCCCCCCTTGTGTGCTCCCCCCATATGAAAGTCTGCCTGCTCTGACTGCTTACCTTGTGTAAGATTTAAGGTATCAGTACTGAGATTAACTGGCCCCTGTATTGTTTTCACCTCAAATTCACCTGTAATCCCTCCCCTGCTATCTGTGTGTGCCATACTCTCCTGCCTTATGCTCCCTACGTGTGCCATACCCTGTCTGCCCTTTTGCTGTTAGGGTCCCCTAAGGTGTGAAATCATGCACTGGGGGGGGGGTGCTGTGTTATCCACAGGGGAGGAGGCATATGGATTTAATGGTATCTTTTAATATGAATTACAGGGCCGGATTTATATAATTGGCGCCCCTAGGCACACTGCCGTTCGTCGCCCTCTGACCACTCCCCATTATTCGTGCAAATTTCAAGCAATGGGGATTGCCGCATGGGAAATTTAAAAAAATAGTTGTATCTCCAGCGTATCCCCAGTGTTTTTGAACCAATTTGGGTGTGGTTGCGCAACATGCCGCCCCCCTAAAATCCTGTTGGCCGAGGTGGCCTTTCCACAAATCCGGGCCTGATGACTTAAAGGGATACTTTCATGGGAAACCATGTTTTTTTCTAAACACGTCGGTTAATAGTGCTGCTCCAGCAGAATTCTGCACTGAAATCCATTTTTCAAAACAGCAAACAGATTTTTTTATCTGACATGGGGTTACACATATTGTCAGTTTCCCAGCTGCCCCCAGTCATGACTTGTGCTCTGATAAACTTCAGTCACTCTTTACTGTTGTACTGAAAGTTGGAGTGATATCACCCTCCTCGGTCCCCCCCCTCCCCCAGCAGCCTAACAAAAGAACAATGGGAAGGCAACCAGATAGCATCTCCCTAAAACAAGATAGCTGCCTGGTAGATATGAGAATAACACTCAATAGTAAAAGCCAAGTCCTACTGAGACTAATTCAGTTACATTAAGTAGGAGAAATAACAGCCTGCCAGAAAGTAGTTCCATCCTAAAGTGCAGGCACAAGTCACATGACTGGGGCAGCTGGGAACCTGACAATATGTCTAGCCCCATGTCCGATTTCAAAATTAAATATAAAAAAATCTGTTTGCTCTTTTGAGAATTGGATTTCAGTGCGGAATTCTGCTGTCGTAGCACTATTAACTGATGTGTTATAAAAAAAAAACATGTTTTCCCATGACAGTATCCCTTTAAATTCACATATGAGTGATATCCCTTTTTTGGTCTACTATCACCATTAATGTGGACAACATTGGTAACATGGGTGTGGTTTACAGTGGGTGTGGTTTAAAAAACAGTTAGTGGGTAACACTGGCTTCCAGTATCGGCCCTCTACCAGGTGGGCCAGAAAAATTACGGCCCTCGGTATGACAAAAGTTAGACAGCAATGATTTGTTATTTCCGCCAGGACTACTGCATTGTCAGGCACCTCCTCCTCTTCTATCTTGTACTAACATATTATTATTATTATTATTAATAACCTCTAGAAGTCCTTAGTGGGTCCTGGTAACTAAACTACTATATCATTCTTAGAGTGGGAGTTTCCACAGACACAGAGGGGGGAGCGCTGGGTGCATCGTGGGAGGAACAAACACTGTTCTGGTATTTAAAGTTTTTGGCCAATCCAGGGGAGCAGTTCTTTAAGGGGTCGGTGTGCGTGCAGGAAGAGATGGGGGTGGGTCTCACCCTGATGTTGCACAATGCCCCAAGGAGGCTGCAGGCAGATTACATCCAGGCCTAATGTTGCAATCCCTGTCCTGCGTGCTTCTTAAGGGGAAAAAAAGCCTTTTCTAATTATAGGTTTATTTGTACTTTCGTTTCCTATAAATGATACTTTTTTTATGTATATGGCATAGGTTCCACCTGTTTGTACTGCATTTTGTTGTGTACTGATAGTAGTGGGAACTGCCATACTGCTGCAGAGGTGTATAGTGTAGTCACCAAAGAAACAGTACATTGAGCTTTCAGGACATTCTGGGATTTGTTGTAGTCAAACATTTCAAAAACAAAGTGTATCAAAGTAATTAAAATATAATGTACTGTTGCCCTGCACTGGTAAAAGTTGTGTGTTTGGTACAGAAACACTACTATAGTTTATATAAACAAGCGGCTGTGTAGTCATGGGGGCAGACATTCAAGCTGAAAAAGGAGAAAAGACACAGGTTACATAGAACATAACAGATAAAACACCATTGTATTGGTCAGGGCTTATCTGTTATGTGCCCTGTGCCTTTTCTTCTTTTTTTCCAGTTTGAATGTCTGCCCCCATGGCTACACAGCAGCTTGTTTATATAAACTCTAGTAACATTTCTTAGGCAAACACACCATCAGTGCTTGCTAAAAGTATAGTGTATGGATATTACTTTAAAACACTTTCATTTTTTGGTATTACTGTTCCTAAAGTAATTTCCATGTTGATTGAAAGAAGTGCACGACATACAAGGCATTTTATCATTGCCAAAGTTTAAAAATATAAGCCACATCCTTTGCTAATTCTTAACCAAGCAAAGTTAAACTACACAAAGCAAAAACAATTGGAAAACCTAAAACAACTTCTATATAAATTGAAGCTAGCATAAATCAGTAGAATAGCTGTTTAATACAATTCAAAATTAACTAAAGCCTTGTTCTTAGAAACAGAATTGCTTTTGCCAAATCCATCTTCATAAAAGCTCTTAAATCTAATGTTTATTTTCAGTGCTTGTATTTGAGGTTATTAGGAGTCTGAGTAGTTAAATTTTTCGCAACTCTGACTCCAGATACCCAAAATTGTTCCTAACTCTGACTCCACAACTCAGACTCCGACTCCACATCTCTGCTCCTGTACCTGGTGCACCCTTTCCCACATATCCCATCCAAATGCTCCTAACTGTAGAACTCGCAATACAACCAACAATGTAACCAGGTTATATAACAGCAGGTAATGCAACTCGTCTGTATAACCAGCAGTATAATCACAGTAGTCTGTGTAATCAGCAATATACAGTATATAGTCAATAAAGTTCCCCCTACTGTAAAATATAAGGATATTATAAGTTACCGAGGAGTTCTATGACCATATGTCAAGTCATGGCTCTTGAGTATTGTGTAACCAGCAATATAACCAGATAGTTTATGTAACCAGCAATATAACCACATAATGTTACTAATCTGTATAACCAGCTTTATAAAACAATAACATAGCAACACTAATATAGGGTGCTGGGGGGGGGAGCTGCACTCCTTACATCATGACCAGAGAGTTAAAATGCCATAGAAATCATAGGGAGCAGGACACTTCTGCCTTTGCCAACCAGCTCCTCAGGGTACATACTGGCTGTCCTAGGGTTGCAGATGTTCCTGGCACTGTTATTCTTCTCTCATTTGTATTTGGGGAATCCCTCTCTCTTCTCCCTTCGACTCCCATCTGTGATCCTTCTTACTCTCTCCAGCTCTCACTTAAGTGTCCCATCTCTCTCCAGCTCCCGTGTGTGCCCTTTCTAACCCTTCTCCCTTTATCTCCCAACAGTGCCACTTCTCTCTATTTCCAAGTGCTATATGAGCTTCTTCTCTATCTCCAACCGTGTGTGCCACTTCACTCCCTCTATCTCCAGTAATTGTGCCTGTGCTCCTGCTATTCTTCTCTCTACAGCTCCTGAGTATGTACCCCTTCTCTCCCACTGCCTTCAGCTTTCCTGTGTGATATTTTCTCTCCCTTCATCTACTTCAAAAGCCCCTTCTCTCCATCTCCACCCAATTTTTATGCCACCCCTTCAATGTGTGTTGTTTCTTTCCCCAGAACCTGTGTGCCCCTTCTCAAACTTTCTAATATCCAGTCATGTGACTGCTGCCACTTTTCATTTGTTTTAGGTATTAATTACCCTGAAATAAAGAGTAGAAATCCAGATAATATAATGGGGTGCTCAGAGCTTGTAAGTATTGTGCTCAGTGACGAGAACCTGGTGATAGGAATGTACATTTCTCTCTAGATTAAGGGAGGAGAATTTACTTGCAATCTATAAATAAACCAACCATTTCCTTTAATGAGACTAATGACTAAATTCATCACAAGGCGGCTCATATGTCCCGCCCGATTTAGATCTACAGCACAGCCAAATTCTTATACACTTTAACCCTGTCAGTGCTACATGCCACCTCCTTATGCAGTTACAGGATTAAACATATAATGAGGATATAGGGTATAAAAAATTTACTTTACAGCAGAGTTTTCTTATGGGTGATTCAACTAGAAAAAACTACTCGGGCCCCACATATATAGCAGGTAAAGTAGGGAGAGATGGTTCCTATAATAGCTGTGGGATAATAGTCTCTGGGAAGGGAGTGTGGCTGTGGCATAGCAGGTATAGTAGGGAGAGATGGTGCCTATAGTAGCAGTGGGATAATAGTATCTGGTATGAGACTGTGGCATAGCAGGTATAGGGAGAGATGGTGCCTATAGTAACAGAGGATAGGCTTATGTGCAAGCAAAGAGGCATAGGGAACAGGCCCGGCCTGGCAATCTGTGGATTCTGGCAAATGCCAGATGGGTTGCTGTAAGATTCCATAGACAGTCAGTATTTATTGGGCTGGTGGGGACTATTTGGGCCTCTGTTTAGTTGAAATGCCAGGGCCTATTTTGACTCCCAGTCCAGACCTGATAGGGAAATGGCATGCCAGTCACTCTTATTTTTCAGGGATTGAAGCCAAAGTTCCGGCCAAAGGTACAGATGTGTGGTGACCTATCCAGGTCGGTAGAAATATTGGTTCTGGTCCAGCATTGTGAAAGTGAAAGCAGGTGACAAACAGGATGAATGGGGGATGTTATGACTGGGATGGAACAGGAGAGAGGCTTCCTGTGACTAATCCAATCGGTACCCATTTTGGGATGCAGTTTCTCTACACATTTAAGGGGTTTCATTAGAAGCTTTCATAATATACCGGTATTATATATTCATTTATATTCACTGTAGCAGTGACACATTTACAGGGCGCTCTGCAGAGCTTTCCCATCAATCACGTCGCCCATAATGGCTGGAAATCAGCTGTGCGACACTCTCCATGCTTAGAACCTTGTCTAGAAAATATTCATGGTTTGTAACATAAAACCAGACACTTGCATAGGATGTGTGATTGGTTGAAACAGGAAGGAAAGGGGTCAGGTTTGAGGTGCACCAGGTTTCAGGAAGGTTTCCGATGGGTGAGTGAGTAAGCACAGATCACAATAAGTAGCGTATTCTTACCCCACTAGCTCATAGCACCTTTGCTTTGGTTTTAGTGGTTCTCTGAAAATCTTAAGGTTCTAATGTCAGAGACATGTTTATGGTTCAGTCCTTCCTAGACCCAAAGTGTACTAATGTCAGTGACATGTTTATGGGTCAGTCCTTCCTAGGCCCAAAGTGTACTAATGTCAGTGACATGTTTATGGGTCAGTCCTTCCTAGGCCAAAGTGTACTAATGTCAGTGACATGTTTATGGGTCAGTCCTTCCTAGGCCCAAAGTGTACTAATGTCAGTGACATGTTTATGGGTCAGTCCTTCCTAGGCCCAAAGTGTATTAATGTCAGTGACATGTTTATGGGTCAGTCCTTCCTAGACCCAAAGTGTATTAATGTCAGTGACATGTTTATGGGTCAGTCCTTCCTAGGCCCAAAGTGTACTAATGTCAGTGACATGTTTATGGGTCAGTCCTTCCTAGGCCCAAAGTGTACTAATGTCAGTGACATGTTTATGGGTCAGTCCTTCCTAGGCTCAAAGCCCAAAACTATTATTAATAGTGTGCCAGTCATACTGTTGAGCTGAACCAGTCTTGGTTTTGGTCTGTGTGGGGCATCTATCGTGTGGCGCTTGTGATTAATCTTCATCTTGTGGTTTCTCTGCCAAGCGCTTATTTTTCTCGGTACAGTTTCCTCTTTTGCTATTTCAGTAATTTCCACTATTTCTACATCATTTTTGAGAATCTTGAAATTCTCTTGTCACTTATGATTCATTCTGTACATTTTTGCTGCTTCCGGACAGTGTGTTAAGTAGGAATTAATAGGCTCAGTTACAGGCGTATATGGGGGGGGGGGGTATTTCCACTGTACATAAACAAGCAGGGTGTGGTCAGCTTCAGGGTTTACTTATGTTCTAATGGGCCACTATTCCTTGGAGCTTGCACTCTTTGTATAATGGGAGGCACCAGTGTTCTAGTAAAGAGAAATCTCTTCCCATAGGACTTACAGTCTAATTGTATAATGTGAAGCCTTTCCCTTAAGAGCATATTGTTTTATAGTATTATTGGAAACCCTGTCCCAAAGAGCTTGCATTCAAATAGTATAATGGGAAAGACTATATGTAAGAGCTGATCAGCCTTATAGGCTAATGGTGACTCCTGTTGCTAAGGGCTTATCTGTCTTTCCTGTAAGGCTTAGGGTGGCCATACAGGGGCAGATTAACACTGCCGATATCGGTCCTTTAGACTGATTCGGTAGCTTACCTGCTGTAATCCAGGGCTGAATCGGCTAGTTGATGCGGTCCTTGTCTCATCGGCAACTATTCTCAGCATTGTAATCTGATAGTTTGGCCCTAGGATTAACCTGATATCGCCCTGCCTTTGGTGGGCATATCGGGTTAATATATGCTCGTTTGTGACCTCGCCAAATGAGTGGATCTTATAGTGTATGGCCACCTTTACTGTAAAGCTCACTGTAAGTATAATAAAAAGGCTTTCAAAAAGAGCTTACAGTCTAAGAGTATGGCAGACAATCCTTTTCCAAATAGCTTACACTCTAGTAAACTGTTTCCCAAAAATCATACAGTCTGATCAGAGGAATCACTTTCTCAGTTTGTACATGCTTTTTCTCTAACTGTGCCCATAGACCTTGCAGTCTAGTGGAAGTGTAAAGGCCCCCAGAGAACATTATAATGGAAGAAACTAGTTCCTGATTTTGGTGTAATGACGTGACTCAAATGACCACCATGGGGGAAGCTCAATTGCCTTCATTGTGTTAATATCCATCAATAGCTTATAATATGGGGTATTTTTAAATCACTAGTATCCCCCATAGCCTGGGATAGAACTAAGAGCACATGGAGGGAGCATGTGAGTGTCACACAGAGCTCCTATAGAAGTGGTTGCGTTAGAGACATTCCCTAAGCCATTGCTAATACGGCGCAACCACATGAAAGTTGTATGCCCGCGGGACAGAGCATGAGCTGTGTGTGTTTAGTTCTGCGTGCGAGCGGGATGCACAAACTTTGCTTCCATGATCGGTTGAGACTTTTTATCCAGTGTCTAAATGTTTGATTTATTTTCCATTACCTGCTTTCATGAACTTGCATTCTAGTGGTGCAGGTGTCCTCCTCTTGTCCCTGTATGGTGCTAAAATGAACTTGCATTCTAGTGGTGCAGGTATCCTCCTCTTCTCCCTGTATAGCACTATCATGAATTTGCATTCTAGTGGTGCAGGTATCCTACTCTTCTCCCTGTATAGCACTATCATGAACTTTCATTCTAGTGGTGCAGGTATCCTCCTCTTCTCCCTGTATAGCACTATCATGAATTTGCATTCTAGTGGTGCAGGTATCCTACTCTTCTCCCTGTATAGCACTATCATGAACTTTCATTCTAGTGGTGCAGGTATCCTCCTCTTCTCCCTGTATAGCAATATCATGAACTTGCATTCTAGTGGTGCAGGTATCCTCCTCTTCTCCCTGTATAGCACTATCATGAACTTGCATTCTAGTGGTGCAGGTGTCCTCCTCTTGTCCCTGTATGGTGCTAAAATGAACTTGCATTCTAGTGGTGCAGGTATCCTCCTCTTCTCCCTGTATAGCACTATCATGAACTTGCATTCTAGTGGTGCAGGTGTCCTCCTCTTGTACCTGTATGGTGCTAAAATGAGCTTGCATTCTTGTGGTGCATGCATCCGCCTCTTCTCCCTGTAAAGCACTATCATGAACTTGCATTCTAGTGGTGCAGGTGTCCTCCTCTTTTCCCTGTATGGTGCTAAAATGAACTTGCATTCTAGTGGTGCAGGTATCCTCCTCTTCTCCCTGTATAGCACTATTATGAACTTGCATTCTAGTGGTGCAGGTATCCTACTCTTCTCCAAGTATAGCACTATCATGAACTTGCATTCTAGTGGTGCAGGTATCCTACTCTTCTCCCTGTATAGCACTATCATGAACTTGCATTCTAGTGGTGCATGCATCCGCCTCTTCTCCCTGTAAAGCACTATCATGAACTTGCATTCTAGTGGTGCAGGTATCCTTCACTTCTCCCTGTATGGTGCTAAAATGAACTTGCATTCTAGTGGTGCAGGTATCCTTCCTTCTCTTCCCCCTGTATGACACTATCAACTTGCATTCTAATGGTGCAATTGACTTTTCTTTTTCCTGTATGGCACTATTGCACCTGAAAAAATGTTGGCAATATATTGCCATTGTAGGACCCACACCCAACCCTTACCTGCGTCTTCTCCCTCCTACTTCTGTGTGTGTGAAAGGGAATCTTTGCATACGGAGGATATGTACTTCACTTGTCTGACCCAAACTCAACCCTAATCCACACTCAACCCTAACCCACAGTGGTCATGCAAATTTCTACCTGAACCCGGTCACAGTGGGTTTCGGGTCAAACCGCACATTGCTACAGTGCAGGTACCTTCTCATCTGCCTATCCAGTGTTATCATAATCTCAGATACATGTCATCAGCCAACTTTAATTCCTATATAGCACTAATATGATCACGTGACCTGTTACCCCCCTTAGACTTTAGAGGAAAAAGCGGTAAATGGCAAAAGGATTTGTGACTTGTCTCTGCTTGAAGAGCTTCAGTTGGGAAAATACAGTGAGTGCCGGGTGGCCCATGTGCTGCCAATTTAGCCATTAAATAAGTCCATAATCGGACCAGTATGTTGCGCTGTGATTGTAGTACTTATAATAAAGACACAGCAGGGTAATTCATCTACTTGTACACATTTTAAAGGGTAAATCTGATTCACAAATACTGAGCACTGGATATTGAGTGTTGTTTTCCTTTATTGTGAGCAGAGAAGCCAGAGTTGCATGCCTGGGACCCGCTCAGCCATTGGATCCTGAGACAAGTAGAGCAGAAGGACTTTTTGTTCCATAATTATTATTTTGATAACCTGAGGAACTTTCCTTTAAAAAAAACCCTCCTTTTTTTTTTTTAATCAGTGGGCAGATTGGCAGTATAAATACTTAGTAACGGACTTGCAGAAGCCAGGACATGACAAATGGGCCAGTGTGCCAAATGTGACATTCCTTCACTGGATTTCAATAAAACAGGGCACCTTCCAGACAGGGGCTGTGTCAGCGGCTCCTACAGGCCTGTTATTCTAAAGAACTGGAGCATAACCAGGCGCAGGCACCACTTCAACCCTTTTAACAGCTTTCTGTCACACTACATGTCTGTGCTGTTGTTGGGCACAGGAGGCTGAAGGACTGTAGGTTTAGCTACACTGATATAATTTGCTCCTTTTACTATATATCTGCCCTACTGTAGCCATCTTGTCATATTAATAGTCCCTGTCTTGCTAAACTGTCTCTTTACCATACTGGGACCTGTGGGACCTGGGGATTTCAGGATAACGGATCTTTCCGCAAGTTGGATCTTCATCCCTTAAGTTTGCTAGAAAATCCTATAAACATTAAATAAACCCAATAAAATGGTTTTGCTTCCAATAAGGATTAAATATATCTTAGTTTGGATGAAGTACAAGGTACGGCTTTATTATTACAGAGAAAAAGAAAATAATTTTTTAAAATTTGGATAAAATGGAGTCTATGGGAGATGGCCCTTTTGTAATTCAGAGCTTTCTGGATAACAGGTTTCCGGATAATGGATCCCACACCTTTAATATGGGGATTTTTTCCTGTGCAAATTAACCCCCCCCCCAATTCCTGGTTATTTATGGACCGGCCTTTACGGACTGGTGACCATTTGATCCAGTTAGCAATCTCTATTAAAGCTGCGGTTTGCAATATGGCGTTCATTCAGTAGGACCCTGGCTTGTCTCACTGTGTCCCTGGAGAAGGGCCCTGCAGTCTGCACATTCCACCCAACACATTCCAGTACAATCAAAATAGTCTAATTGTATATGGGAAATGGCGTTGGTATGGGGCTCACTTAATTACTTGGGGGATTCCTAACAAGGTGCAAAACTTTCACTGAGTTGCCACAATGTGTTGATAGCTTCTTTGGAGTTTGCCATTCTGCTTACTTGAACCTAGGGCCACAATTTGATGCCTCATACTACAAGCTAGCAACGCCTCCCCCAGGGGGTACAATAATTGTGTCATTGGTCACCTGGGCTAACAACTACAGTGGGCCCTGATGAAAAAAAAATGGCCAGCACACTCTGATCATCATGCTGAAATTGTGGCCAAGATTTTCATAAACCCCTTCCCTCTCACAAGCCTTTCTCCTTCACAGCACATAAAGCACACCTTTACATCTTATGTGGCCCACTCTACATCTAGCCCCTAACTGCAGTACTCCCTGTAGCCTCTGATGGTGGCCTTGTTCGAAGTCACTAGGAACGATAGCATTTAGTCACGGACCACTGAAATACCCCAGCTGCAGGGGTGTATCTGCAGCTGCAAGGTGCCCAGGAGGTATAAGGGGCCACCTGAATTAGAGTCCTGTGCGGGTCCATTTTTTGGAACCTATACCCAAAACACGCAACCCGCATTCTTACACGATTGGACCCGTTGCCCGACCCAACCCACAAGTACCTTATCCGCAACCTGGACCATGACCCGCTGACCATCAAGAATCAGGAAGTGCTGTCATTGTAAACCGGAAGTGACATCATCGGAAGTAGGCATGATCAGAAAAAAGGAGTAAAAATCGCTATTGAGAAGATCCGTTAACCCGCAGAACTGCCGACCGGCGTCTATACCCGCACCCGGAACTTCTACCGGCAACCTGCAGGGTACCGCAGGTTTTTGCGGGTACCCAACCCGCTGCAGGACTCTAACCTAAAGCCCTAATGAATTGGCAATTTCAATATATATTTGTAAATCATGTCAAATTCTGGACATTTTGGAGGGTCCTATAATTAATTTTCTGTTAGATCTAGTTAGACTACTGCCCAGCTGAAAGGTGCTGTGTCCCCCACTGAATGGAAAGTGGTTGTGTTCACTCACTGTGAGCTAAGCTTTCTTCCAACTCCCAGTCACCTGGTTGGTAGTTGCAGTATGACTAAATCCTCTGTGTCTCATGGCACACGAGGATACAAAAGATTTCAGCCCAAAAACACAAAGGGTGTTATTCACTAAAACTCAAATTAATCTCATCTTTTTATTAAAGGAATTGTTCAGTGTAAAAATAAAAACTGGGTAAATAGAATAAAAAATGTTTCTAATATAATTAGTTAGGCAAAAATGTAATGTATAAAGGCTGGAGTGACTGGATGTCTTAATATAATAGCCAGAACATTACTTCCTGCTTTGCAGCTCTCTTGGTTTACACTGACTGGTTACCCTGGTTACCAGGCAGTAACCAATCAGAAACTTGAGGGTGGGTCACATCGGTCATATCTGTAGCTTTTGAATCTGAGTTGAATGCTGAGGATCAATTACAAACTCACTGAACAGAAATGTCCCATGTGGCACCCCTTCAGGTCGCTGACTATATAGAGCTGCAAAGCAGGAAGTAGTGTTCTGGCTATTATTTTACACATCCAGTCCCTCCAGCCTTTATACATTAAATTTTTGGCTAACTTACTATATTAGAAACATTTTTTATTTTGCACATACAATCTATTTACCCAGTTTTTATTTTCACGCTGAACTGTTCCTTTAAACCAAGCTGACCACACTCCCATCCCACGATTTTATTTTCTTTATCCATAAATAAACTCCAAAAAGTCGAGTCGGGAAAAGACTCAATCCAATCGAGAACACTCGAATTGTACAAATTTTTCAGATTTGACTCTCAGCTAGCTCAATTTTTTTCGTCTTATCACCCGAAAACCTCCGATTTTTCAGATTATTGGATGAAACTCAGGGCAGACACGATATCTTCACGTTGCAAAAGGGACATTGGCAATTGACTTCTACATGACCCAGCAGGTTTGAGATGGCTGATTTTCGGATTTTTAGTAGCTTCGGGGTATAATAAATTTTCACAAAAAACCCAAAAAACTTTGACCAGAAAAAAATTGAGGTTTAGCTAATCCCTTTTGGGGCCAATTTATTAAATTTAGATTTTTTATTGTCAAGGTATTTAGGAAGAAAACCTGAATTTTTTTGCATTTTTAGAGATTTATTATACCCCAAAGCTGCTAAAAATTCAAATCCAAAAATCCGCCATCTCAAACCTGTCACGGTCATGTAAAATTCAATGGCAGATGTTCCTGAAGTTCTTCTTGACATCGTGATCTGTGCTGGATAATCCGAAATCTGAATTAGTCTGATAATCCGAAAAAGTTGAGCAAAAACTCAGTTTATGGAGCGTCAATTGTACGACACGTATTTATGCTCTGTTTTGTCGTGACCAATTATTGATAGCGTTAAAATTGTGGAAGGGAAAGTGCTTGGATTTGCTTTCATAAAAAAAAAATATTTGAGTTTTAGTAAATGTGCCCCTTAAATTCTACAGTGTTAGGTGGATTTCTATTGTAGCTGGCAGTGGCAGGTTCAGGTGGTTTTTCTGCCATGGGAAAAATGCCAGTGCCACGTGTACCATAAGCCTAAGTATAATTACAGCAGGTCCCAGTGAGGGCATTTCTGTAACTGTCAGCCTTCCCCTGGATTTGTCATTAAGCAACAGGACATGGATGTTTTCCTTGCAGTACACAGCGGGCTGGGTGGAGTGCCCTTGTACAAATATACAGCAGCCCTGCGCGTGGCTCTGAGCGTCATCTCACTTTCATCTTTAGGGAATCCGAATACAAATGTACACAGTGTTGACATATTCCTCGCGGGTTCTGTCTTGACCCTCAGCGGGCGTTTCCCGAGCTCAGTATGTTTGTCACCCGGGCACCGATTGTCTTTGAATCCATGGGCGGCACTAGCTGTTTCCTTTCCATAAACATCTGCAAATCCTATGTGAGAGATGAATAAGGGAGGGAGATACACACTACTACTTAATGTTATAGTCCTCATAGGCCACATTCTGCCTGCTTGATTTTGAGCACAGATCCTATCTAATCCCGATTGTAAACAGCAGTCCTGTCCTGCTTTATGGCTGAGATTCTAGCTATCTTTATAACAGAGCATTCTGTCACAGTGGCACAGATCCTATCTGATACCCATTGTAAGCAGCAGTCCTGTCCTGCTTTATGGTTGAGATTCTAGCTATCTTCATAACAGAGCATTCGGTCACAGTGACACAGATCCTGTCTGAACCCATTGTAAGCAGCAGTCCTGTCCTGCTTTATGGCTGAGATTCTAGCTATCTTTATAACAGAGCATTCTGTCACAGTGACACAGATCCTATCTGATGCCCAATATAAGCAGCAGTCCTGACCTGCTTTATTTCTGAGATTCATGTTGGCTCAGCTGCTCCCAGTATCCTGGCACACATGAGCAGGTCCCTCTCTAACAGCAGCAGGAATTTTTGGCATGACTCTCCAAGGCCATGGAAATGGGTTTGCCGTGAGTCTCACAATGGTGGGAACCTGTTTCCTGAACGTGTCTCCGTTATCTCCCCACAGGTGACAGACAATGACCTTCGGGGACTAAATTGTCTGACTTCTCATCTTGTTAGTGGCTCTTTGATATCAGTGTTGCACCCGAATGTTTAAGAACCCAAGGGTGAAGAGAAGTGATCAGACGGCACCCTCAGCTGGGAATTACAGTAAATTCTAGGACCTGTTTGCACAGATATATTGGGAATGTACAGAGCTCATTCCCCCTTGATCTCAGTATTTTTTCATGGTGCCACTATAGCGTAATGTTCCCACCTCACCTCTATATAAGTAACCCACGTGGCAAAGTTTGAGTTTGAATGTTCGTTAAATCTGTTTCACATAGATTTTTTTGCCTTGTTGGATGCCTCTTTCATTCTGAAAGGTTTGAGCATCTTGTCTGAAAGGGCATTTGTGCCCCCTACATGAAGCTGAAACATCTGCCAACCAACAGACAAGACTGGAACATCCTTCCCGGATGTCGGCGGCACACCCTGTGCCCTGGCTCCCTATCTGCCAGGCTTAGGCCCAGTTGCCCCCTTGAGATGTGAGATGCTTGTTCCGGGGATGCTAGAAGGAGACATAATGAATATTATATATTGATATATTCAGCAGAACACGGAGCCTCGTATCTGTCGCTCATGGGGAAGGCGACTCACACAGTCCAGCTATTTTGTGGCCTGCCAGGGAATGATGTCATAAGGAGAAGGGACATAATGGCACTGTTTGTGCACCCACGTGACTCACCCGCATCTGGGCAACGAGCACACTCATCCAATGCCTTCATAGCATAAGTCAGCAGGATATGGGCCTTTTTCATGTGAGGGAGGGCTGTGATGAGCACAGCATCCGGCAATACAAAGGATTAACCCACAGAATACTAATCGCATTCATTGTGCACCCTTTAAATGGGAAGCATCCATTATGGTTATTAGCAGTGATCATCTGTGTCTCTATTTGTTTTAGTGTGGGGGCTACAAGCACCATTGCCTTTACTCCTCAGCCTTTGCCCTATTCATGCTCAGGGAAGGGGCAGATCAGATTCCCTGTTCTGATTGAGTGATCTTGAGGGATGTCCAAATGGGGTGCCATCTCAGGGCCCCATACTACTAAATTAGCAGGGCCCTCCCTACCAATGGGTCGCAGGATTGCCCCCCATCTTATTAGACGCACTGTGTGTACAGGACAAAGAATAAACCCTTCACTAGTGTAATATAATGTCTCTCTCTGTTTAGAATCCAGTATAGATCTGTGCTATTGTTATTTAGATTCCATTGGATGGGCTCCCTTTAAGCCGGATGATTGTGAGCTAATTTAGCTTAATACCCAGGCTTAGAGTAATGTGCAGCCTAAATAATACATAGCTTTTACTGTTATCCTTCCACAAGCTTCTGTCTGCACCAAGCACCCATTAATAGGCCCAACGGCATCTGATTTGGTTGCACTTTTCATCCACAATATCATCGGCGTTGACTTCCGAGGAGCGAACCTGATTATGTCATGTTGACAGAACCTGCACAGGGCGACTTGTCTGAACAAGATTCCATTGTCCCACGCGGGGTCTGCCATTCAGGGGCAGGGATCCTTTTATATTTGTCCGCTGACAGTCAATGTCGGGAGCTATTCATGAAACATGACCAGCCGGCTTTGTTAACAACAGAGGAACAGTGACGAGAACAGGGCAGATATTATGCCTCGGAGGAACTTGGCACTGAAGTAGGAGGGATATGACTTGGCTGTACAATGTGTATTCCTACGGCAGCAGGTGAACATTGTGCATCCCTTGGATAAATCTGAATATACTCAGTGTTGCCTGTGGGCTTCTTTCCCCAATGTCTCCCCGTGATTTGCGGTGGGTTCCTTTTAATAGGTGCAATCAAACCTCATTCTTGTCTTGAGTTAGTAAATGCTTGTGCAAGTGCAGAATGATCTTATACCTGTGAATTGTATCAATTACTCCATTTATTGAGCAGGTATTACTGTTCAATTAAAGGGTAAACACCCTCATGGCTAGACATGCGGACCATAGTGGGAGGGGGGACATTATTCGCTTCTCCATTCGCTCAGTCTGCCCTGCACAGGTGGGGGTAAGATTTCAATGTTTGGATCACATTAGCACTCAAAGGAATCTACAGGGCCAAAAAAATAAAATAAAAACTATATTTATTTGTAGAAGTTAAAAATTACACATCTCCGTGTAATTGTAATTTTTTAACATCTCCGTGTAAATGGAGATGTTCAATTTTTTTAAAGATAAAGATGTCATTATTATATCATATTTTTAATATGATCAATTCTAAGCAATTTTCAATTGATCTTTTTTTTTTTTCGTTCTTTTTTTTTTCATTATTTGCCTTTTCTTCTGAATCTTTCCAGCTTTCAAAGGGGGTCACTGACTCTGTAAGGCTACAAATGTATTGTTATCGATACTTTGTATTGCTCGTCTTTCTATTCAGGCCTCTCTTCGTCATATTCCAGTCTCTTATTCAAATCATTGCATGGCTGCTAGGCAAATGTGGACCCTAGCAACCAGATTGCTGAAATTGCAAGCTAGAGAGCTGCTGAATAAAAAGCTAAATAACTCAACAACCGCATGAACTAAAAAATGAAAACCATTAGCAGAAAATCATGCTCTACATCATTAGCAGAAAATCATGCTCTACATCATACTAAAAGTTACATTAAAGGTGAACTTCTACAAATAAATATAGTTTTTTTGTGGCCCTATAAATTCGTTTGAGTGCCAGTTAGCCCTGTTTTTTTCTATTTGCATATACTGGTTTGCCGCTCCCTGAAGCTGAGGGTCTGGGGCCGGTGCACCTGGACCACTGGAGGTACTTGGTGATCTGTTTATATTGATATTCTGCAGCAACTTTTCTTTTTCTGTTTCAATCAGTAACTCTCTCTATAACCCACATATGCTATTCATCTCATAATCAATTAAACACACCAAATCAAGGTCCACATTTTTTCTCTCCTTTTTTGCTATTTATTTGCAAAGCATCTTCAAAATGAATCTCTGATCCCTTGCTCTGAAAGAGAGCAGTTGGCACAGAGAGAGAGCCGGGGGTTGGACGCAGTGTGCATCTGGCATTTATGCTCATAAGTTGTTAATGAAATGATAGACGTTTTGGAGTGCAACCAACTGGTGCTTTAAGCAGATCAGGACAGGGCCTAGCCAAGTTTCTGCGTAGATAAAGCAATCAGGCGATAACATGCGGCTGGGTTTAATGTATGTGACTGGCAGGGGCTGGCGGATTCCACCAATAATGCGTTCATTCTTGCATTCTCGTTTGATTTGCAGGTGGAAAACTTCTAGTGAAAACTTTTCATTAATGATATTTTATAGCTATGCCCTGTGCCACAGAGGGTTCAGCTCAAACAATGGGATAGCAGGGAATAAATCATGTGGTAAACAAATGGAAATCCTCGGCTTTTGCAGAAAAATGGCCTTGAGTAAATCCACATAGGATTGGGCTATCATGAAAAGCCAGGTCAGAATCACAGTGAGGACTTTAGCAACACTTCAGGCTACAGGTTCCCTGGCTGCTTATAATCTGGGTGGCTAAGCTACGACGGGCACTTCTGGTAATTTTGGGGCCCACAGCAAAGCAGTTCATTATCTCTATAAAATAAGACCAACGAATGGCTGTTTTGTTGTTATCATGGTTGGCGTTGTGCTTTAGCAACTGAAGGTCTTTCAGTGGAATTCCTGCTTAGTAGTTAGTGTAATCCATGACATGGGGACACATCTGTGCAAGAAGGCATGGTTGCAGTAATGTTCCCCAAGATACACTGGCACAAAGAGAAGGGATTTCGCAAGATTCACTGACACAATGAAATGAGGTTCCCCATAAACACTGACACAATGTGCTGAAGTTCCCCAAGATACAATGATACAATGAGATGACGTTCCCCAAGATACACTGAAACAATGTGCTGGAATTCCCTAAGATACACAATGATACAATGAGATGACATTCCCCAAGATACACTGACACAATGTGCTGAAGTTCCCCAAGATACAATGATACAATGACATGAGGTTCCCCAAGATTCACTGATACAATGAAAAGAGTTGTTCCAAGATAAACTGACACAGTGAAATGAGGTTCTCCAAGGTACACCAACACAATGAAATGGGGTTCCCCAAGATACACTCACACAATGTCCCGAAGTTCCCCAAGATAAAATGACTTAGATGAGATGAGGTTCCCCAGGATACACTGATACAATGAAAAGAGGTTTTCCAAGATACGGTGATACAATGAGATGGGGTTCTCCAAGATACACTGACACAATGAAATGGGGTACCAAAGATAAACTGACTCAGTGAGATGAGGTTCTTCAAGGTACACTGATGCTTTAAAAAGGTGATGTTCTCCAAGATAAGGTACACTGATGCAAAAAGGTACAATGATACAAGATACAATGACACAAAGTAATGATGTTGATGAGGATACATCCACACACTCAGATGGGGTTCTCCAAGATATGCTGAAACACTGAGATAGGGTTCTCTGACTTAAACTGAAACTGGAACAGGTGCTCTGAAATAATGGCAATGGAAAGTATATATTGGCCCCAAATTGTGAAGTGAATCGGACCCAAATACCATTTTGACCACGTCCTTGGGCAGTGACTCACACCCATGGGCTCATTTGCCCAATTTTGATAAATGAGCCCCAGTGAGTTGATTTTGACCAGGATGTACCCACACAGGTAGATGAGTTTGATTAGGACAAGACCAGCATTCCCTTGCATATACAGGTAGCCCCCAGGCCAATTCTAGCTTTGTGCAATATTCCCCCTTGGTGCTATGGGGTTATTTACAGGCAGGAACAGCCTTCAGACAATTCATCCCTATAAAAGCTCCAAGGTGAGTGTAATTCATGTACTGTATAAGTTTGGTTAGTGCAGCTGAAGCCCACGACCCCGGGGGTAGAATACGGCCCATTATAGAAACACACACAGCTGATATTAGTGTTTAGCTTTAATAGACTCACTCTGTACAGACACTAATAGCCTGTTCCTTCCTCTTAATAACAGCCGCGGAACCTCCCGACCTGCATCCATTGTGTAACAGTAAGAATAATAATTGGCTCATTATACTGCCAACGAATGCCGTGTATGATTCACATGCGACTGAAAAATGCGCTGAGCTGGCCATGCTGAGTAAGGCCGAACAGGGACTAGTGCAGACCAACCGCATATTTGTCTTAAAGGGGTTGTTCATCTTCCAAACATTTTTTCAGTTCAGTTGTTTTCAGATTGTTCACCAGAAATAGACTTTTTTCAAATACTTAAACATTTTTTATTTTTTACCATTTTTTTCCCCAAAATCTAAGTTTAAAATTGAATGTTCCTTCCTCTGGTGTTTCAGTCTGGCAGCTCAGTAATTCAGGTGCAGATTCTCCGCTGTTACAATTTAGCAACATTTAGTTGATACATTTCAGCTGCCTTTAGTGAAACTTAGGGTTTCTGCTCAGCAGGGACAAGATAACAAATGTATCAACTAAATGTATCGATTTTGATCAGTTAACAGGGTAGACGACCCTCCCTTTCCCAGAGCTGACCCTCCCTTTCCAAGAGCTGTTTTAGAAGGTTAAAAATGACACTTTATACTTCAATATTAGAAAAGCACATAGAAAATTGAAAGTAATTAGAAAAAGTCTTTATTTCTGGTGATCTATCTGAAACCAGATGAAAAAGTGTTGGAAGGTGAAACCCCCATTAAGCGACATGAACCAAGGGACCATAGATTTGTTTGCTAACATGGCAGGGCTCATTTTTTATTTGGATGAAGCTGCCAACAATCTGGTTGTACTTGGAGGCTGCTGGACTGCATTGTACCTATGAAAGTAAAAAGGGGATGGGGGTGAATCAAGTTTGGGGTACAGCCTTGCAGCACCTGCTGCCCACTCCTTGTAACTAAAGACTAAACATCAGCTTGGGCAGTGCGCTCCGCAACCTCACATGAACTGTTGAACCTGCACAATCAGCAGTAAATAGCAGAAGTTATGCCGGACTGTGCCAGATGGGGCTCGGGGAGGTGTTGGTTATGGAAAGCAGAAGTCAGCAGTCGCAGCAGTGCAGCGTTACAAGGCTGATAGTGATCAGGACACTTGGTACATAATGAGGTTCTGCAGAAAACAGTCCATCAAGTTAAACCCTCTAAGATTTAACATAGTCACGTTACTCTAAAGTGCTGGACAATGGAATACTAATATTGCTCAGTGGGGCCTTATTATATCCAGGGCTGTGGGTGTAGTGTTGGGAGCAGTTGGATTCCTGCGAGGTGGCACTGGCACCTCTACCTGAGCTGTGCCCAATTTTTGGCTCCCCTCTGCCTATGTAAGAACATAACAAAATCATGAAGTTAGTGGGTTTAACAAACTTCCTGCTCGAAGCTGCAAATAGGGTTGCCACCTTTTCTGGAAAAAAAATACCGGCCTTCCTATATTCTTTTTTTACATTACATACATTTTTTCCCCATTGATAACATTGGCATCAAGCATCATTTTTACCAGCCAGGCTGGTAAAATACCGGCCAGGTTGGTAAAACAACGGCCAGGTGGCAACCCTAGCTACAAATAGGGTTGCCATCTGGCCGGTATTTTACCGGCCTGGCCGGTAAAAACGATGATTGATCCAATGTTATTAATAGGGAAAAAACATAAATACTGTATATAGGAAGGCTGGTATTTTTTTACAGAAAAGGTGGCAACCCTAGCTACAAATAAGGAGCCCCATAGTACGACTATAACAGGTGACTGCTATATATAAACTTATTTGGGGTTCTGTTTATTTACAGACGTGAGGGCAGTTGTGCATTACACTCCTTCCGTGTTGGTCAGGGTTGCTGTAAGCTTCTACGTGCTGGAATAACAGGAACGATATCACGCAATAGAACTTGCATCATCCCGGCCTGCACGGAACATCACTCGCTCTATATTACAGATATATCTATATCAGTTTTCCGACCCATCAAAAATACTCTGTCAGAATTGCTTTATATTTGAAGGGGTGCAAGTGGGTTATTTAAGGTTGAATGTGACAAGGCATAAGGTTCCTCATTGCACAGCAGAGCAGAAATCAGGCGTCAGATGTTTAGGAGCCCAGAGCTGTTGATGGGGAATCTGACTCTTGAGCACCTGGGTAATTGCCTCAAATATGGAAGAGATCACTTAGGGCAGACATGGTCAGATTCGGGGAGATTAGTCGCCCAGCGACAAATCTCCTCTTCTTTGGAGAGACTAATCCCCCCTGAACTGCGTTCCCTACCTTCCAGACGTCTAAAATGAAAATCGCCAACGGGATGGCACTCGGAGTGCTTTGTTTTGCAAAGTTGCATCACAAGGAATCTTCGGACGACTTCAGAAAACGAAGTGCTCCGAGTGCCATCCCGCCAGCGATTTACATTCTAGCCGGCAGGACGGTAGTTCGGGGAGATAAGTCGCCCCGAAAAAGAGATTTGTTGCTGTGCGACTAATCTCCCTGAATCTGAGCGTGTGTCTCTGCCCTAAACCTCCCAGCACAGTGAATAACCTGGGCTTCCTGTCTCTTCTCTCATGTCAGCTATAGATAAGGGGGTTCCTGCGTGGCTTCTGATCAAACAGTCCACAAAGCCGTTTGTCAGTGGTTTATATTAGACAAGATACGTTTCAGGCCAGTGTGGCTTTGTCAGAAAATAAAAACACTGGAGGGGCCCCAGAGCTCTTGAACAAAGGGCAGACTCCCCCACACACTTACAGCCTTAGGCTTTAAATCTGTTCTGCTGTCAATTCTCCCTGTCCCTGGACTCCCTGACCTCCCTGACACATAATACAATAACAGCTCTGCTGTCCCTGCCCATGCCTTTATAGTGTCTACCTATACAGGGTATTGTCAAAGTTCCTGCTCCTGCTGAATTGTGCTTAGTACAGGGGAATACCTAGGCAGCCATAGTTTTATGGCATCTCTCTGTACAGACTATGAGCAAACTTAGGGGGCTGTTCCTGCTGAATTGTGCTTAGTACAGAGGAATACCTATGCTGTTTTAGTTTTATGCAAATTTAGAGGGCTGTTTCTGCCATCACTGTGCTTGTTCTCACTTTTTGGCACACTCCACTGCTATCAGGGCATGCCCCTAAATGATATGAATATAGGCAAATGATGTGAATGTAAGCAATTCCTCAAATTCATTTGATTGTATTTGGATCTCTACTCATTATAGATTGACAGGAAAGGGTTTAGAGCAGATGAGGGATAAGGGGGAAAATCCCTCTTTCTGTCACCACATGTTGACTGCTGTGTGCCAAGACCTTTTGGTTTCTTAACATCAGCACCCATTTGTCTTGTTGGTTTATTTATGGGTCTCATCACTTGTCAGATGCGCCTGCTAGAGACAGATTTGCTGAAGGATGAATGAGTGTACCTGATGATGTACCTGCCCAGCGCTCTTTATAACAATCCTTCTCCATCTGATTGGATCTCCAGCAAGCCTAATGCTTCTAATTTAAGTCTGGGAACCGAGATGCTATCAGAGCGCCGTCAGCAGATTTGAAATCTACAATAAAGATCTGATTACATGTCAGCCACACCCTAATTACACGGAACACGGGAGGAAAGCACTGGGTGCTCTGATTAATATCGTTTCATGTTTCATTTATAAAAGGCTTTTCTGATCCCTCTGGGCTGTGAAACTCACAATGATGCAATCGGTAGGATTAATCATTGGTGAATGGAACCAAACAGGAGGAAAATAAATGGTAAGGGGAGTCTTCTGATATGTATGGAGTGCCCAATAGACTCCAGAGATGAAAGAGAACATGGTGCGTCTCCTGCTAACCATGCTGTGCCCAGTAGATAACATACATAAAAGAGAAGTGAGTAGAGTATCTTCTGCCAACTATGCTGTTTCGAGTAGACATGCCCAGTAGACCCCATAGATGAAGAGAAGATGGTGTATCATCTGCTAACCATGCCCTGCCCAGTAAGATCAGATGTTCTGCCTTTTGCTAGCCATGGTGTGCCCTGTAGACTCCAAAGTTTAAGAAGAGAAGATGATATGCCATTTCCATGGCATGTCTTGTAGACTCCACAGTTAAGAAGAGAAGATGCTATACCTTCTCCATGACATGCCCAGTAGACTCCACACCAAAAAAGAGAAGATGCCAAGGCTTCTCCATGACATATCCAGTAGACTCCACAGTTAAGAAGAGAAGATACTATGCCTTCTCCATGGCATATCCAGTAGACTTCACAATTAAGAAAATATACTATTCCTTTTGCTAACATGATGTGCCCAGTCAGTGGCCTAACTAAAAGTTACGGGCCCCCCTGCAAAAAAAAACTGTTTATGGCCCCACACCACAGCAAGGGACAAATCTGTTCACTTGGAAACCAAATTAAAATAATTTTATTTTAGAAAGGGGAGTAGGTGGACCCAGGGACCAACCACATTTGCTTGCTGTATTGGATGGAGACTGCTGTGTGGAGTTTGTAAAAAGGTATTATACAGTGTGCTTCCCCCATCCTCCTACGGCCTCCACGCCATTTCACACCTGAACCTGAGGGGCCCGTTCCTTTCCTGGAGCAACAGAACTACTCCTCCAGACAGTGGCTTAACTTCAGGGAAAGTGGGAGGCAGAAAATACTAATACTTTACTTGCCCCCTTCCTGAGACTGCTTTAGCTGTCGTTGTGCCCAGTAAATTCCAGATGGGCCACCTGGAGTTTAATCTACTAACCATGCTTTGCCCAGAAGACTATAACTGACAGAGAAGTTGCTTTAATGTCTGCCAACCATGCCATGTCAATAAACACCATTGTTGAAATCGAAGATGGTCTATCTTCTGTCAGTAGACACCCTAATTTAGAAGAAGGATGGCCACCCAAACATTGTGGAGGGGCATGAATATACCAGTCAGACCAAGAGGCTACACTGGGAGGTAATTTTAAAGTAGCTCTAGATATAATAGGAGTGCAGTTGCCATGCCGTGGTCTTTATGATGGAGCTGTGTGAAATTTACGTCCTGTTAATGAAACTGGCACCCAACTACACCAGGAGCAAACCAGTCCATATAACCTACGTACATTTTATACTGCAAACTCCTTTGGGCAAAGGAAGAATAGAGTACTTTGTTGAATGTGCCATTTTTTAAACACAGGGTACCTTTTACCAGTGCAGTCATTAGCTAAAAGTGGCTGCTCCTGTTTCAAGACCAGCCAGTTTCAGTTGTTGTAAGTGTGTGATGAGTATTTACCCCTCGTTGAGTGTAGAAGATGTCTCAACAATATCCGGGCAATTCGTTTTCTAAGAGGAGTCAGCTTACACCCTGAGGTCCGATTCCTGCCTGACAGAAGCCCAAGTTGTAAATATTTACAGTTTTTTTTCTGCTGGAAATATGACTCTATACAACTAGTACCTATTCGAACAAAGCTCCCAAGTGCTTTTGCCCTTTCTGCCCCCACTCCCTCCTGTGTGTGATGCTACATCACTTTACTCTGACTAATGCCCATTCACCCAAAATAAAAAATAGCAGTAAAACCCCACACTCTCCGATTATTTACCCAGAGTTGATTTAGAATGAATTAAATTCAACTATAAAGTGCATTAATGTGAAAAAGTGCTAAGTGCCTCACACAAAGTGTTTTGGTCGGTAAAATGGAGATTATGCCAGGTCAGCCCCAGTGGCACAGTGAGCAGAATAAATCTATAAATTGCAATTTGGAACCTATTCTATAAGGCAGTGCTGGGAAGCTTGGGAAGGGTTCCTTTCCTGTAAGGGCGGCAGAAAGTAATGAGTGATTCTCTGAGAAGATAGGGGGTGGAGTTATTAATAAAGACAGAAATTAGAAAAAAATAAATAGAAATAAATGGTGTGTAATCACTCAGTCATTTACAGTTAAGACAAATAATGTCCTGAAATGCTGGCATTGGTTGGTATTATCTATATGTATGTGCTGCATGGAAATGAATAGGCTGTTCCTGCAGAATTAGTCTTAGTACAGGGTTGAGATATCTGGCTTTTCTCTTCTGTTTCTCTCCATGCTCAGGATTTTAACAGCAGTGTCCCAGTAGGTGCAACCTGGAAAGAATCACTGGGTTTGGTATGTTCCTGGGGGCCAAGAGATGGCAGAAGGGTAATTTATAGCCTGGGGTGCCTCTTGGAGTGAGGAAGTGCTGGCTGATAGAGTGGAGTGCAGCTCCAGCTGTTCTGTGTCCTCCTCCCTTGGAATGGCCTGTCGGGTGAAGCCGTTTAGATAAGAGAGAGAGGGATCTGCTTTTCCTGCAATTAACTGCCTCTCCATTTGTCTCTTTTCCTCTAATGTAAAATAAACATGAAGGGGCCCCTGGGTGGCGCTCAACAGCGAAATGTCATCGTCAGCTTTGTACTGCATGTGCAAACTCTTTGATGATTGGTGACCAGACAAGCGCTGCTAGGTGTAGTTGGTGCTTTATTGGCTCCAAAAAAGACAGGCTATATTTAGGGCCTAATTTTGTTCCTAAGAACCTTGACCTGAGTGCCCTTGCATTAAAGAAGCTCTACCTATGCTAATGGTGATATCCCCTTTCCTCCCCACCAATGAATCACTCATTTCCCTCTCTTGGTAGAGAATGTCATAACTTGACTGCCCTTACAGTAAAGAAACCCTTTCTATGCTGATGGTGAAATCTCCTTTCCTCCCCACAAAGGAATGACCAATTCCCTTCTCTTGGAATGGAATCCCATAACCTGGTGGATCCAAACCTTGGCATGTTCTGTCCCGTGTTTACATAGAGGCTTATTTGAGTACATGGCAGTGCACATCACTGTTGCTTGTGGGGTTAATGTCTCTGTCTTGATGTTCTTACGGTTGCAACATCACCTGATCTGTGAGCGGCAGTCTGCACTATGTCATGTATCAGGGAGCACTATTCCCATTTTGGCCGGGGCCCTGAAAAAAAACTCAAGTCTTTCTCCATTTGTTGGCAGCATTTGCAGATTTTATATCTTCTCTGTTTAAGTAAATAAGATGTTCATTCCGTTGAGCAATGCGGCTCGACTAGCCTGAGAGCGACTTGCACAGTTCTGCTTTATTTTCCTTTTATTTATTCAGGTCTTAAAGGATAAACAGACTTAAAACACATTTTGGCCCAAGGAAAGTGATGCAATGAGATGTGTTTTAAAATGTCAAAAGGACTAGATATGGGTTTCTTTACTGTAAGGGCAGTCAGATTATGGGGAACCCTACCAAGAAAGGGGAATGAGTGATTCATTGGGGGGGGGGAGGAAAGGAGATATCACTATCAGCAGAGGGTGGGTTAATTTATTGTAGGGGCCGTCAAGTTATAGGATGTACCCTGGTGCTGCAGTGCCATAAAGCTGAATGTTGCTTTGCATATAATATAATATACACGTCCTTTATTGGGCAATGTTTGTATACAATCTAATGTATGCACTCTGTTATTGTACAGAACTACAGAATATGGTGGCGCTTTACAAATGCTTGCTATAGATAAGGATAGGTACAACTCCCAGGCTTAGCTTCTCAGGGGACACTGGGAGTAGCAGATAAACAACAGCTGGAAGATGTGGATTTGGGAATCTTGGGGAGGGGGGTATAGCCGGGAAGCTCATCTGTTGAAATGCAGCATTTTATCAAGTTCGACTCAGTATATTTCAGGCTGTGTGTGTATCTTCTGGAATCCCTTAGCGGCACCTCATCCAGAATGCCACGCTGGAGATAACCAGGGTGCTGGAGATAACCAGGGTGCTGCTGTCATTTTCCTTTGGCCTTTGTCTCCAAAGCACATTCCAGGAACTCTGCAGCACCGGGAGGTTTCTCCCATGACCAGACTCACATTTCTTACCATTTAAAATAAAAGCCTATCAATAAGCCGCAGTATAGAGTGTGTCATTAGCTGGAGACCAATCAGAAGAATGAATGGTTTCTCTCCCCCTTGTGACGTGTTGTACCTCATTAGGGCAGTGTTGTACAGTGGGAATTAGGGTGCATGGGAGTAGCTGGTGAGTTGGCACCAGAGCCCCCTCATTGTAGACACTGGCAATCGCCTGAAATCGATCGGACAAGCCAAGTACATGTCACATGGAGGCCTGTCTCTCCGTCTGATTGGAGCATGAGAGCCCTCCCCGACTGCTGATGCTCTGCTCTCATAATCTAACCTGAAATTCCTGACAGACCAGCTCAGCTAGTTTTTGGGAAAGGACATCCCAGAGGAGAACACAAGTCTAGACTTGGATGTATCGTAATTGGCACAAAGACTATGAAATGCCTTCACACCCCGTGTCAGTCAGCACCAAGGCCTCACCCCTTACCTTGTGCCGCCAAACTGGAAAACTTGCCCTTCTAAAATTTCTCTTTAGTGACTACAATAAGGAACCGAGTGTAACGCGTGCTCCTGTGGGGTTGCTTTGGTGTCCTGGGCGGAACTAACATGGCGGGGGCCCTAATATTACCTGCTCTCCCTGTTTACTAAGGGATTGGTTTCCTCTTTTCAACTGACCGCGGCCCACGCACAAGTATTACTAGCAACATTACCTCCTTGTTCATTCAGCAGTAGGGCAAAGCCAGACAGGCCCGGTAATTCTCCCAGCACCCTTGGATTTACTCACTACCTCCCTGATTCCATCTCAGCCATAATTGGCCCCTATAGCAGGCTTTTGGTTAAAACTATAAAAAGATATTGCATACAACAGCTTGATGTAAATAAACCATTTTCATAATAATTTACTTTTCTAGTAGTATGTGCCTTTGGGTAATCATAAATAGAAAATGTCAATTTTAACAAATAAGAGCAGCCCCCTGGAATCATATCATTCACGGTGCACACAAACATACCAAACAACCATACTTATTAGGTCACATGAGCCAATTAACAGACAGAGTTGTGTCTTTTGCTTCCACACTTCTTCCTGTTAGTTAGAGCTGCATTATTTCAGGTCAGGTGATCTCTGAGGCAGCACAGAGAATATCACAAAATGGTGGTTCAAGGCGAGAGATGTAAAAGGGCAATATTTACTTAAATATATACCAGTTTGGTAAGATTCTTTAATATGCCTCTTAATATGATGTAAACTATCTGTTGCTTAAATATTCATTTTGGGGGTGTAGTTTTCCTTTAAGTTGCCCATACACAGACCTATAAAAGTGGCCAACTTGCTCCATATGGTCAGCCCAACTGATATATAGCGAATAATTGGGCAGAAATCTGTAGAGCAGTTTTATGAATTCTGTTCAGCCTTTAGTGCATCGATGTAGTCCTCATGCCATGGGTTCACTGGGGACCAATGATTGGATTGACCTAGTGGCAATTGGCCAAAATTACAGCCTACTCAACCAGTGTCTGGCCACTCATGTATCAGGCAGATTTGAAATCCCATTGGACGAGGCCTTGATCGGGACGTGGCCTACTGACAGGACTGTACACATTATGGCTATAGGTGCTGTTAATGGGCAAAAAGTGTCAGTACTATTAGTAGCATAGAGCTCTGAGTAACTTTCTGGGCTCTTTAAATTAACCCTTTGCTGTTCCCAGTACACATTTTTCCTCCTTACCCCAGAGACTTGTCAAGTTTCCTTAATCATTTAATGGATAAGCCCCAAATATTTGCAAGCCAAGCCATTATCTGTTTGTGTTTAGTGACTTTATTGACTGTGACCAAGCACAATATCTTATACTAACAACAGGGCTGGGGCCCCAGGGTCAGGGCAGGCCCTTATCAGAGGATGGTGTGACTCTTTCACCTCTGGGGAGACCTGTGCAATCCTTGTCTGTTTGACATGTCTGATAAGGAATCATGGGAGACAGCATGGTGCTCAGTACATGATGGATGCCTCCTGGCACACAATGTTGGTTTATATTTTTCCCATTGGATTCCATGTTGTCTTATTGCAGACTTCTTCACCTCTTCAGCTGAAAAGCTTTCAGGCTATGATGGGAGTTGTAGTTGAGCTACTGTTATGTTTTTACGCTTGGGTTCCTATACTTTTACCTACATCAGCAGGCTCAGTACTGAGTGGGTCACAGGACAGTTGCTGTTATTTTGACACCCCCTTAAATACAACTCTGGTGTCAATCTTCTGCCTGGGGCACAGCCCCTTGTATGGAAAGGGTTTAGCACTCCCTTCCACCCACCTCCCCTGAAGCAATTAGACTGGGAAGTGCGGAGGAGGCAAACGGCCTGTGATTCATCTTTCTCCATTCTCCAGCCTCAAAATCCTGCTGCTCCAACCCCCAGCAACGGCTCTGCCTGGGAACCTAGAGGCAGCACACAGCCACCTATCCCCACCCGGCCCCCCTCACCTGGAACATGTCCCACAATCCTCTTTGGCCGGCGATCAGTTGGCTGCTTTAGTGCGAGAAACTTGAGGATCTGAAAGCAGCAAAGCCTGAGAACTTCCCCTGTGCCCCAGTTATATGGAGGCTTTTATCATGGTCCTAGGAATGGCCCCCACGACCCCCAATATAACACTTCCAAAAATCACTCAACTTGGCCCCAACTCAAGCACTGAAGATGCCATAACAAATATATCACTAAGGCTAATGGCACACCCAAAAATGCATTTGACTCAACTGCCAGTCGCCCAAAAAAATGGTCTATTTTTGGGTTGGTGTAGGGTGAAGGAGATACAACAGGCAGCAAAATATCCCCCCCCCCCGTTACCCATTACTGTTACTTATCTCTTTCCTCCAACGCTGTAACCAGAAGGTCCCTCTATCAGCACATTCAGGGCCCCCCTTTTCTGTACATCTGGCTCATCTCCTTCTCTGGGGGCTGATTATTCACAATCAGTAGTGTAATCCCAACCTCTTGGACATGACCGCACTCACTGGGTCGGTCTTGGTTGTTTTGGGAAAGACGTAGAATTCAACCCTTGTGTCACAACTCTACAATGAACTTTTTCCAAGTGAAATCAGGACAGGCTGATGAAGGGTGCACCCCCTCCCCACATGCAGATAAGGAGGATTTTCTTGTCAGGTTTTGGGCAGTGGATATAAAACGTTGGATCCAGTAGATATAACATGTCAGGTTGCATGTAAATAATTATGCGGATTCGGGTTTAATGGTGTGCAGAGCAGTGCATATGGATTTGTTTCATCTGGGGAGGTTTAAAAGACCTCATTCCTATGCCATAGCTCAGAAGCCATGTTGGGCCCATGAATCATGTACAATAGCAATGCTCAACCTCTGGCCCTCCAGCTACTGATGAACTGTAACTCTAAGAATGCTGGGAGTTGTACTTCAGCAACAACTGAATGGTGACAGGTTTCTCAAGTGTTACTCACAGTCTTACCCTGTTGCCTTCATTTCACAATCATGTCATTGCCTTGTTCTGCTGCCTCCATCTTGCCCTAAAGGTGTTACCCTAGTGTCTCCATCTTGTCATGCTGCTGACATCTTGCTCTACTACTTCTGTTCCTCTTCCTGTGTACAACTCTGCAACTTCCAAACCTCTGCCAACACAGCTTCCCAAGTGCCACCAATGACCAGCCATCTTCTAGATTTCTGATTGGCTCTGACTGGGCCTGCTTAGAAATTCCTATCCCAGTGGCTTATACTTCTAGATTATCGGTTCTTAGAAGTATTTCTCGTTGTACCTGTAGATTGCTTATGTTTTGGTTTCCTATCCTACATCTTCCATGACATCAAACCCTATGACATTTCCACAGCTCCGCCGCATTGCAGACCTGATAAGTGATTGGATTAGTGTGAGCTCTTGTGCCGAGTGAGAGGCAGCGGTAGTTGTACAAGTCCCAGCAGGACATGACGCTGCACCAGCCCCACGTTAATCTGAGCAGAGAGAGGGAGACTAATGTGCAGGATTTTGCTGCATGTAAAGAAGTTACAGCAGCTGATAATTGATGTCAAAGCCTGAGAGCAGAGTGGCCCCTGCGAGGCACGTCCTGTCTTGTCATTCCGACTCCTGAGTTTCTCATGTCAGCTTGTGTGACAGGTTTGGGGAGTCTGCGGTAACCCATACTTGTCCAGGTTCTACACAGGACATTAACCTATAGCCAGGGCCGCCATCAGGGGGGCACAAGTGTACCGGGGCCTGAAGGGGGGCCGGTAGCCCTGAACTTTTAGAAATAGCCGGGTCCCCCTTGACAGCGCCGAAGCCGTGCTGCCTCCTTCCGAAGTCCTGAACAGCCAATATGCGGAAGTGCCAAAAAAAGTCCCGAAGCGGCGAAAACACCCGAAGTCACGAAAGGAGGCGAAGTTGAAGTCCTGAAGCCATGAGTTCAATTCCTCTGAACACCAATTTGTGTTTTTATATTTTTTTTAATCCCCTGGCCACCAATGTATTATTTTAATACTCTATAGACCCCTGCCACCAATGGTTTTTTAAGAATTATTCTTTGGGGCCACAAATGTTTTTAACTTGTAAGGAGGGCCCTGGCACCAATGCTATTTAAAAAACTTTTATGGGGGGCCCTGGTGCTCTGGTGCGCATGCACGAAAGTACATGCGCTTTTGCGCACATGCGCGAAAGTACATGCGCAGAAGCGCATTGTTACAAAAAAATATTTGTGGCAGTCAGGGAGAGATGGGACCGGACAATGGGGTAGGCGTCAGAGCAGGTACGTTCCTGGCGCCCCCCCAGCTTTGCGCCCTAGGCACGTGTCTGTGTGGTCTTTTAACGGAAATTTTGTTGTACGGGGGCCCGTGATTCCTAACGGTGCCCCTGCCTAAAGCTATAGAGACTGGGATGAGCCCACCCTGCAGGGCCACAGATGTGAGTAGAAATAATATAGCAAGTGTAGTAGGGCAAGATGGAAACAGTAGGACAAGATGGAGACAGTAGGACAAGATGAAGACAGTAGGACAAAATGGAGACAGTAGGGTACGATGGAAACAGTAGGACAAGATGGAAACAGTAGGACAAGATGAAGACAGTAGGACAAAATGGAGACAGTATGACAAGATGGAGACAGTAGAACAAGATGGAGACAGTAGGGGCAGATGGAAACAGTAGGACAAGATGGAGACAGTAGGGCAAGTTGAAGACAGTAGGACAAGTTGGAGACAGTAGGGCAAGATGGAGACAGTAGGGCAAAGTGGAAGACAGCAGGCAGCAGTGTAACTAGTGATTGGCGGGCCCCCCGCAAGAAAATTATTTGGAGGGATCCGGTACTCGCAGCAATCCCTCCTGCCCTCTCCCTCTTTGCCTGCCTGATGTTGCATGCACACACAAATTTTCAATTGGAATGGGGCAGGATTTCTGTGCAGCCTCCTCTATAGTTACACGCAGGGCCGCCATAAGAAATCACAGGGCCCCGTACAACAACATTTTCAGGGCCCCCTGGGCCCTGCCCACACTAATGCCCAAGCTCCACCCAAGCCCTACTCCATCCTGCCCAAAGACCACACAGACATCAGCACTAAAAAGGTAACCCCCCCCCCCCCCCAAACACACAAGTTATAAAAAGCTATTGATGGTCAGGGTCTCCTTATAAGTTAAAAAAAAAAAAAAGAACATTGGTGCCAGGGCCTCCCTTACAAATAAAAAAAATTGGGCCCCAAAAATATTTTTTGAAAAAACATTGATGGCAGGGCCCCCCTTACAAGTTAATAAAATATTGGGGCCCCAACATTTTTTTTAAAAAAAAAAAACATTGGTGGCAGGGACCTATAGAATATTAAAATAATACATTGTTGGCCATAAGATTAAAAAAACCCACATTGGTGTTCAGTAGAATTGAACTCGTGGCTTCAGGACTTCAACTTCGCCTGCTTTCGTGACTTCAGGTCTTTTCGCCGCTTCAGGAATTCAATTTAGGCTGTTTTGTGACTTCGGGTCTTTTTGCCACTTCGAGACTTCCGCATTTCGGCTGTTCGGAATGGCCGCAGGCTTCGGTGCTCTCAAGGGGGCCCCGACTCTTTTCAAAACTGCAGCACTGCCGGGCCCCCCTTCATGCCTGGGGCACTTGTCACCCCCATCTTGTAGGGCAAGATGGCAAAGTGAGGACAATAGGGCAAGATGAGACAGTAGATATTTGATTTAAGCTTGGCAGAGACCAGCACATTTAGTAAATATGCAGACACATGGCTGAATAACACAAGGGCATATTTTTACTGAATATTAGCAAAGGAACTGGGATACACTTTCCCTTTAAAGTGACAGCCTAGCCTGCTGGTGGAGATAGATGGGAGCAGGTTTGGTTGGGCAGAGCGGAGTCTTTGTGCCTCAGTGCCGGAGCAGCTCCGTATGTTACATGTGTAAACAGATGTGTAGGCTGCGTGTGACAGGCACTAATCCCTGTGAATGGAACAGCCCCATTCCCAGTCTCTGAGAACCTTTCCCACCTCCTAACGTAGAACATTCCTTCCCCCCCAAAATGGGTTGGGGGCCCCCTGGATCCTCTTGGGCTTGGTGGGAGGCCACATGTCATGTAATTCTTGGGGGGGGGGGGGTTAGAAAGTATTGTTCCCTGTTGGTTGCATCTTGTGGGAAAGTTCATTATTTCCATGTGACTCTAACACACAGTTTCGTACATCCAGGGGCCACAATGAGACCCCTGTATATGAAGCTGTAGGGGAGATGAAGCAGGACCAATCACAATAGGTGCCACTCTTTCGTGTGGCCGTGCAGCACAGTGACTGCATCTAATGGGAAAGTAAAGAAACTCTGATTTATTGTTTTATGGGCATAGTGTGAATAGTAAGTGTGGGAGTGTTTAGTGTAACCACGGGACAGTGTGTATAATAAGGCTGGAGTCAGGGGCTGTACCTGTGTGACAGTGTGTGTATAATAAGCAATGGCATCAGCAACAACTATTATACTTGTGAATGTCAAATCTAGAGCCTTGGGGTCATGAGGTCCTGCAGTGTTTAGTAGCCCAGAGAGTTGTCCTCATTTTGCCCAGAATGTTCCAATTGCAATAAAATCCTGTTATGTGTGGGGGTTCCTGCTGCCATCCATAGATGGTGGGTTTGGAATATGAGACTCTCTGAAACCCCCTTAAACCCCCCCCTCACCCTGTGTGAAACCATTGCCCACCCTTGTGTCTTGTCAGCCTTGGGGGCAGGGACACATGGAAAGAATCAGGGAGATTCTTTGTCTCTTCTTCGGCGACTGATCTCCCCAAAAAGCCTTCCCGCCAGCTAGAATCAAAATCGCCGGCTGGAAGGCTTTTTGGGGAGATTAATCGTCCGAAGAAGAGGTGACTAAATCTCCCCGAATCTTCCTGTGTGTCTCTGCCTTAAAGGAGAATGAGTTCCTAAAAAATTAATAGGGTTAACAATACCATAGTTTACATACTGAACTTATTGCACCAGCCTAAAGCTTCAGCTTCTCAATAGCAGCAATGATCCAGGACTTCAAACTTGTCACAGGGGGTCACCATCTTGGAAAGTGTCTGTGACACTCACATGCCCAGTGGGCTCTGAGCAGCTGTTGAGAAGCTAAGCTTAGGGGTCGTCACTAATTATCCGGCAGAAAATGAGGTTGGTCTGTAATATCAGCTGATGCTACAGGACTGATTATTAAATTTTGATGCTAATTGCACTGGTCTCTGTGCTGCCATGTAGTAATTATCTGTATTTGTTACTAATAAGCCTTATATTGTGACATTTCTATTCTATGTGTACTGTATATTGTGAGTGGGTCCCTAAGCTCAGTAAGTGACAGCAGCACAGAGCATGTGCAGTGAATCAGCAGAAAAGAAGATGGGGAGCTACTGGGGCATCTTTGGAGACACAGATCTTTACTGCTAAAGGGCTGTGGTTGCCTTGGGCTTCTACAGAAGCACACAACATAATGTACAACATTTATAGCTACTTCTTTAGTTAAGCTTTAGTTCTCCTTTAAAAACCTGAGGGAAAACTTATTGTGGGTGAGACAGTCGGCCATTGTCTGTAAACATTCTCTCATTTGTCATGGGAAAATGCATTGGGCTCCTAAATGAAGGTATGCTGCATCCCATTGGCTCTGCTGATTCCTTGGGGCCCAGATCCAATGGCAACTTACTGTGTGTGACTATTCTCAATTCCCCTTATTCATGGCACTGGTTACATAGTAAGTTAGGTTGAAAAAAAGACACACGTCCATCAAGTTCAACCTTTTAAGTCTATATATAACCTGCCTAACTGCCAGTTGATCCGCAGGAAGGCAAAAACCCCATTTAAAGCCTCTCCAATTTGCCTCAGAGGGGGAAATATATTCATTGTATATGGGGGGGGGGGTGCATTCTCCTTTAGTGATATAAAGATTGAAAGTTCTGGGCTCACAATGAGCAGCTATTATTATAATTATTTATAGGTTATAGGCATTTAGTTGTTTATTCTTTGCTTGTAATGGGCACATAAAACCCTGCACATAAAATGGGGTAGTTTCCCTTTAAAATGCTAGACTGTTACATGGAGCGTTGGAAGGGGACAGACTGGGAGTCCCACTTGCTGGTGGGTCATTCTGTAGGATTTTCTCACGCTTTCCCAGCATGCACAGGGGTGAGTAAATGCACGGAGCAGCCTCACTACCTACACTAGTCCCGGTGGCCACCTGGGCTTTCTCATCAGCCCTCCCTGCCTGTATGAGCCTTCCGGATACTCTGCTTTCCTTCTGCTCTGCGGCGCGACATGTTTGCTAAACACAGCAGCTCTGCTCGGCCCATTCCTCTACTGACATCTTTCCAACGGCCGGATACAGAGTGAGCACTCAGGGAATCGAAACCCAAAAATAGAATCATAATGTCATTTTAAGCAACTTCCCAATAGCCATTCATTCCTCATTCCCACCGTGATTTGTAAATGTAATTGCTATTGAAAGCAGCACCCAGTGTCGGACTGGGCCGGTGGGCCCAACCATGTTCCCCAAATCGGGTGCCCCATTAAAAAAACTTCTGCTGCTGCGCCTCTGCGCAGGCGGGTGACGTACCGACTTTCAAACAGGAGCGGTCCGCACACAGAGGGAAGCTGGGAGGGGGCCCCCATTACTCCAGTCCGACTCGGGCAGCACCTGTTTATCCTTGTCTGCACTGCTGGTTTTGAGTCTTGAAACAATGTAGCAGACAGAAGCAGCATTGCAGAAAATAGAAAGGAGTAGGAACCACCGTTTGTTCTCTGAGGATACTTTACTGGTAATTAAAGGGGTTGTACACCTTTGAGATAACTTTCAGTATGATGTAGAGAGTGATATTCTGAGACAATTTGCAATTGTTTTTTATTTTTTATTATTTGTGGGTTTTGAGTTATTTATCTTTTTATTCAGCAGCTGTTCAATTTGCAGCTTAACCAATCTGGTAACTAGGGACCAAATACCCTAGCAACCATGCATTGATTTGACTAAGAGACTGGAATATGAATAGAAGAGGTCTGAATAGAAGGATCAGTAATAAAACGTAGCAATAACAATACATGTGTAGCCTTACAGAGCATTTGTTTTTAGAAGGAAGTCAGCGACCATTTGAAAGCGGGAAAGAGTCAGAAAAAAGGCAAATAACTATAAAACTCAAAAAAACTTATAATGAAAGCCAACTGAAAAGTTGCTTAGAATTGGCAGTTCTATAACATAATAAAAGTTACCTTAAAGGTGAACCACCCCTTACACTCAATTCCAACCCTGAAAGTGAAACGCTTTGCTTTTTAAAAGGGTGTTTCACCTTTAGGTTATTATGTTGTAGAATGGCTTATTCTAAGCAACTTTACAATTGCTCTTCATTGTTTATTTTGTATAGTTTTTAAACTATTAGCCTTCTTCTTCTGACTCTTTCCTGCTTTCAAATGGGGGTCACTGACCCCATCTAAAACTCTGTAAGGCTGAAAATGTATAGTTATTGCTACTTTTTATTACGCATCTTTCTATTTAGTCCCTCTCCTATTTATATTCCAGTCTTTCATTCATATCAGTGCATGGTTGCTAGGGTCATTTGGACCTTAGCAACCAGATTGCTGAAATTGCAACCTGGAAAGTGACTGAATAAAAAGCGAAATAACTCAAAAGCCACAAATAAGGAAAAATGAAAACCAATTGCAAATTGTCTCAGAATATCACTCTCTACATCATACTAAAAGTTAATTTAAATGTGAACACCCCATTATATCAAGCCTCCCAGCATCCTTCAGCAGCCAGTGCTTAGAGCGTTTATTAAGTGCCATTAGAGGAAGTAAGATGATGTTTAATTTATTCTATATAAATAATTGTGTATCATTTTTCTGCAGGTCTATACCTCCCATGGACCTACTGTTATCATGCCCACTTGGTTCTGCTCCAGGGAGTGGTTCTGCCACGTTGGCCAGTTTGTGGAGGATGGCAAGGTAAGGGTGGATACACTGGATAGGTTGCTAATGCTCCTCTGGTGTAGCAACAACTCTATGCCAGATTTAGTTTTGGGACAAATAATCCCATAGGGTCACCCATTGAGGTGCAGTTGGCACATACAGAGCTTTTCCCGTTGACAAAACAAGTGTTCCACCTTCTGGAGGACATGGAGAATTGCAGCCCTAGCGTAATATAACATGGCCGCAGCATTTCCCGGGGAGACACAAAACAGACTGGCACCCCCAGCTCTCTAATGGCTAATAATGATGACAGCTTGCAGGGAGTTTGATAACATGGTCCTATGGCTGATGGAACAAATTGAAAATCCACAAACGCTATACAGTATGCTGCTATTATTGCGCGCGTGCTATGGCTTCTATGTTGGGATTAGTGGTCTGTTAGTGGGGGCACCTCTCCTGAATCCTGGCATGTGCCACTCTCCTGTAGGCATTTAGTGGAACATGAGGAGGCGTAGGACTGACCCGCAGTCAGGCGATGTGCTTGCACATATCTATATAAGGAGACGCTAGGAGCCGGCCGCTCTCTGCACTGCTGCTTATCACTCCCCAAGAGGATTGTTTCACACACTGTCCCCACTGCTGAGCGTTCCTCTCGCCCCATAGTGATGAGAAGAGCCTGTCGCTGTGCCAATATCAACCACGTCCGGCCCAGCTGGCGGCATCCCAGCACCCCGGGGTCACCCTGCTGTATGAGTGTCCGTGTATAACGGCTCAGCTCTCAGGCCCTGTGCATGGTGGGGTCATTGGCCAGATGGCTGGTTAGCACCTTCATCTCTGCAGCAGCCAAAACAACTGTGTGTGTGTGTGTGTGTCGGGAATTGCCAAAATCACCCTGAGGATTTCACTTCCCATACTGCCACACAACTGCTTCACTTCTAACTCCCCCCTCACCCCATGAGCTGACACTCCTGTGACATGCAGTTGCAGTAGGAGCGGGTACATTACAGACTTGTGTTGCACTAACCTGCCCGTCTGGCCTGTGCCAATGGTGAAAAGTTGGATTTGTTACCGTATCAGTATGAATGAAGGTGGCACAGCAATGGGTATCACAAGCTGACATTTAAGGCTACTTTCAATACTGACTCAAGCCAAAAGCACTTCAGTTGGTCACTGTCTTCCCCCTGTAAAGGGAATCTTCACCTTTGCATTTACTTTTAGTATGATGTAGAGAGTGATATTCTGACAATTTCAAAATGGTTTTCATTTTTTTATTCTTTGTGGTTAGCTTTAGCTTTTTATTGAGCAGCTCTCCAGTTTGCATTTTCAGTCATCTGGTTGCTAGGGTCCAAATTACCCGAGCAACCATGCATTCATTTGAATAAAACACTGGAATATGAATAGGAGAGGAACTGATTAGAAAGATGACTAATAACAATGAGCGATGACAATATATGTGTACCCTTACAGAGCATTTGGTTTTTAGATGGGGTCAGTGACCCCCCATTTGAAAGCTGGAAAGACTCATAAGAAGAAGGCAAATAATTACAAAACTATACAAAATAAATAATGAAGACCAATTGAAAAGTTGCTTACAATTGACCATTATATAGCATAGTAAAAGTTAACTTAAAGGTGAACCACACACAAGGAGACATAATTCAAATTTGTTACTGGGTGGATAAAGACATTCAGACGAAGGCAAATGGCTGCTAAACTGCCACGTTCCCACGTATACCAATAGGAAAACAGTGCAATGACTCCCAGTTTGTGCCCCCCCAGGGAATTCTGTCCCTGAAATACAGAAAATGTAAAGTTTGGTGATACTTTTTAATGTCTCTCTTTTTTTTAGGGATCCCCAGAGGACCTGTTGTTTTTCTATGAGCACCTTCGGAAAGGAGGCGGGGCTTATAGAGTGGACAAGGGCCTCCTGTTGTACCGCTATCATGAGCAAGCCGCTACCCACTCCGTATCCGAGTAAGTTCCTTTGCCCTGTTGAGTGAAACAGTAGCACATGGCATTTTACGTTTAGGAAACATATTCTCCCCAAAGGCACCAATGACATTTAATGTAGAAACGTTTGGGAAAAGGGAGAAAGTACATGAGTCGTTGAACTGTATATTGAGTTAGGTTATTGTGCAATACGCCCCCTGGTGACAATCTGCAGCATAGCAGAGCCCACCCTAAAACTGCAACATCTACAGTTTCCTTTATTTGTGTTTATTGATAAAAATATATAACGTTAACATGCAGGTCAGCAAGGCTCCCTGTGCAGCAAAACCTACAGCAATAAGTTCTGCTCCAGATGACACAGATCCTATCTGATCCCCATTGTAAGCAGCAGTCCTGCCCTGCTTTATGGCTGACATTCTAGCTATCTTTATAACAGAGCATATAAGAGCACACTGATAGAGATCTTGTGTGAAATATCATTGTTTATGAGCTGATATTACCATGGTGGCAGGGAAGGGGTTACAGAGGGTAGATAAAGTCATGTGGAGCCTTATGCAAACTCCCAGCATGTGAATTGCCCCCGGCACCGTTCCCTTTAATATAATTCAGAGAGACAAGACACTGCTGATCACTGTCTCCCATACATCACGCTGCTATTGGACACGCCTTATTTCCAGCATTCAGCTGCGGGTTACCTCTTCCCTTTTAACCCCTTTTGGAAGCAAAGGCAGAATCAGAGCAGGTAGCTTTTGTCTTTTACCTACAGTAAGTCCCTGGCTCTCTATGTGGCATGTGACATCTCATCCAGCCGAGCAATATCCTACCCACAAATACACACAGATATTAAAGGGCAAGTGAACCTGTAACTCAATGATCCCCAACCAGTGGCTCATGAGCAACATGTTGCTCTCCAACCCCTTGGATGTTGCTTTCAGTGGCCTCAAGGGCTAGTCCACACGCGTCGCTATCTCCCCGTGTGGACTAGCCCCAAAGCAGGTGCTTATTTTTGAATTCCAGGCTTGGAGGCAAGTTTTGGTTGTATAAAAACCAGTTGCACTGCCAAACAGAGTCTCAATGTAGGTTGACAATCCACATAGGGACTACCAGATGGCCAATCACAGCCCTTATTTGGCACCCCAAGAACATTTTTCATGCTAGTGTTGCTCCCCAACTCCTTTTACTTCTGAATGTTGCTCACGGGTTCTAAAGATTGGGGATCCCTGCTGTAACTGAACTCTTAGCATGTTGTGGATGCAGTGAATTACATGGTAGCTAAGACTGGACTCACCTTTCCATCACGTTCAATCTCATATCCTTTTCATTAAAGGAGAGCAAATTCATTAAATTACCTCTTAGAGGTCTCAGTAGGGAAAGGGTGCGTGTCTGTTGCTTAACTACATCTCTCATATATACTGGGACTGTGTGACGCATTTAACACAAACCTCTGCTTGTTTTATTGGCGCCAAGTGGCATCTCATAGTAAATGAAATCAGGTGTCAAAATCTGAAGCAACCAATATATTCTTGGCATGTGTGGGAGGAACAGTTATACCCTGACCCATGCGCGGGAGCGTTCCATAAATAGGCACTTGCCCCGGAGGAGCTTTTATTAGGGAGACGGTTGTGATCTGATTTTGAGTCAGGTAGTGTGTTTGTATGTAAAAATGCATCTGCTGCAATGTAGGGGGCTGTTCCTGCTGAATTGTGCTTAGTACAGGGCAATACCTATGCTGCCATAGTATTATGGGATCTCTCTGTACAGACTATGAGCAAACTTGGGGGCCTGTTCCTGCTGAATTGTGCTTAGTACAGAGGAATCCCTATGCTGGTTTATACACAGTATTTATAGAAATATTGGCCACAGCTGGACTGGTTTAGCAGTGTCTGTTTGAGGGCATCAAAATACACAGTGTTACGTTAATGCCCAGGCAGTTTCCAGGGAGCGAGAGAATTCCCACACTGTACCTATTGCTGTAAGGCTTTTCTCTTAACTCCCTGCACCCTCGCTTGTTTCAATCTTACAAGTTCCCACTGCACCTGTCCTGGCTCTCACTCAAATCCTCCCACCCCCCCAGATCTAATCACAGTTTCTCTTACCCTGGGGCCACAACTTGCAAAGCAAGTGTTTTTTTGGCTCGGGTAATGGGAATAATAAGGAAATAGTGGGAGTGGCAGCTTCTCGTGGAAGGAAGGGGGGGGGGTGAGTCGTGTAATAGTTTAATTAAACATTCAGACTCCCTCTCCTGTGCCAATGGGAAGCTCTTCTGTCAGTAATCTGAGTGTGGCAATATTTACTAGAGCTTGACACCTCCTCTTTGGGATGGGCATGTGGTGCTTTAACTCTGCATGGGATAAAGATAGAGATGCAGGTCCAGAACAGAAATTAGCAGCAACATAGTAGCTCAGTTTGAGAAAATATCCCTCCATCAAATTCCGTTGGTCACTTGAGCAGGGGTCCCCAACCTTTCTTTTTTTTTTTTTTTACCTGTGAGCCACATTCAAACGTAAAAATTGTTTCAGGAGCAACACAAGCATGAAAAAAGTTCCTGGGGTACCAAATAACTGCTGTGATTGGCCATTTGGAAGGCCCTATGAGGACTGGCAGCCTACAGGAGACTGTTTGGCAGTGCAACTGGTTTTTATACAACCAAAACTTGCCTCCAATTCAGAAATTCAAAAACAAGCTCCTGCTTTGAGGCCACTGGGCGCAACATCCAAGGGGTTGGAGAGCAACATGTTGTTCATGAGCTACTGGTTGGGGATCATGGTCTTAGAGTAACACTGGCACTACCCTTAAATATAATACAATAATGAAGCATTACAGCAGGGAACAGGGACATTAGGGACCATTTATGAAGGCAAAGCAGAAGTTTGGATGCAAATTTGAGCATGTGTTGATGCCAGTTACAAAGTGGCCATATGTTCTAGCAGATTGCCCATTCCTAGTGCACCCGTTCAGCCTCCTCCAATTGTGACTACCGCTATCACAGGGGAACTCTGGCAGCTCTATCAGCCTGGACCTAGTGGTAATTGTCTGGTGTCTGTATGGCTGTAAGATTAACCCCCGGCTCAGTATCACATATTTACTGGTCCTGCCTCTGCAGTTACAGGTTTGCTTGTTGGGGCCACATGAATTCCTCCTTTGTGACCTGAGTGTGTGGCTGGACTGTGCTCCCTGAAAAGTAGAATAAACTGTTTATTAAGTGATTGGGCCCCCCAGGATCAGCTGATGGGAATTAACAGTAACCTGGGTACCAACTGATTGGGTCCATTGTAAAAGCTGAGCCCACCAATCACACTGACTGATTCATTAGAGCTGCACATCTAGCTTGGAGCTGCAGAGGTTAAAAGGCTAAAGTTTGTTTACAAAGAAAAATGAGAAATGCTGAATTAATCCATTGATAATCATCACTGAGAGGAGAGTTCATATAACCCTCAGCAGCAGCCTCGGGGCGAGAAACCTGCGAAACTGCGTGCTCAGCTCTCGTACGGCCCCAGCAACTGAGATCTGTGCGGCTGTTAAGCTCCTGTTTGTATTAACTCATAGAATTGCTGAGTATCACTTGTATTAGAAGGGATAATGTACCCCCTACTGTAAATTATAAGGATATTAGAAGCCAATGAGGGGTTCTGTGACCATATAAAGATAAAGACACAAGGCTGCAGGCTGAGTTATACAGGGAACTCTGAGTATCACTCATGTATTATAAGGGATAATGTACCCCCTACTGTAAATGATAAGGATATTAGAAGTCACTGAGGAGTTCTGTGGCCATATAAAGGCACAAGGCTGCAGGCTGAGTTATACAGGGAACTCTGAGTATCACTCATGTATTATAAGGGATAATGTACCCCCTACTGTAAATTATAAGGATATTAGAAGTCACTGATGGGTTACTATTCTTATAGGTGACACGGTATTTCTATTTAAACATGTTTTAGTGAGTCGTGTGAAAAATGATATGATTAAGGATTATTAATGAGGATCTGTATGGCTGGTTATTCAGTACTGTGTATATTTCAATGAATAATAAGTATTTAACCAGTGATGTTTTCTGGCCCTGGGTCCCAGCTAGCTGCCTGCACGAGGTACAGTTGAACTGCAATGATGTTTGTTGTTTGATTTCGCAGGGAGACAATCTGGGTGCACCGAGTGCGGTTCCTGGAGGAGAAGGTCCTCGCACATTGGCCGTCCTTCACCATCTGGAATGCTGGGAAACAAGGTCGGAAATTGTACCGGAGTCTGACAGAGGCGAATCGACAGAAGGTCTGTTGGACATTGCACACTGTTTATACGTATATGTTCAATTATTTTTTCCATTTTTGATGAAACATTAACACGAAGGTACTATCATGCCTGTGCCATACACTCTACGTATCCAGGTCTATTCCATGTGTTTATTGGCGAAAACTTGGCAGGATGAGAGTCCCCCTGCCACACACAAAGGGTTAAAACATCCAACAAATTCATACGCTTATTTTGTTTGCCGTTCTGGCTCGGCCATGGCTGCTGCCAAACCTGACACTGGTGTATGGTGGCCCAGGGGTGCAGATGCTTTCAGCCTGATTAAACCTTTCCTGGGATCTGCCTGCATTTACTTTACTGACATTACCTGCAGGGAGTGGTGCCACCAGCAGGTAAGAAAAGGTACTGCAATACTGAATCAGTGACAACCAGCTATTATTGAACAGCAGTCAGAAGGTTAGAGATCCCTGGATTACTGTGAATCATCAGACTTCAAGTAGATTGTAAGCTCTTATTGGCAGACCTATGGGTTTCCTGGATTCTTAGCATGTTTGTATTGCATACTATGCACCTGAACTTATTTTACCATCCCTGTTCTGTACCATATTTATTAGGCTCGTCAAGATTGCTACCAAATCTGCCCCTTAGCTGATAGGAGTGGTTTGCTCTATTGCCCAGTCTGTATGGGCAGAGACGTCATTGGGGGGGAACTAGAATTGCACCGCTACCAGCCAACCAAGTCATGATCTGATCACTTCCACTTGTGCAGCCGCTGCTCCTGGCCCCCTATTGTAAACCAAATCTAATCTGCTCCCACTCAGTCAGTAAAGGACATCACATGGTATTATAAGCTCTACAGCAACATTGATATAAATATTTATGGTTCTGGCACCTCCAGAGTTTTAGGTATCACTTTCCCATATGGAGTAGCAGTGTACAGAACCAGATTGGCAATTAGCCCCAGAGCAGTTAGCGAGTGGCCCACCAGCTGTTAGTGCCCAGTAGCCATCAGAGTCTGGATTGTGTATCCTGGAGCTTGTCACTGGCTCTGACACCTTCACAGGGACCTCCTGGATGGGAAGCTCTTTCTGCTCCTGGCGCTCCTCTTGCAATGCTATCTCCTGAGAGATAAAGGTCCTGCTGTTTCCCAGGTGTCTGTATCCGGTGCAGCACCAGGCGGGAAGGGAGAGTGTTTATACTCGTTAGCCTTGAACTCTTTGTGTCCTGTTTGGGTCAGACCAACCCCCCCCCCCCATTTTCCCACAGTTTGGGCTGGGGGGGATTATGGTTGGCTTCCCCTCTCACTTATGAAAAGGTTTAGCTATCAGTCAAGCACAATCTTAAATAATTATATCTGCCAGTGCACAGATGTTTTTTGCTTGCCAAACATGTGTGTCACACCATCTTGATCCTGGCTAAGCATGGCACAGCAAGAACAAAGCCCCACGGCAGTCAAAGGGTTACACATTATAGGTGGACCACATTCATATGGAGCTCTACAACTGAGTGCAGCTTGGGTGGGTGTGATGGCACCCATACCTGACAGTTTGGTTGCTGAGTTATTGCTCTGGATCTGATTGGATTCCAGCTGTGCCCGTGCAGCCATTGTGTTTCTCAGTCACCCAGAGTGGTAAGGGGCTTTCTCCTGGCACCCACTGCCCAACTGTATTCTATGCGGTTTCTGCAACAAATGTGGCACCTTCCTTCCTTGTGTTGCCACCAACTTCCCATTTTCTTCGGTGAAATACTTCTCCAGTGATTCCGGATCCTGATGGGACTCGCCAGTGTTTTAACTGCCTGGCCGTTAAAAAAACGATGGCTGATCCCAATGTTATTAGAGAAAAAAGATAAATATATAGGAAGGCCTGTATTTTTTTCCAGAAAAGGTGGCAACTCTAGGAGTGGCAAGCAGGGTGCCAGCATTATTGGCCTTTCTCTGCTTGTGAGACTTGTCTGGTTCAGAGTAAATATGAGTATATATCTGTAATCATTGCCATAAAGCGAGACGGGCTGCTGCAGTTTGCCAGAAAGGAATGTGAGACAGTCCCACGCAGGTCCGGACTGAGAATTAAAATAGGCCCTGGCATTTCAGGTACACAGAGGCCCAAACAGCCTCCACCAGCCCACTAAATACTGCTTTCAGTATAGAAGCCCCTCTGGCATTTGCCAGAACCCACAGATTGCCAGTCCAGGCCAGGTCCCACACTATCAAATACCCAACAGACATCCAGTCTTGTCTGAATGAAATCACTTCTCCCCAGAACCAGAGTAAAGAATAGAATGTATCCATTGCTGTGAGATACACAGAGATTTATTTTGTATTGTGGCAGCAGTTCCCCTTTAATCGTAAATCTGACTCAGGTTTGTGTGGCCCTTGCTGTGGGTAGTTTGGGGGATTAGGGGCCTTTGCATTAATCTTTCAAGGATTAGTGGGGGAGTGAGCACAACTCGGATGTTTGTAGCCTTTATTTATTGTCATAACAGAGAGCCGAGCAGGGCAGATGTGAGAGGCTGGTGGGGGTGTTTGTATTTGTTGCTAATTAAATTACACACGATGGGGCATATGAAAGTAATTAGACTCTCGGCTGCCGGACCACCCACATACACACAGTTATACACATATACAGATAGACACACAGACGTCAGGCCCTCGGGAGGACAGAGACTAATTCTACTGCTCACAGGTACATTATCTGCTGTCCCCCGCCCTCTAATAAGTCCCTGATGTGCGCGTCCCCTGTACTACTGAGGTCTCTGCCGGCACCATGTTCCTGGTATGAGACAGTTATTGAGATGCAAGAGGATCATTAATAGTGCAGCCCCAGTTCTTGCAAAGTTTCAACTCCCAGCACCCGACAGTAGATTTTCAGATTTGTAGACCAGCAACAGCAGGCAAGCCTTAAATTGATCTAATGTCAAAAGATCAGTAAGTTATTGCACAGACAGATAATATTTATATGATTACTAATGGTGTCTTTAGCTGCAATGTGCACCAAAACTACTATTGAAATCACACATGTGCTGAGGCTCAATACTTTGATAATGAAATTCATTACTGAAACCTTCCTCTGACATCATTGCCTTCTTTCCACTCCACTTCCTCTGACATCATTGCCTTCTTTCCACTCCCTCTGACATCATTGCCTTCTTTCTACTCCACTTCCTCTGACATCATTGCCTTTTTTTGCTTCCCTTATACTTCCTCTGACATCACTTATTTACACTTTACTTACACTTCCTCTGACATTGCCTACTTTGTGCTCCCCTTACACTTCCTCTGACATAATTTGCTACTTTGTGCTCCCCTTACAGACTTATTTGTACTGTTTCCTGTGACATCGTTTGTCTTTGAGTCATAGGCCACACACAGAAGAGCAACTTGATCTGATTGTTTGGCCAAAGATGGGTTGATAATAAATGCCTATGGACACCTGTTAGAAGAGGATCACATCAGTGGGCCAATGGCAACTTTAGCCGGAAGGATGGCTGGTTTGTGGGCACATATCATGTGGGTGGGTAGTGGGTTTACTCCCATATACAGGCCTCTAAGTTACCAACACTGTGTGAATGGGCAGCTAATTTGACGTTCCTGCAGTCGTCTCTCGCTCTTACTATCCCAGGCATCTCCAGTGAGAGTTAACTGAGCCTAAAGTCTAAAGGGTTTTTTCCTTCAAGGCAGTTCCCTGGCTCCTGTGCAGTTAGTAAATGTGAGAGCACTAAATCCCCAGGAAATGAGACTGATGGTAGAAACATTCACTGGATCCGGTACAGGCTGCATTGGGTGAGAAATGACTGATGTGACCTCAGCTCTCAAGTTCTCTTCCAGATTCTCCAACCTGCCAATGAGTTTCACGTGTCACATCAGCAAATACATGGGCCCGTTAGAAGTTGTGCAAGAGCAAGGGAACTGGCCCCGTGGGGCCACAGGTGGATATCAAATCAAACTGAGCTCTCTGAGTATAAAGCAACAGCAGTGAAAAAAGGACTCGACTTTATTGACTTCAGCCTTTCCCAAACCCTCTGCAACTTCATCCACGGGCAGGAAACCCTATAATCTGTTACTTTACTGCACTTACAGTACAGAAATTGTTCCTATGCTGAGAAAGTGTAAGTAGGGTGGAAAGAAGGCAATGATGTCAGAGGAAGTGGAGTGGAAAGAAGGCAATGATGTCAGAGGAAGGGGAGCAAAAAAGAAGGCAATGATGTCAGAGGAAGTGGAGTGGAAAGAAGGCAATGATGTCAGAGGAAGGGGGGCGGAGAGAAGGCAATGATGTCAGAGGAAGGGGGCGGAGAGAAGGCAATGATGTCAGAGAAAGGGGGCGGAGAGAAGGCAATGATGTCAGAGGAAGGGGGCAGAGAGAAGGCAATGATGTCAGAGGAAGGGGGCGGAGAGAAGGCAATGATGTCAGAGGAAGGGGGCAGAGAGAAGGCAATGATGTCAGAGGAAGGGGGCGGAGAGAAGGCAATGATGTCAGAGAAAGGGGGCGGAGAGAAGGCAATGATGTCAGAGGAAGGGGGCAGAGAGAAGGCAATGATGTCAGAGGAAGGGGGCGGAGAGAAGGCAATGATGTCAGAGGAAGTGGAAAGAAGGCAATGATGTCAGAGTAATGTTTCAGTAATGAATTTTATCAAAGTATTGAGACTCAGCGCATGTGAGATTTCATCCTTCCTATGCTGATGGTGAAATCTCCTTTCCTCCAGTCTCACTAGATGTCACCTGTACCATCCTATGGAAGAAGGTATGGAGCCTTCACTCCAGTTGGGGCAAACAATAGTATTTTTTAAAAGAATGCCCCCCACTAGGCTGCAGTGGCGCAGCTTTCCATAGTTATGTGTGTGACATGGAGCAATGGGAACACACTTATTAACATGTTGATGAAAATTTTATGTTACAGGTTGTTAAGGAACCAACCAGAAATCATTCTCCTGGATCTAGTGATCTGTAACACAGAACATAGAGCAAATGTGAAGGATTGGTTGAACTCCTGGTTATTAGTGAAGGGCAACACTTGAGCACATAAATTGTTCTGCTCAGGAAGGAGATGACAAAGGGCATGTGAGGCTTCTGATCACCATCCTGAGCAAAACAACATCACAACACTTCTCTGTTTTCCTTCTGAACGTACATCTCTTTGACTGTACAGTAACAGAATCTGATGCTGTTGTTATAAAATTCGTTACAAATAAAAATTGTTTCCTTAAAAACAACATTTCATATGAAGGTCAGTTAGAGTGAGATTTAGGGTGAGTGTTTATTTGTGCCCTGGGTACCCCTGGAACTATAGCAGGGTGTCTGTTACCCCAATGTTTCTATATATCTGTAACCTTGTTATGAGCTAAGGGGGCCCAGCCTGAAGGTCAGTTAGGGTGAGATTTGGGGTGAGTGTTTATTTGTGCCCTGGGTACCCCTGGAACTATAGAAGGGTGATTGTTAACCCAATGTTTCTATATATCTGTAACCTTGTTATGAGCTAAGGGGGCCCAGTCTGAAGGTCAGAGGGCTCTGAGCTGTAACCCAGTATTGTCTCTGTTTCCCCCCCACAGGTCGTGGCATTTTGTGATGTTGACAGCAATAAAATCTCCAAAGGATGTTACACCTACGAGGAATCAAAGGTAAGTGCAGAAAGAAGTTGTACTTTCAGCTTTTGAATCTCCTAGGCAACATCTATGTGTAAAATAATAATAATATATATTCTGAGAGTTATAATTCAATAAGAGCTGGGGGGACCCAGGTTGGACATAACTCAGGTGTCTCTGGGCTACATTCCTTGCTTTTCTCTTAATCTGATCATGTCGCCCTACTGCTGTTTAACTGCTTAACCTTTTGCTGCTAGGTGATCTGCCTTGTTCTCTATAGCTGTGGCCATTGGTTTAAATAGTGACTCTCACTAGTTCCAGAAGGCAGAACTCGGCACTCTCCCCTATAGGGGTTCAACCAGATTACAAATTGGTAAAACATTTGTTCAGTGTCACCAGACATTGGAATAAATAGGTCTATATATAGGGGTTCTCTTCACCCCTGCGGGGCAAGAACAGATTCCCAATGAGCTGTGAGATTGATGAATACATTATATAGTGAATAAAGTACCCCCTCTTGTAAAATATAAGGATATTATAAGTTACCGAGGAGTTTCATGACCATATAAAAACACGAGGCCGAAGGTCGAGTGTTTTTATACAGGTCATGGAACTCCGAAGTAACTTCTAATATCCTCATATTTTGCAACTGGGGGTACTTTATTTATTATAATACACAAGATTTAGTGAGTCATGTGACACAAATTACACCACTACTCACTGTTTATAACTGATGACATCAGAACTCACCGTTTATAAGGATATAATTTACAAGATATTTATAGCTTTTGTGTATTATACTGAGATATAATATAGTGAATAAAGTACCCCCTCTTGTAAAATATAAGGATATTATAAGTTACCGAGGCGTTTCATGACCATATAAAAACACGAGGCCGAAGGCCGAGTGTTTTTATACAGGTCATGGAACTCCGAGGTAACTTCTAATATCCTCATATTTTGCAACAGGGGGTACTTTATTTATTATAATACACAAATTTCAGAGTCATGTGACTGAAATGACATCAGAACTCACCGTTTATAACTGATGACATCAGAACTCACCGTTTATAAGGATATAATTTACAAGATATTCATGGCTTTTGTGTATTATATACTTATAATTTACCCCCTACTGTAAATTATAGGGATATTAGAAGTCACTGAGGGGTTCTGTGACCATATAAGGACACAAGGCTGCAGGTTGAGTTATACAGGGAACTCTGAGTATCACTCATGTATTATAAGGGATAATGTGCCCCCTACTGTAAATTATAAGGATATTAGAAGTCACTGAGGAGTTCTGTGACCATATAAAGGCACAAGGCTGCAGGCTGAGTTATACAGGGAACTCTGAGTATCACTCATGTATTATAAGGGATAATGTGCCCCCTACTGTAAATTATAAGGATATTAGAAGTCACTGAGGGGTTCTTTGACCATATAAAGGCACAAGGCTGCAGGTTTGGATTGGTGCATTACTTTGGCCACTTTTTCTTTTCAGGAGAGACCAAAACCAAGGATTCCAGTAATCCACTTCCAGGATGCAAAAGCACCATTTGTTGTGTGTGTCAAATTGGTAAGTTGTCTGGGTCAGGCTGGTGATCTTGGTCTGTGTTTGGGGGGAGGAGAGAGTCCAGACTGACCCCTCCAGCCGGGAGCTTTATTTGTCACCGTATGGAAGACTGAAGGGTTGATGACTGAGATCTCTCTGTGGGTAAATTGGGCAGAATCTGGGACAGTGCTCACGCAGTTGCTTTCCTGAAATAAAAATCTAAAATCTGCAGTTTGTGGTGGTGTGGGGAGGAGATGAGAATGTTGGGGCACAGGACCCATTAGGAGTGTGGTTGCTGCACACGGCACAGAGGAGATGCATATTCTTAGCCTGTTTGATCCTGTTTTCTTTGCAAACCCACATCTTATAGGAGCCCTTCCCTTTAATTTACACCCCCCCCCCACACACACAATGCTTGTGAGTCACACTGCCTGACGCATTTCACGTATGGCCTATAATGTGGTCACATTGAAGCCGGGGATGAAACTGTGATCTAAAACACGTGCGGAGCAGCCCTGCAACCACGCGACTTATAACGACGGCTCTGAGTCTCTTGTGGATAGTTGGATATCTGGCTCCGGAATCTGAGCCCGGGTCACAAACCATCGCAGAACAACAAATATTTCCCTTCAGCGAGATATTTAATTACAGGCCTTGTGTTTATATAGCAGCAGTGTGCTGCACTTTGTTTTCTGTTGTAAACTGTGTGTTCCTAAGAGCAGTGGCACATGGGAAGATGTCGCCCGTGATTTTTTTATGTACGACTGGGTGACAAATCTCCCAAAAATGCTTCTCCACTGGCAATAATTGAAATCGCTGGAGGTATGCCCAACATCTCTCTAAATCGCCCAAAGTTTTCTCCAGAGGCAACAAATCTTCCTAAGTGCAATAGCGCACTCTCCTGTAAAAGCTTTCCCACGGGCAATAATGTAAATCGCTGGTGGTAAAACCCGGGTGTCGCTTCAGTCTCCCAGAATCGATTGAAGTTGCCTCAAGAAGAGATTAGTTGCCTCAAGAAGCAGATATTTGCATGGAGCTTGTATGTTGTCTCTGTATGTGCTTTGCTGTACTCCAAAACAGACGGGTGTGTGTGGTGTATGAATACTGTGTGCCAGGGAGGTTAGGACATGAGTAACCCACTGAGACGCAGGGAAAACATAGAAACTTTGTGATGGCGTTGATCTCAGGACCCCAGTGCAGATATTCAGCAGTGTGAGCCACTGTACCGGTGTTTTATTTCTTATGCCATATTTGGAATTTAGTTGTGCAAGAACCAAGTAGCGGTAAACTGGCTGATCTGGACTTCCTATCAATTTGAACTGTTCTCTTGCCAGAGGAGCTTACAGTCTAGAGCCATAATCTACAAAGTATTAACCTCTAGCTCTGAGAATTGTAGTGCAAGACGCCTCTTTGCGTGCATGCGGAAGGCCTGGCTGGCATGTGGCTTTGTATGTAATAAGCCATAGTCGGGTCTAACAGTAAATCTGTGAATATATTTTTGCTGCTTTTGGGCATTTGAGTAATTGTTTTGCTTTGATGATTTTGCTAATGACTCGCTGATCCAAGCGAGTCATTAGCAGTCACCCCTTTCATGTTATTTATTTAGCGCCCATAAAGGAGGAGAGGGAGAGACGGTGCAACAGCCGTGCTCCTTGTTGCTTTATAAAGAAGGGGGTAAGAAATCACAAGAAAGCACAAACAGAGTGGGTGGGATTCTGTGCCTCTGTCTCCCCCTGTGTGTCTGCTCAACAAATAGGGTTGCCACCTTTTATAATTTTTTTTACCGGCTGCTGGGGGCGGGGCCTCAAAAGGGGCAGGCATGATGTCAAAAGGGGCGGGGCCACACAACGGAGACCCGCGGACGCTAGAAGAGGCAAAGAAAAAGGTAAGTTGCAGGGGATTGGGGGCAGGCCGAGGGCTCCTTTTGATCGTATTACAAATTTACCGGCAGCTACATTGCCGGTAAATTTGTAATACCGGCCCTGGCAGGTATTTTACCTGCTAGGCCGGTAAAATACCGGCCGAGTGGCAATCCTATCAACACCCACTGATAACTGCCCGAGGCCTCCAGGCCCATCTCAAGCCATAGCCAATTCACTGGTGGTTCAGAACTAACAGGCAAGTAAGAATGCAGCCAGATACAGAAGGAAATGGTTAGTGCGCAGGAAATAGCTTCCCTCAGTATCTCCATCCCACCAGACTACCTACCTCAGCCTTGCTTTAATGTGTAGGTGCTAATGACTTGCTCCTAATTTCAGGACCTGACTGGCGGAGGGTTTGAGGAGAACCTGAAATCTCTGGATCTGACGGAAGGAGAAGACTTTTATCACTTTAACTGAGCAGGTAGTTTATATATATATATATATTTATATCTGGTCAGGAAATAGGAAACATCACTAATGTGCATAGAGGAACCCACAACACTGGAATGGGTGGCACTGGCACTATGGGAGCTGTTGAAGGCACTGGATGGGTTAATAAAAATAAACTCATAGGATATCTGGGAAGAACAAAGACTCGTTTCACAGTTCCCACCACTTTTTGTTTTGTTTGTGTTACAGATAGAAAACCAACAAGCTGGGCGCACAGGGGCGAGTGGGCGGCCATAGCGAGTCAGTGAAGTGTCCCCTCCAGCACTGAGGCACAATGGAATCAAACACTATTCCAGGCCGGAACTACTTCCTCTCTATCAATGGCTCCTGTAGGGCCCGGGTGGCCCTGTCACGCACACACTTTAACCCTATCCCTGCCTGAGGACTCTAGCGGCACCTTCCCTGGGGAGAGGTGGTACATGGTTTAACGTGGTACAGAGTATAGAAATCAGCAGGAAGCTGGTTATGTTTCTGGACATGTTTTATTTAGTTTTATACAATTGGTACATGGAATCGTCTGGAGCATAAATACTACAGAGGAGGTTGTGTGCTCAGGTGCAAGTGCAGCACAAGATATAGTGTCTCTGCTTAGTGACCCCTGCTGGTCAGACCAGAGCAATGCATTTACCTTCCTCTCATTCACTGCTGGGAACATTGTTTCACTGCTCTCAGGTTTCTGTTTGTCCATCTGCTTCTTAGGAAGGAGATACCTGGAAAAGAGAAAGGGGGGAGACAGCATGGTTGTGTAATTGTGTTTTTCTATGTCATCGTGTGCTACAATAAAGGCCGCTATGGAATCCTCGGATAATCAAATCCATGTCTAACAGATGTGCAGCTGCTGCGCCAGAGATCTCCCCGTCACAGTAAAAGTCTTGTCAGTCAGTCAGCAGACAGGGTGTGAGAGAAGTACTCGGCACCAAGCTATTCTTCTGCAGATGGGAGCAGAGATATTATCAGGCCGCTGACTGACAGAAATGCACAGTATTTTATAGAAATGGAACCCTTTAGCTTCCTGCATAGCCTGGTCCTATCAGTGCTCTTACATCTCTCTCTGACCCCTATCACCGGGCCCTCAGCTCAGTGACTAAATCCTATTCTCAGACCTTGTGTCTCACTGATACAAACACCTCTCTCCTGCCTGTTAGAGGCATCAATCCAACTAGTATGATCTGTGCAAACTCTTTCTCCCCTCTCTCTCTCTCTACTACATGACTACTGCTCTGTGACACTGCTCTCCCAACCCACCCATAACCCTCTCTCTGACCACCACCCTCTCTCACTCATCTTCACCCATTCCAACCCCCCACCCACCCATAACCCTCTCTCTGACCTTCACCCATTCCAACCCCCCACGCACCCCTCTGTCTCTGACCCCCTCTCTCTCTCTAAGCTTCACCCACTCCAATCCCCCACTCACCTTCACACATTCCAACCCCCCACCCCTCTCTCTCTGACCCCCACCCACACATAACCTTCTCTCACTCACCTTCACCCATTCCAACTACCCCTCACCCTCTCTCTAAGCTTCACCCACTCCAACCCCCCCCCCACCCCTCTCTCTGACCTTCTCTCTCTCTCTCTCTCCAGAATGCTCTGGACCTGGGGCTTTCCAGTGAAGGGATCTTGCCATTATTTAGATCTTCATACCTTAACGGATAAGTAAGCCTTAAAAATAAGTGAATGTAAAATTGATGATAAATTCATTATTTATTTTCTTTTAATACCAATACCATTTTAAAGGACAAGTGTACTGTTAAAGGGGTTGTTCTCCTTCCAAACACTTTTTTTTCAATTCAGTTGTTTTTAGATGAATTTTGCTACAAAATTTTCCCACCAGTCTGACCAGCAAGTAGTCAAGGAAGTTGTCAGGAGAAAGAAAGAGGCTGCTCTGATGTTCTTCTGCTTAGGAAAGATGCAAGAAAGGTTTTTAATGTTATTCCTAAGCAGAAGAACATCAGAGCAGCCTCTTTCTTTCTCCTGACAACTTCCTTGACTACTTGCTGGTCAGACTGGTGGGAAAATTTTGTAACAAAAATCATTCATATTAACAGTACATGTGTCCTTTAATATCTTGGAATTAAAACAAAATAAATAAAGTACATTACAAAAGTCCTTGTTGTCCGGTACATCTATGTTGTGTGTAGCACGAACGTTGTTTCGTTTCACTGTGTACTGTACAAACGTATATGGATGAAATGACAAACTCTTGAAAAAAAATAGCCCCTCATCAATCTTACATTCACTTATTTTAAAGGTTTAATTATCCTTTAAGTCTGGTAAATAATCATTTAAACATGAAATAAACCCAATAGGATTGTTTTGCCTACATGACAGATTCATGAGATCTTAGTTGGGATCAAGTACAAGTAATATGGAGTCTATGAGAGATGTCGTTCCTGTAATTCAGAGCTTTCCGGATTACAGATCCTCTCCCTGTACCACCCCACGTACATAAGTGATATGATTCTGGACGTGGCCTTTAGTGGATCTGGATAGCTCTCAGCTTATTAAAGGCCCCACATATGTTTGTTTGTATCATTTGAATAGAGACACAGACATGACACAGCCCTTCACACACATAATACTGAAACCAAAGTTAAAGTTCAGCAACAGCTGGAGGACTGAAGGTTTCCCTTACCAGCTTTACTGCTTGTATCAGAGGCAAAAGAGAGTGATAAATCCCAGTACTCCCACTTTATCCAGATATACACAGTGGATGAGAAAGTGGACCCAGAGAGCACATACACACGCTGTGTGAAATCTAAGCCTAGCCGCAGTAATGAGCGCACACCATAAATTGCGGTGACAGGGAAACGGCACGATGACACGTTGTTGTGTGCTCAGAGCTGAGCTCCGCATTTTCCCTGCTTACTGTTCTGCAGTATCACATATCTGTGGCCACTAAATTCCTCCCATTCCCTGCCGATAGCCGTGCGTATTGGGCGGTTCTACCATCTGGGTTACATTAGTCAGTATTGCAGTGCTGGATAATTGCAACATATGGGGGGGGGGGGTGGACTTTAATTGAAAGGGAGTTTCTCACATTAACAATCTCAAGTCCACACTCCATATACAATAAAGCCTGACACTCACCTTGGTCACTTGTGTCGGCTTGGACACTTTCAATAAATCACACAGGTGGTTTCTGTGCTCCCGGACAATAGGTAAGTCTGCATCCCTGAAAGGAAAGAAAACATTCACATCAGACTCCGTGGGGCAGATAAATGACGAGAGAGAGAGCAATCTGTGTGCCCTTGGCCTTAGACAGTACAGTATGAGGGTATAGCTTATTGTGTGCCCAGAACATTCCTTCTCTGTATATTTGTATTTATACATATGGGATGGAGGTGCCATATTGTTTCCCTTAGACAGTACAGTATGAGAGTATAGATTGTGTGCCCAGAACATTCCTCTCTGTATATTTATATATATAGGATGGAGGTGCCATATTGTTTCCCTTAGACAGTATAGTATGAGGGTATAGCTTATTGTGTGCCCAGAACATTCCTTCTCTGTATATTTGGGAGGGAGGGCCCAGGCCCAGACTGGCAATCTGTGGGTTCTGGCAAATGCCAGAAGGGCTGCTATAAGTTGCCATAGACAGTCACTATATTTTGGGCTGGTGGGGGCTGTTTGGGCCTCTGTGTACCTGAAATGCCAGGACCTATTTTGAATCTCAGTCCAGGCCTGGAGGTGCCACATGGTTTCTGGGCACATAATATGCTCATAGGAAAATAAGGTTGATTGTAGACGCCACTAGAAACAGAAATGTATATTTTGCACAGACACTATGCACTGAGGAGGGTCAGAAAGCCAAGGGATGACATAGGGAAGATATTATATTTCCATATTAGTCCAGTGCAGGATTTTGCTATTGACTTCAGAGGAGACCAAGCCCAACAGTATCTCTCTCTGATATCTGCACCCTCCCCGCTGAGCTTTATTTTTCATTTCCCAAGCTGTGGCTTCAAAGGCTTCTGGAATTTCAACACATTTTTAATAACCTCCAAAAGAATCCCTCAATCATGCTTTCCAGAAGCACCAAATTCCTCCAACAAGCGGCTTTATCCTCGGAAACTCTGAAGGATTATGCCCAACCGCACTGTGTTTATACTAACGGTTTAATGCTGTCACCCCAACCTGAAACAATAAATGCATTACATATATAATACACAAGAACCATGAATATCCTGTAAATTATATAGTGAATAAAGTACCCGCTCTTGTAAATTATAAGTTACTGAGGAGTTTCATCACCATATAAAAACATGAGGCTGAAGGCCGAGTGTTTTTATACAGGTCATGGAACTCGAGGTAACTTCTAATATCCTCATACTTTATTTATTATAATACACAAGTTTTAATGAGTCATGTGACAAAAATGACATCACTATTCACCGTTTATAACTGATGACATCACTAGTCACCATTTATAAGGATATAATTTACAAGATATTCATGGCTTTTGTGTATTATATCCTTATAAACGGTGCTTAGTGATGCCATCGGTTATAATCGGAGCTTTGTGATGTCAGCTCTGTCATATGACTCACTTAAACTTGTGTATTATAATAAAGTAGTCCCTGTTGCAAAATATAAGTATATTAGAAGTCAACTCAGTACCATGACCTGTGTAAAAAAAGTCATGGAATTGCTTGGTAACTTATAATATCCTTATATTTTACAAGAGGGGGTACTTACTTCACTATATCTCTCTCTCTCTATCTATCTATATATATATCTATCTACTATATATCTATATATCTCTTGTAGCAGGGTGATGGCATTGTTTAAACTCAAACTATACCCAAAACTCACCCGGTCAACTCAACATGTGGCATTTCCTTAGTAACATAACTGTTCTGCTTTTATTTCTCAGTCCCAGATTGACCCTTAAATGTCCTTTTCTCTCACAGTCTTGCAAGATGAGACTTTTACATCACCCCCCACATTATTATATAAAGTGCAGCTGCTTGGACACTTGAGTGCTGTATGTGTATAAGACAATGCTTGGGAAGCAACAATTTGTCACATATTGTGGTGGCCATAGTGTGTCTGTTGTTCCTAGGGTTGCCACCTGCCGGCATTTTACTGGCCTGGCTGGAAAAATGATTAGGGATGGGCGAATTTGACCCGTTTCGACAAAAATTCGCTGCCAGTGAAATGTCGCAGACGCCCATTAAAGTCTATGGGCGTCTTTTTTTTTTTTTTTGACGCATGCCGCCATACAAGTCTATGGGCGTCATTTTTTCGGTGAAACGAGGCGAAAAAATTCGCCCATCCCTAAAAATGATGGCTGATCCCAATGTAATTAATAGGGAAATAGATAAATATATAGGAAGGCTGGTATTTTTTTCCAGTAAAGGTGGCAACCATAGTTGTTCCATCCATATGAAAAGGGTATGTCCCTGATTTTGGAAGGTAGGCTTTACAGAGATTATACTCTGCTCCCAATGCAGTTGATAAATCCAAGGTCCCAATCCCAGTCTCACACTACAGAGAAGTTATTCAGGATTCAATTTAGACAATATTGTGTGTGCTTCAACCACCTTATTTAACCTTGTAGGTTGGATGCAAAGCAGTCCGGAAACCCTTGCCAGGGGTTTGCATAGAGATGCAGGAAAAAATACCGCTGCAGCACCTCTTTGTTGCAAAAAGTGAAAACTTGAATTTATTAGGTCAAACAACTAGTCAAGGTTTCGGGCTTCCTCTTGCCCTTGAGAAAGGGCAAGAGTAAGCCTGAAACGTTGCCTGGTTGTTTGACTTAATAAATGACATTTTTCACTTTTTGCAACAAAGAGGTTCTGCAGCGGTATTTAGGAACCAATGAACCTGCCTGTATGGTTTAGGAGTGTGGCTGCTGTGGCTGCTGTGGCTAGTGGGAGCCACTTTTCTCCCCCTGTGTTTTGCATAAATATCCCTTGTTATCTGCTGGGATGTATCTGGGTCAGGAGGAAGGGGGTAGGCTCCAGGTTGTTGCCTTTGAGTCTATTAATGTGGGAATAGAGCACTCTTTGGCAGTGTCCCATTAAAAGGAGGGCTACTCACCAAGTGGTGTCACTCAGTATGTTCATGACTTCATCCAGAATGTCTGGCTCGACCACATCGTCGTACGTAAGGAGCATCTCGTACACCTCGCTGGCTGTTGTCTTCCTGATCTGCAGAGACAGAAGCAATTGGGTTGGCCTTTCTCTTCCACTCAGCCCACTTCTCTAAGTTTGGTCTCTGCCCTGGGTGGTTAGGGGTTAAAAGACCTGCACCATTAGAATTTCACACTGCACCTTTATTAATAATAAGTCTTTCAGCTCCAGCGCCCAAACCTGGATTTGACCTGCATGACCATTTACCATTTTCTGGCCAGAATGCCACAGGGCAGGTGCATCCTCTTTAAGCAAGTTACATTGCCAATAGGACTGAATTACACCCCCCCCCCCCAACGAGGCCCCATTAAAGGAAGATTTATTACACTCCAAGGCTCACATTTTCTCTCCAGCAGAGAGCTACTTGCTGCCTCACTGAGGTATGAGCCATGAAAATGGAATCCAAAATCAACATGGTTGCCAGAATTCCAGGAAACCTAATCTGCCCCCCCCTCCATATTTTATTGGCTTTTATTACATCTGCAAAATGCTGTTTCAGTAGAGCAGCCGGCTGTGCTGAACCTTATATGACTCCCCCACCCCAGTAATGTATGCACAAGTCAAACTACAACGGGGTTCTTGGATGACGACCTAAGTGGAGCCTGATCTGGTGAGTTAATATGAGACACAAAGGGGTGTGATATGATTTTGAAGTGCCTTGGGGGCATGAGATCCACTGTACATAGAGGATTAGAAGACGTGGCACTTACTCTTGGGAACGGATGACAAACCAAAAGCAACAGCTGTAACAGAACCTTCTTTCGGATATCACCAGGGAACTGGATCAGGCCACAGAACCTGAAAGGAAATGAAAGACACAAATAAAGGGAGAGAAAACAGCTCAGGAACTGTGTAATTGTATCTGTGTTCTACCTCCACCCCCCCAATCAAGCCCAGGGCAAATACCCTTTCTCCTGCTCTAAAACTACCCCTTGGAATTATATAATTGATGGACATAAGTCACATAACATGAATATGTCAATAGGACCCATCCTAGCAGGCAGAAGGATGGTTTCTATTGGTCGCTTTTAGAATAAATAATGAGAAGGGTGCTCATGTTCATCTGGGGTGAGGGAAAGGGTGACAAGTTGGGTCCTGGCAGGTGCCCATTTCCTTTCAAGAAAATGTTTATTTGAAGTAAATAAAAGCTGAACAGTGAGTGGACAAGCCCAGGCAATCTCTAGCAGGTGTCCTGTTGGCCTTACCTGAATATTTTGGCACTGACACCCAATGGGGCTGTTACTGGAAATTGTACATTTAACTAATGCATTATAAACTGCAGCACTGCTGCCTTCAGGTGCATCATACATGCTCCCCCTATTTTACTGCGATATGGTTGGATATAACAACATAACTGTAACCTTCTGGAGCTCCCAAGCTACTTACACAGCAATACTGGATCTGAGCTTCTGGATGTCTTTGGATCTCTTGATCTCTTCTCTGCAAAGGGACAATAAGTCGGAGGCAAAGGGGTGGCTGCAATGAGATAATGTAGCACATCAGACTAGTGTTGTTCTGTTGCTCTCCTGCAACTCATTCACATTGTGACAGTTGGGGCAGAATCCTGAGCTACAGCACAATTCCCAACTGCCATAACATAGTAACTAGGGATCCACCGAATCCACAATTTTGGATTCGGACGAACCCCCGAATCCTTCACGAAAGATTTGGCCGAATGACGAACCAAATCCTAATTTGCATATGCAAATTAGGGGTGGGAAGGGGAAAACATTTTTTACTTCCTTGTTTTGTGACAAAAAGTCATGTGATTTCCCTCTCTGCCCTTAATTTACATATGCAAATTCGGATTTGGTTCGGTCGAATCCTGCTGAAAAAGGGCAAATCCCAAACCGAATCCTGGATTCGGTGCATCCCTAATAGTAACAGAGTAAGTAAGGTTGAAAAAAGACAAATGTCCATCAAGTTCAACCTTTCAAGTTCTGCTCAACTATTTTAACCTGCCTAACTGCCAGTTGATCCAGAGGAATGTGAATCTGCCATGTAATCAGTGCAGGTAGTTACAGCACCAAGAAGCCCCACTTGCTTGTGAAGGAAAACAAACATGGGAACACTGGAGGTGGGGGTTTTGCCAATAAATGTTTTCAGAAAAAGAAGATAGGGCTGCTGTGCTATAGAGAAGAGAACAAGATGGCTGCCGATGGTGTTTATTCAGCTGCTGGTACCCAGCAAGTATAAGAACATAAACAAAACTGACCTCAGACCAGGGGGAGATTTACTAATTCTATCTGCCATCCCTCATTGGTGCAGCTGGCTATTTGTGTCCAGGAACTGGCTCTTTTAGGCATTTTTCATTACATTTACCCAAATCACAGATAATTATTTGCACCTGACCTCAATTTGCTAATTCCTCATTAAACGGCCAGAAATCCTTCTAATGTTACCATCTATGGGAAGATCAACATCTTTTTCATCTTTATCATGTCCAAACCTTGGATAATCCCTCCTTCTGAAATGACCCTGATCAGGCGACTCTCAGGAATGATAATGAAATATGATTGGTTCCAGCAGCACCTCGTTAGGTGCAGAATTAGCTTCAACTCGGAACAAAAGGACATCATAGCTCATAAGGTTACGGATATATAGAAACATTGGGGTAACAGTCACTCTGCTATAGTTCCCAGGGGACAAATAAACACTTACCCCAAATCTTACCCTAACTGTCCTTCAGGCTGGGCCCCCTTAGCTCATAACAAGGTTACAGATATATAGAAACATTGGAGTAATGGTAAGGTATAGTTTCAGGGGTACCCAGGGCACATTATGAGCTGTTGGAAGGATGCTGGGAGTTGTAGGCCAGAGACTCTGATTCTAGAATCAATTCCTGCAGTTATATAATGTGTGGACATTTTTCACCCTTAAGACTTTCATAAGGGTAAATACAGAATAGAGAATGATTTGCCCCAGTGCATCTTGGGGCCACAGTATGGTAAATTAGTAAGGATTTTAAACTGATTTGACAACATTCCTCCAAACAGAGGACATCGGAACAAAGAGACCACTTGAAGAGGGACATGTGGAATTCATTAGGTAAAGGGAACCATATGACCGGCCTTACTCTCGATCCATTCGGCTGCCAATTGTGCCTCTGTATGAGAGGAACCCAACCCGCGCCTCTTGGATAAAGACTTCAGTTTCATCGCTCGCTTGGAGGAAATTGGGGAAATTCCGTGGAAAGTTGAAAATGCCAAGATAAATGAACTTACACCTGGCGAGGAAGGACGGGCCTACGCCCTCACTTTGCTTACCAAAATGATATTGAATTCCCTTATTAATATCTTGGGAAGGAGCTGAAGTGCAGGGTAATGTGAATGTGCAGCTGAGAGCAAGTGCTACTGATGTTTCAGCTGGAGACACTGTATTTCTGTATATATCTGTATGGTGGAGTCTGTGTATAGTGTAACTAAGCCAAGCTATACGGTGGTGCTATGACCAAGCACTGGCTATGCAGCAATGCAGTTCTCCTTGGTAACCATGCAAAACCTTATATCTATATGATACAACAAGTCTTACTTTTCCTCCTGTGTGTAGATATCAAAGCAGCCATTGGCCAACATCTGATCCAACATTTTCAGCAGGGGAGTGGAGACTCTAAAGGGGAGAGTAAGACGTAGTGAGTAGGGCTGCCAGAATTCCTACTACTGATCCGCAAATACCTGAGACAAATCCTTGTCAGCTCTGCCAACCACCCCCTGCACCTCATAGAAATACTGAACACATAGGAAGCCCACATGCTGCGCGGCTGTAACCAGCTGATACAATAGTAGACATGCAGCATTCATGTGTGGGTTTGCTTATTGTCTGAAGACACACACACAAACACACACACACATATTACACTTGTGAGCTTTACAGATACCTGTCCATGTGCTGATTGTCTCTGAAGACCTGAAGCAGTGAGGTGGAGAAGGCATCCATTTGTTCTGCGTCATTCTGGATTGCCCGAAGGTATTCAAACAGACCCTGTGCTGAGTATCTCACCTGTATGGGAGGGAGAGAAATGGTGATATTAGAACATTAGTCATTGCCATGGAAACAGTCATTGCTAGTAGTGCCCATTCAATTGTGATGCTTTAACTGAAGGGTTAACTGCAGGATGCTTAAATACCGACCTCCTCGATCTTTCTAAATTGCCCCTTTGTAAGTGGACAAGGGGCCACCAAGAACCAAGTCAGGAGCAGGTAATGGCTCTCTGATTGTTGGGGGGGGGTCGGTCTCTTCTGGAATACTAGGATGGTTGACAGTGGGTGCTGTGCGGGGGAAACTTCAAGGAATGTGACCAAGAGTTAAAGTCTGACACAATGATGTCATGGGTTTAGCAATGACACCACAGATATGCCACACCGTTTATAACACGGGGGAACTATACGCCAAGGTTAAAACGTAGGGAATAAGTGATGACAGTCTGTCTCCCTCTAACCTTTGATATATGTGATATCCCTGTGGGCACATAATCATTCCAAACCCCTCAGCTATGTAATATAATATTATATTTTGGCAGAGAGGCCCGGTGTTTCCAGTGGGCTCCCCTTTCCTGGAATTATTACGGCTCAGCAGATTAAAAGCAGCGGGAGGAGGGTGCCGCTATCCCATCGCTTAGGTCAGGAAAACCGAAAAATAACAAAGAGCCACATGAAATGTTTTTGCCCCTGTGGGAAGCCAGAGATTCCAACACATTTACCAACAGCTCATTAGTCGTGGCACAGCGCCACCCTGAGTGCCACGAGCAGTAAATGTCATCTCACAGAATACAGAAAAAGCAGACTCTGTTATTGTTCTCTGTATCACTGCCTGTCCCTCCTAGCACTGATGGGGTTTGTATTGAGCTGTCCCAATCCATAAGAGCTACTGAGAAACCCTTTCCACACACTCCCTGTCTGCGCCACCAACTTGGTTTCCATGGAATTTGGCTTGGCAACACTGAATGTAGCAGTAATGTAATCCTCGTACTCACACTTAATGGATATTCCTTCTGACATGAGAGAGTTCATCCAGCCGACAAAGTGAGCCCCAAGTGAATGTTGCGGGGCCCACAGGTGCTGGACTTAGTAACGCTCTTACTTTTTGCTCTGAGTAACGGCATTATGGATATCTAGCATTTCTCTGTAAAACCACACGCTGACTTCTGCCTGATTATCATTTCTTTTGAAATATGTCAGATATAACGAGCCCAAGTCATTTCCCAGTCACAGAACTCGGTGCTCTCTGTGCTTGAGTGAGAGAATTCCTTTGCAGCAGGTTGACTGTGCCTAAAGAACTCTTTATATGTAATAAAATGCACTAAGCTTGGCCAGGAGCAGGGACACATAGCAACCAATAAGATGCTTGCTTTTTAAACAGGTGACCAGTAAATGCTTCCTGCTGATTGGTTGTTATGGGTTACTGCTCCTGGGTAAACTTTGGGCCTTTTATTACACTAAAAAAAAAACACCTGTGGATCGGCACCAAAATCCGCTGTATGTGCCTGCACTCAGGCCAACACAATAGTTGTGGGAGCAGGCATGCTAGAGGGGAACCCACAAGAAGCTTGTGATAGGATGACTGACATACATTTAGCACATGATGCTGCTGGCATTTATCTTGGCATTGGCTTGACTCTGCATGAACAAAAGATCAGAATACAGACACTTAAGGGCATTGAATGATTGTGTGTCTTTATGTTACAGTGTAGGACACATTGTACACCCAGCGTCACACCTACTGCACCTGCACAATGGGCTACGCAACAAACCAGTCCGGGAGTAACTCCCTCCTCCCCTCGTAATGCACCAAAAAGCTGCTAATATATAAACGGAAAGTGCTTACAGCAAACTTCCCAGCATTCTCCCCTTTGTACACCTCTACGCCCTCATTTAAGCACCTGAATATTCCTTTGTACTGACATGGCAGGGCCTGGGTAAGCTGCTGTCTCAGGGCTCTGATGAATGCAATTTCACTCTGCCATTGTTTATGCTTAAACGTCTCCCATATAAAAATGATAATTACAGATGTAACCCAACCGGAGTGAGCCGCTGCACTGGCTTTGATCCCTTCTAACTGTGAGCCCCCCATGGGCAAGAAGAAACTAGCCAGCCTTCTGCAGCTTCCTCTGAACGTGGGAAATAGGGAGAGATAAAGAGGGTGCAAGGATTTGGTGCCAATCAGATAGTGAGGTTAATAGAGAGCAAGCCAGTAAGATCAGATGAAACGGATAGAAATGCAATTAATGTTCTGGCAGAGACACAGTTGCACCATAAAGCACTATATACATGTAAGGAAGCAGATCTACAGGAACACTTATTTGAAGCAGTTGGGTTAACCATGGAGCAAATGAAACATTAGAGCCAAGTCCCAGGAAAAAATCTAGTGAGATTGTTTGACCCCCAAGTGACTTATTGGATCATAATAGGAGCCTAGGGAGACCGCATCAGTGACCCATGTGGTCCTCATAATGGGATTTTCTAACTTACCTGAGAGATACCTGGTCACTTTTCAGCCAAATAACATTTTAGGAGGGGCAGTAAGCTGCTGAATCAGTCTGAAGGGGCCCAGTCAGCAGCTTTTATCGGCCATGTATGCCCACCTTTACCTTAATATCCCAGGAAAGTATGCCAGTAATAAAGTGTATAAATGAATATGGATTCAGCTCAATTATTTGGACAAACATCCCTGCAGTGCCTCTTGGGGGAAGTATATCAGTAGTCGAACTGCAAGATTTGCCTCTATTTTTCTAATAATGCTGAGCTTGCCCCCCTTGCTTGTTTTTAACATCATATAGTTCCTTTGTAGGCTATTCTAGAAGACTGAAGGATAATGCATATGTTTACGTTCTATTTCTGTTGATATATTACAAAGCTACTGCTGCCTGGATTCTAACATGAAATAAATGGATGTGACATTGCCCTTCGTTAATCCTACTTTCTGCCCCCGGATAAATACTTCCAGGTTTTATAATGCAGTTTTGAGCCTTTAAACATTTCCCAATGCTCTTGCAAAGGAAAGGGACATTTAACAAAGTATAAATAGGCACAACTGATATAAAGGCAATCTGTAGCTTTCTATAAGCAAGCAATGTCATTAACACAAAGCAAACTGTGAAGTATGTAAGTGATACAGGGCTGGGCTCCTCAGGAATATGGGGCAGTGAAATCTGGAGTTGAAAAGGCCCCTTTATGAATCAGTTAATCAAATGTGGATTCCTTCTGCTAAGCATGGCTGGAAATTAGGGATGCACCAGATCCACTATTTTGGATTCGGCCGAACCCCCGAATCCTTCGCAAAAGATTCAGCTGAATGCCGAACCAAATCCTAATTTGCATATGCAAATTAGGGATATGGAAAACATTTTTACTTCCTTGTTTTGTGACCAAAAAGTCACATGATTTCCCTACCCGCCCCTAATTTGTATATGCAAATTCGGATTCGGCCGGGCAAAAAAATTCAGCTGAATCTGAATCCTGCCGAAAAAAGGCAGAATTCCGAACCGGATACTGGATTCGGTGCATGAGTCGGATCTCAGCATGCAGAGAAACACAGGCAAAGAATATGCTTCTGCCCGCTGAGCCTGCACCCGGAAACATCACCTTTACTTGGGGGCGGGCAGACACATTAGATTTTGGTGTTGAAAAGTAAAGGTGGCCATACATGGAGAGATCCGCTCGTTTGGCGATGTCGCCAAACGAGCGGATCTCCCTCCAATATGCCCACCTTGAGGTGGGCAATATCGTGCTGATACGATCGTGGGCCCTAGGGCCCAACGATCGGATCCTAACGATGCCTAACTGGCGGCCGGATCACGGGACCACATCAACGAATAGATACGGCCGCGATCCGACGGGATTTTTTGTCCCATCCAATCGAGATCTGTCCGACTTTCGGCCAGATCTCGATCGGTGAAGCCCGTCAGGGGGCCCCATACACGGGCCAATAAGCTGCCGACACGGTCTGTCGGCAGCTTTTATCGGCCCGTGTATGGCCATCTTAAGGCTTTGCATTTCGCCCCGAAATCAACCGGATCTTCCTGCACCCAAACAGCAGTGGAGCAGATGTAGACTAAGCCTAAGACTTCTTTACCTCTTGTATCAGTTATTGGTTGTTATTGTATGTAATATTGTATGTTCAGTGCAGACACCCATTTATTGTACAGCTCTGTGGAACTTTATAAGCTTTATATATGTGTTTTAATGTATTCTGATGGAAATGTGGTTTCTCACAACGGGTCCCCTCCCCAAACTGACATTAAAAGCGCCTGCAATAAATCCCAGAAGCAACCTTTTGCCTCTGAGTAAAATAAGGAATAATCGTTCTTACCGTAGACTCAGTAAGTCCACCCACAGATACCGTCAGGCCCATTAGTACATTGTACCGATACGTGGATAATCCCAGTAACTGGGTGATCCGGGGAAAAGCTTGCGATGGTGCATTCCAGTTCAGGGCTTCTGCTTGTGTTCTGTGCAGACAAAATATTGCTAAGTATTTATAGACACTGCTAATGCTCACATTTAAAGCCTACGTATAAATATAACTTACATGGGGTCGTAACAGTGCCCTGCATCATTATTATGAACCAATGAATCAGACAAAAAACATCCAAATGAAAATCATCAAAGCCAAATTCATATTTACTTCCATCAAGAAGGTAGTAGGTAGCACCATCCATTGATATAGATATAACAAATTAATGGTATGCAGGGTCACATGATATGTGGAATTAAAGAAGGACAAGAAAAGTGTGTCCCATGTCATTGCACCATCCCATTATTTTACCCGAGATCCCAACGTAATAAAGTAAAACTTAACTTTTATTTCATTAGCCAAAAATTAATACGAGAAAAAGTGTATCTTAAAAGCAAGGTTAGGTAGGGTAGCTGTTTAGACACGAGGTCATCAGCTAGTAAACGATATATAAGGTTGAGACTATGGTGTGGGTTTTTAACTACAGTAACAACTGTTACCCAGCATCATTCACAACTGCTGTAATGCTGGCGAGACTCAGTACATATGAGGGATGGGTGGTGTTTGGGGTTGTGTGGGCACATAGACAGCAAGCCCAATGTGAACACCGTAAAGCACAGATGCCGACACCAGCAATAATGGGATGGTGCAATGACATGGGACACACTTTTCTTCTCCTTCATATTTACTTCCCAAACCTAATTTTTTAAGGAAGATGAATCTTGGCCTAACTGTATCTGTATGAGGGGAGTGGCCATATACCACATCTTTTAAGACTAAGATGTGCGAGTGGTCAAGTCTATGGAATCTAGGTGTAAAGTCTGGAATGCTTATAGAGTGGTTACCTGGGAAATATCCTCTCCAGTTCTTCCCGATGTGGGATATGTGGGACTGATGGGTTGTCGAAGTAAAGGAGATTAAGAAAGACAGATCCAGCAAAGGCTCGGTACCGGTCAATTTTCTCGGCAGATTGCTGAGAGAGGGCACACATCATCCGCTGGACACTGCAAGAAAATCACAACAGTGCAGTCATTTAACAGTATTCTGACCCTCTTATATATTATCTGTACCATGTGATACATCCACTTACATGTCAGGTTCAAGGAGAGCGGTCTCACTCTGGGCAACCAGTAATGTCACATCCTGAAGACTGGCCATCGCTGCCTCCCTCACACTGGAAAATAAACAAGAACATAATCACAGGGTTTGGCTTAGAGGGTTTTCTTTATCACATAAAGGATTTCAGGCAATGAATAATAAACAGGCTGAATCACTGAACTGCAGCCCTATGCCTTTATATGGTCACAGAACCCCTCAATGGCTTCTAATATCCTTATAATTTACAGTAGGGGGTACATTATCCCTTATAATACACGAGTGATACTCAGAGTTCCCTGTATAACTCAGCCTGCAGCCTTGTGTCTTTATATGGTCACAGAACCCCTCAGTGACTTCTAATATCCTTATAATTTACAGTAGGGGGTACATTATCCCTTATAATACATGAGTGATACTCAGAGTTCCCTGTATAACTCAGCCTGCAGCCTTGTGCCTTTATATTGTCACAGAACCCCTTAGTAACTTCTAATATCCTTATAATCTACAGTAGGGGGTCATTATCCCTTATAATACATGAGTGATACTCAGAGTTCCCTGTATAACTCAGCCTGCAGCCTTGTGCCTTTACATGGTCACAGAACCCCTCAGTGACTTCTAATATCCTTATAATTTACAGTAGGAGGTAAGTTATTCCTTATAATACATGAAAGATACTCAGAGTTCCCAGTATAATTCAGCATGTATATAATTGTAGCACATGAGAAGTGCATCAGAGTGCTTGGATATGGCCATGGAGCTCCTCAATGACTTTATCCTTCTTTTTTTCAGTAGAGGAATATAACTCTGTATATTTGCCTAATAGCACATTAGGGTGTGAGGTTTCCCTCCACAGCCAGTCTATATGCCCATCAAATCAATATCAGACATTATATTACAGCAGCTGGATATGTTACTGTTGTGGTGCCTGAGAAAGTTGATGTGACAAATATTGACAGCCTCTACCCATGCTGATGTGTCGCCAACACAAATACATATGAAATCCTATACCCAGGTTTATACTGATATATATAAATATCATTCTGAGCAGATGGAGGTTTGTTTATTCTGCAGACATGCCCCAGCAACACAGAAAAGATAGGCTTTAGTCTATAGCTGGGAGGTGCCTGGTTTCTCATGAAGGTACAACTGATATCTACCTACTGAACTGAAAACCTCTCCTGCATCAGACTGAGGCATCTGGCTCCACTCCACTTGTTCTGTTTTTGCACTTTCCTCCAATATCCTCCTTTAATATGGTCTCAGTTAAATGACAGTAATGTGCAGAGCTTTATCCATGTTAAGGTGGCCATACATGACCAGATTTAAGCTGCTGATATCGGTTCTTACTTTTACTGCACTCACTCCATGTTATGTGTTTCACTAAGGGACCTGTAGAACCTCCGGCCTTGATATTCTGGGGGCTCTGACCTAACATAGAGTGTTTCAGTAGTCTGTATCACAGCATAAGAAACAAGGTAGATGGAAACCGGCTCTTCACTGCCATCACAACGTTTGTCTCAATTGAACCCAATTCCACCCAACTGGCTTGCTCTTAATCCAACACCTCAAGCCCCAGCTAAGTGGCCATTCTTCCTTCTGCACATTGTGATGCTACAATAGGAATGATTCACACTGAGCCCAGAGCTTCCCAAGTGTTGGCTTTTTAACATTCCAGCCTGTGTTAACAAAGCACCATGACAAATTAGCCTCGTTCAAGGGCATCTGGGCCTCAGTTGAAACGACAGAGTAGACAGAGAGATTTGAAACATTCTCAAAATTTGGTTTGACACTATGTCACTTCCATGCTAATTACTATTATTTGGTGTTATTACATATTTTATGTTGTGCAGCGCAGGTCAGACCCAAGGGAAGACTAGAAAACCAACAAGAAAGTCTCAAAAACAGGGGAAGCCATTGAGCCATTCTTTATTGTCTACGCAGACAAGGACTTCTACTGCTGGCCCACGGCCTTCTGGGGTATCAACCAGCTGAGAGATAACTGTAGTGTTATAACTTGGTGGTGCAGCCAATCACTTTTCATTTGTCCGAGTGCCTGCACCCAATCACTTCGCATGACATGGCTAGCATAGAAACTGGATAGGGTGACTAGAGTCTTGCGCCGGTCCATTTTCTTATACCCATACCCGTTACCTGTGATCCACAATTCACAATTATTCCCACTGATCTACTACCCCAATAGGCCAACTTACCTTCTGACCCAGGGACACGCAAAACTGGAAGTGACATCACTTTGAACAGAAAGACACAGAATCCACAAAGAAGTAAAAAAAAAAACAAAAAAAAACTGCCCGCACTGCCAGGGAATCGGGAACTTTTTGCCCAAAACCCGACCATTATGTTCTACAGAGCTTATCTGCTATCTGCTGTGTAGCCTGAACATTTTCTCCTTTGAATGGCTGCCCCCATTGCTACACAGCAGCTTATTTATACAAACAATAGTAGTGTTTCTGAAGCAACCACACCAGTTTTACCAGTGCAGGGCAACACTGCATTATATTTTTATTACTTTAAAACACTTATTTTTTTGATGTTACTTTTCCTTTAGATAGAACAACATGGCAGATGAAGATAAGGACAACCTAAACCAACAAAAGTAAAAGGCAGTATGGGAATATTTTAGCAGCAGGGGGAGGGGGGCACCTGTGAGTCTCAGACTGATGTCAATAGTTAATTTATTCCCATTTAATAAGAGGAAGCTGCTGTGTTTGGTATTATCATTCCTGGGGATTATTAGGATATGAATGTCTGTAGCTGAGACTGCCTGAGAGCTCCTTATGAAACCCAAGAGCACAAATCTGGGATAACTGCATTTTTTCCCCTCTGAGTATTGTTTTATTAACACTAAACACAGTCTGAGCCTCGGCTTTTGGTATCTGCTGGGGTCTGTGTCATTACTGGAAGAGAAAGGGACAATTGTGATTAGGTAATGTGCTTACACAATGTACAATGTTAGTTGGAAATAAAGATGCACTGACAGGTGATAGGAAAGATTTGTACTGGTGCAGGAGGTAAATAAGTTATGAAACACACTGAATGCTCACATGAGCGAGTATGTCTTTTTAAAACCAATAAAAATCCCAATGACAAAGTAAGAAGACAATGGGCTGCACATTATGACAAGAGAGCAATTTGTACCTCTGTAAAAGGAATGAATGGAGGGCACGAGGCACAGGTAGATAAGCTGTGGAATCTCTTTCCCTGAGATGGGAAGGCTTATTGGGAATTGAATTACAAGCCAGATGGGAAGGAGGAGGCGAGGGCACACACACACACATGGCTGAGCAGGGACAGGAGATATCACTGGTACTGATTTAATGGAAGGATAACTTGTAAGGGAGAAGCCTGGAATTCATTTGCACTTATACTCAGTGCCTGATAACCTTGCCCATAAGTCTGAGCCACTGTGATGGCTAGTATCTGGGACCAAGGGTTTAAACAATATTCTTATCAATGCTACTTTATTACTATTGTATTAAACACAATTAAGCAGGAACAGCCTCCTAAGCTTGCCCATAGCCTGTACAGAGATACCATAAAATGATGGCATCATAAATATTCCTCTGTACTAAGCACAATTCAGCAGGAACAGTCCCCTAAGTTTGCTTATAGCCTGAACAGAGAGATTCCATAAGTCTTTTTTATCATGAATGGTGTTTTACTAGCCTAGGGCTGCCCCCTGGTGCCTAATCTATAAAATACATGTGGTTAGTTGATGGAGGAAATTATCAGCACTCACGATTAGATGTTCCACAATGCCTGGGTGCACGCCACCAACTGTTCACTTGATATTCCCATAACCATGAAGAAGCTGCACTCTCAGGTCTTACGAATATAAAGGATTTTTATTATAAACATTCACTAACATTTCTGCTGTTTTCGAAAACAGCAGATACATTAATGAATGTGTTGGAGTTTTCTAAACTGTCTGTAGGAAATCTAGAGATCCACTGACTACGTCTGTGCACGTTAACGGGGTAGAGATGTAGGCACTGCTTTTTCCCTCCATATTCTAAATGGAATTGAAATAAAAGTGCTCCCTTATAAGTTCAAAATCCCACCCATCCCAAGCAGTGAACTTTGCTTTGTGGTTATTGTGTGTGGGTGGATATATGAAATACCCCTGGGTTTTCTAGTTACTCAGAACCCCCCAATAAGAGATAGAGAGCTGTAATTCCAATGGCCTAACTACCAATTGCGCGGTGTACCTGGGCCTGCCGGAGACACAATAAGCCATATCTAGGGGGGGCAAGGCAGAGGAAAATTTTCCGACACGCAATTCTGTAATGCATTCTACATCTGGGTCCACCTTTGATTAGTTATGCCACTACATAAATCACCTGCCCTAGTTACAAAGAATAAAGTTGAGGGACAGAGCTAAGCTAGAATCTTGGCACATGAATGCAGTTTTGCACTGAGCTCCCATCTCTATCCTGAACACACACTATTTTACACCACAAGTGCAATAAATCAGATTGTTGGATTCACTGTACCAAGACGCAGGCAAATCACTTTTACCACAAATGCTGATGTCAATGTAATTCTTTCTATTTCCCGAGCAAGTTCACCACAAACACCTTTAGGGGACAGCTGGTACATTTCATAAAATGTGTCTCTCACATCAGAGTGGTAAACCCACAGTTCAATGCGAGAGAGAAAAGAACTGTTAGATCAGGGAAATTGGACAGACGAATATAAAACTCAGTTAAACATTATGTTAAAGTGGATTTTTTTTTTGGTCCCATTGCTGCTGAACACACTACATTCTCAGATGGTGAGTTTTAGTTCAGCTACAGCTTGGTAAAGGCTTTATATGAAGAGTATGTCCCTATATATTTCATGTAGAAGAATCCCATTAGGATGGAATGTCGATGGGACCATGAGGAACAGAGTAGGAAATATAGTATGGCTGTTTGGCTAAAGAGCTTAGGATAAAGCGAGAGATTTGTGCCTGGAATATGCCGCAGTAAAATGTCCTGCTACATGGACAGAAAAGAATGGGTTAAAACCATGTATTTTTAGTATAAGAGGGTCATAAAGCTGATCTAATCTCAGGGTGGTAAATAATTGATCCCTAGAGCTTCAGATGGCAAGTTTTTGAGTCAACTGCCTTTATTAATTGTTGCTTTATGTTTTAGCCAATTATACCGCAAAGCTGCCCATGCATTGCTGTAGTCCAGTATCCTATCCAATGGAATAGTCCCATCAGCCGGCTATGTGTCGTTATTTACCAGGTAGCTTAAAGGAAACCCACTAGTAAATGTCTGCAGGAGCTGAAATACCTGAGATTTTACATTGTAAGTCTACACTTTCATTGGTAGAATAGCATATAATCATGTTCGCTACTTCCATTATATATAACAAGAGTATTCCATGTTGGTTTCAGCACTGTGCACATTACCAGGCTCCGACGTCCCCTCGGCTATCTGTAGTGTAGTCATTCATGCAGTTCAGTAGGGTGTTATAAACCAGGGCGATATTCTCCCTGCACACGGCTTCCTCTGCACATCCATCCCCCTTAACTCCAACTGTCTGGCAAACCCTGGATAAAGAGAGACGTTATATTATAAGCAGGGAGATGTGATGACATTTTCAGTCAGTAAAAGGAACACAGTCTGTGATTGTCAACAAAAAAACACAAGCTGTCTAGGACTGAAATATCCCCACTGAAAAGGTTACCAATGTAAGTAACAGATCCTACATACAATTAGAAACCAGTGCAACATGCAAAAAAATAAATTGGTAACTAGCCACATTGTATGAAAACTTGGCATGTGACCAGATGTAGACTGGTGCAATGGCAAATATACTTAATTAAAGTAAAACCATACCCCCGAACAATGTAGGTCTCTATAAAAAGATACAGCTCATATGTAAAACCCTGCTTCATGTAAATAAACCATTTTCATAATAATATACTTTTTAGTAGTATGTGCCATTGTGTAAACATTAATAAAAAACTGCCATTTGAAAAAATAAGGGCCGTCCCCAGGGATCATAGGATTCACAGTGCACACAAACAAACCATACGTTAGTTCACATGAGCCAATTTACAGACAGAGTTCTGTCTTTTACTTCCACACTTGTTCCTGTTACAGTTAGAGCTGCAGTAGTTCTGGTCAGGTGATCTTTGAGACAGCACACAGACCATCACAAAATGGTGGCTCAAGGCAAGAGATGTAAAAGGACAATATTTACTTAAAGGGCAACTCCTGCTTCCAAACCAAAATTTGATAAAGAGGCCCACATAACACAGAAACCCCTAATATATCCATCACAGTTACCTGCTTCTTCAAAAAATATGAATAAATGCTGAAATCCAGCTGTTTAACAGTTCTTCTCTTTCTGCATCATTTGAAATCCTGGCAGGAAAGGAGGGACTAAAACACTTATGTTACAAATTGTAACAACTTCTCCACAGCTTACAGACAGCATGCAGGAACTACACAACCCACAATGCATTGCACTGTTATGCCCCTTTCTTTATTGAAATCACGTGTGCAGGATATTGTGGGTTTGGAGAATGCAGGCTAAAGACAGATGGCTGCTGATACAAAGTAACAGTAGTCAGTCAGCTCAGCAAAGTAGTCAGACAGATCAGCAGGAGAGCAGGGGGCTAGACTTAGGGAACTGTCAGATAAAAATAATGAAAGTCTGCATATTTCTTAAATGATGTGTATTGCAAAGTTGCTTGAAATGATGTTTACTTTTCAAAAAGCTTACATTATGTTTTTTTGGAGTTCCCCTTTAAATATATATATACATATACATACATACATATATATATATATATATATATATATTGTATCTGTTGCTTAAATATTCATTTTGGGAGTAAAGCTTTTCTTTAAATTAAGGGAACATATTTAATAGAGGACTGACCCGAAAGGCAAAAAAGGGAGAAGCCAAACAACTATTATTAAAAATCGATTTAGGGCTTAGGGTATAAACTTGAAATTCATGGTATTTCATTAATAACCTCACAGATACAATTGCACCTATGCATGGCACTCATTTATTCTTGAGTGAGGAAAAAAGAATAAGACCGACCCCTAAAATGTCTCTGTGCTATGCTTTATGCAATGCCATTACCAAAGCAGTCAGGAAGAGTGAACCTGCAGAGCGGGTCAGTTGGGCACAGCCTATATAATTGTTGCAGACTTTTATAAGGCACATAGAAACCTCACAGCAGCATTGGAAAAATGTGTTTTTCTATCAGAGCATATAAAAACACATACTAGTAAACTGCCTATGCTAACATCTAAAGGCCTGTAGACGAGTTGAGAATTGTGGGGCATACAACAGCACCCAGGTTGGCATTGTGCTATTCACCATGGTCCTACTAGATGATTAACCCCATGGAAAGACAAGGAAAATGTCTAATGATGAACATGGGGTGAAGTTCTGAATTGGAACTTGGCTGGCTGGCTGGCCAAGAACATCATTAAGTGAGGGGTGTCCGGGCAGACACCAGGGGAGCCATTTCCAAGGCCATGCATGCAGTAGAAGATACTATATAAAGGTGTGTGGAACTGTTATTGACAGATAATTGGTTGGGACCAAAAACCTGAGATAAACATGATTTCTGTGATTGCTCCTGACGACTGGAGGAGGAGTCAGGAAGTGAACCAACAATCAGAATGGAGACAATGACAGGCTATACACACAGCAATATGGCATCAGGGAACTATGTTCTGTATATGAGATGCATACCATCGCCCAGATTTAAGTTTACATACACAAAATATATTCTGGAAATAAAGAGGAAGAACTTACTGAGCGATGGCCTTCAGGGCATCCCTTCTGGACTCTGCAAAGCCAACATCTTTTCTAGAAATGCAGGTGACTTTCCTTAGACCATCCAGTACCTTAAAGTTAAAGGATCAGTGTAACGACACACTCAGCTACATGAAATGCAGATAGAACTTGCACAGGGTTCAGTGGGTTTTGTACACATTTTAGCGCGATAAACATGGAGGGGGTCACTTGACATGGTCAGTAGTCTGTGAGGCAGGTCACTGCTGAAGTGATACTCATGGAACTGTCTGGTAATAAAGCAGTAGCCCTGTTTTGCTTTATGACAAGGATTCTAGAAAATAAAATTGAGGATCTTCATCCCCATAAAGCATAAAACAGGATCAGTTACGCTGATGCACTGGTGCCTGGGAACTCTGTCAATAAATGAAGACCCTTAAGATGAAAAAGAAAACTTATTGCGTAAATTAGGCATGCACCGAATCCCCTATTTTAGGATTCGGATGAAACCTCAAGCCTTAATTTGCATATGTAAATTAGGGAAAAGAGGGGGATAGAGAACTGTGTGCACAGCACTTGGTTAAAACATTTTTGATTTCCATGTTTTTTGGATTTGGTTCAGCCAGGCACTTGGATTCGGCCGAATCTTAGTTGAATCCCGAACCGAATCCTGGATTCAGTGTGACTGCAGTATCCCTTTATTACCATTTAGGCTCTGCTCCATGTTCTTAAATAAGGGTAGATTAAACACCTAGGGGCAGTCAATTTTTCCTGCAGGATTATCATGTAGATGCCACAAAGGGAGCAGTCACACAGACATCACAGATGGTACTCTTTATCTACAGGACCAGGTAGAGAACAGAATTGTAGATTGGATATATTGGAGAAAGGTAGTGAGTGTGGCAGTTAATATGCAGCCAGGGTGAAGACTACAGGCAAACTACCAGCCATCACTACTCTACAGCTCCCATAATTCCCAGTCGGGACATGATCTCATTGACTATTGGCTTTCTAGGAGATGTAGCTTCCCCTTATGCCCCCAGGAAATAAATAAATATATATATATATATATATATATATATATATATATATATATATATATATATATCCTATACCAGAAGCCCTGGTGTTCACAGCAAGTGTAGACCCCAGTTTTCAGCAGATGAGCAACTGTTTCATCATCTCAGATGTCAACCCATGGCATCTTGATAAGACAGAGTTTGCTTGTGTGTGCAAGCCTTATTCCTTGACTACTTTCCCACTCCTTAGCCCAACCTACCTGCTGGAGCTTGCCTTTCAGAAGAAACTGTGGAAGGCCCCCCAGGGCCAGAGAAAAACCGCAGCGAACCATCTCTTCATTGCTCTGCAGCTCCGAGGTGAATTGCTTCACAATGTCGTCTACAAATCACACATAGAGAACGAGGGGCAGTTAGTTATAATGCAAGAAACTAACGGGCACAGTTACTGTAAATTAAAGCTAGACAAAATGCAGAATTTTCAGTGCACAGTTGGTATGAGGTCCATGTCCTAAAAAGCTTACAATCTAAGTCATCATACGTTGCTCCTTTATAACAAGGGAACAAACGGACACTGCTTTATACAAGCTTCTTCCTCTACCGGCATATGAAATATAACAATAGGGGTCATATTTTAAAGATTCAGCAGCAGCAGCTGACCCCACCCCATGTATGTGGCACCCACTGCTTTGTGAGATACAGGGGGTAAAAAGGAGGACAATGAAGGTTAACAAGCAGTTGTTCAGTTATGAACCAATTGCTGGTCCAGGGGCCAAACAATATCATAATACTGATTTCAACCACAGCATTGGTGGGCAAATCAGGTAAAGATGCAATTCACCAAATAAACAGATCTTATAGTGTATGCCCACCTTAAGTCTCTACTTCTGTAGTAAACACCAACAAAAAAAAATCACACTTATGACATATGAAGACCCTATCTGAACCCTGACCAACCAAATTAATTTGGCCAGATGGAATGGACTAAAGAACTAGCTCACAGGGGTCCCCAGGGACTAATTGATTGTGATAGGAATGGGATAATAGGGGGTGCTAACTGATAACCTCACACCTTTGTTAATGGGAATAAACCCAAATTACGGGGTACATTTACCAAAGAGTGAATTTAGAGCTCGTGGCAGTCGGTTAGCGTGAAAATCCCCCTCTCTCTATTCATTTCTATGGGATTTTCAATGGGTGAAAGTGAGAATTCACCCTTTGATAAATACACTCCTAAAAATCCAATAGAACTGAGAATTGAGAGTGAAGGAATTTCACTTTTGAGCACTAAATTCACTCTTTGGTAAATATACCTTCCAATATAAGAATGTTTGCAATGCATAAAGCAAGTGTGTCTATTGAGGTTCTGCTGGATTACCATAATCAGCATGTAGCTGCTACTAGTAGCTCCGGGGCTACTTGTAGCAGCTACTTTTTGTGGCTACAAAATACCCTGCCATAGACAATACTGAGAATTGGCTCTGCTGAAATGCACCTAGTGTTTCTGTAAAGCCAATTATCACTATTTTCTATTTTGTAGCCATGGCAAGTAGCTGCTACTAGTAGCTCTGCGTGTCTTCACCGGGCTATTCCACACGGGGAGATAGCGACGCGTTTGCGGTCGCGGCGACAAAGCGCCGCGACAGTCGCCGCGACCGGCGCAGGCGACAGTTTTGTATGGGCGCCTATGTAAAAACGCCTGTGCTAACCACACGAGGCGATGCGCTTTTCAACAGTCGCCTGAAAAAGCCTGGCGAGGCATTTTCAGGCGACTGTTGAAAAGCGCATCGCCTCGTGTGGTTAGCACAGGCGTTTTTACATAGGCGCCCATACAAAACGGTCGCCTGCGCCGGTCGCGGCGACTGTCGCGGCGCTTTGTCGCCGCGACCGCAAACGCGTCGCTATCTCCCCGTGTGGACTAGCCCTTAGACTAAAGGTGACGTTAAATCCACTAGCCTCTGGAAGCTGATTCCTAATTAAAAGGGCCAATAAAACAATAAAATTCAAATATCCCCATACACATAAAAATTATTTAAATGTACTAAGTCTGGTTTTGCTGTTCCTTTAAATCAAAATGATTCAAATAATTATCAGGCTCTCTAGAGCTCTGCTGCCCTCTGATGGTCATGTATATTTATTGTAAGGCAAATTAAGGTCAACTTAAAGTGAAGCGACGCTTATCATTATAAAATTATGAACATTTAGTTTGTAACCTCTGAAAATTTGTTCAGAATTAAAATAGCAACAAAATTAAATTATACCAGAAATGTAGACTTATTTACCCTTAAAATGACTTCTTCCCTGTATGACGGGTATACGTATACATTGTCAAAGATCAAGATGTCTTGTTATGACTTGCCTTGCCCAAAGGAAGGTGCAGGCAAAATAGATACCATTTTTTGAATAAATGATTTCACTAGTTCATTCTGGGGTCAGTTGTGACTGTCTCTATGTCCTTTTCTGGTCTTGCTTTATGGCAAGGATTGTAGCAATTGATACCCTGAAAGTGACTGTATGAGGGATCAGCTGAGCATCTACAGGTGCTTATCTTATTGTCACATTGTATTATCCCAAGACACAAGCCATTGCAGACCTCTGCCAGCTCTTTAATAAGCGTTGCTCAATCCAGGCCGGGAACACCCTGAATTCCACAAGGGCAGGGTGCAATTAATTGCTTCCATCCCTCCCAGGCCACTGTTTTCTCGCTCATATGTTTTTATGACCTGATAAAAATCCGTCCGTGGATGTTTTTATGACATATGACAGAATCTGTTCAGCTGCACCTGGGAGGGGTACAAGGGATAGGCCGGGTGCTATATGGGTGCTGCCCTTTGGGAAAATGCTATTTTGAGCACTGCAGGTTATTAGGCGCTTGGTGCTTTAAGGATAAAAGAGTGAATCGCTTACCATTTGTATGGGCTACTGTGGCTCGTTCCTGGTAATACTCCTGGCACAGGGTAGAGAGGGCTGACACAGCAGATTCCTGCCATCCAACCAAAACAAGAGGATTAGCACAATATAAAGAGGAACAACAGGAACTTTCAATAGGCCAGTCACTAAAGATCCCATTGACTCTTTTTAAAGGGAAAGTTTGGCTTCAGGACAGGGAGTCAAAATAGGCCCTGGCATTCTGAGTACACAGAACATACCTCCCAACATTTGCTGCACGTAGTGAAGTGAAGATGTTTTGACCACACCCATTTTATGGCCACACCCCCTAAATACAACATCCATTTTACAAAATTTGGCAGGTTATGGAAAGTTTGAAAACCTTTCTGGGGGTTTTAGGGTCAGGTTTTATATTATTACAGTTTGCTAATGAAAGTGAATTTGCCATTTAAAGGGATACTATCATGGGAAAAATGTTTTTTTTTCAAAACGTACCAGTTAATAGTGCTGCTCCAGCAGACTTCTGCACTGAAATGCATTTCTCAAAAGAGCAAACAGATTTTTTTTTGACATGGGGCTAGACATATTGTCAGTTTCCCAGCTGTCCCTGTTCATGTGACTTTTTGTGCTCTGATAAACTTCAGTCACTTTTTACTGCACTGCAAGTTGGAGTGATATCAGCCTCTCCCTGTCCTCCCCCATCTAAGAACAACACTCAATAGTAAAATCAAGGTCCCACCGTGAAACATTCAGTTACATTGAGTAAGAGAAACTACAGCCTGCCAGAAAGCAGTGATACCCTAAAGTGCTGGCTCTTTCTGAAAGCACATGACCAGGCAAAATAGCCTGAGATGGCTGCCTACACACCAATATTACAGCTACAAATAATACACTTGCTCACCCAGGAATGAAATTTTATATGGTAGAGTGAATTATTTGCAGTGTAAATATTAGAAATAAAAATGACATCATAAAAATCATGACAGAATCTTTTTAAACTGCAAGTCACAGTTTGCCCAAGAGACCTGCTTATCTTAAATTGTTACAAATGTATCATTCTGCAGGCGCTGAGTGTCCAGGGCTCTCTGCCAAGAGCCTGTTTTTTAATTAAAGGAAAACTATACCCCCCAAACAATGTAGGTCTCTATTAAAAGATACTGAGTAAAACAGCTCATGTGTAAAACCCTGCTTCATGTAAATGAACCATTAGCATAATAATATACTTTTTTAGTAGTATGTGCCATTGGGTAATCATAAATAGAAAATTGCCATTTTAAAAAATAACGGCCAACCCCTGAGATCGTAAGATTCACTGTGCACACATACAAACCACATGTAAGGTCACATGAGCCAATTAACAGACACAGTTCTGCCTTTTGCTTCCTCACTTCTTCCTGTTACAGTTAGTGTTGTAGTATTTCTGGTCAGGTGATCTCTGAGGCAGCACAGATAGAGTCACGAAATGGTGGTTCAAGGCAAGAGATGTAAAAGGGCAATATTTATGTAAATATATATTCCAGTTTGGTAAGATTCTTTAATATGTCATTCAATTTGATATAAACTATCTGTTGCTTAAGTATTCATTTTGGGGGTATAGTTTTCCTTTAAATTGCATTTCGGTAACAAACCAGGACTGAGCTGTCAAAATCAGTACTGTCCCAGAAAAAAGGGATAGTTGAGACCTATGACACAGAGGCCCAAACAGCCCCTCTCCAGCCCACTAAATAGTGCTATCTATAACATCTTACAGTAGCCCCCCACAGATTGCGAGTCCAGGCCTGCTTTAAATGAACTGTAAAAGTACCCTAAGCAGCATCTGCATTTTGTATTTTTATCTTCCTTTTTTGCAATATATATGACTTTGGGCTTCCTATTTTTATATGGTCATGGAACTCTTTGGTTACATATAATATCCCTAGATTTTACAATAAGGGTTTATTATTCGCTATGTATCTTTGACATATTTGACAGCAGCCATGTTTTTCTCTTATTAAACAAAAAAACTATTGGGTGGAGTTAAACTCTTTAAACTTCGTGGCTATTCAGTTCTGCTGAATTATATAACCAATCATTTCCAATTTGCCATTGGAGAAATTGAGATTTTTCATGGCCATTAATGCTTGAATACAGTTTGGGAGGGAACTCCTGCGCTGTTAATTTTCCTTGGGTATTGCAAAAGCACGTTACTTCGCCTAATGCTTATGTGGAATAAACCCCTTCACAAATGCCAATCCCCAGAGATTTAATGCAAGAAAAGTACCTTAATCTTCTGCCTAGCAGTGCTGGAGAACAGATGAAGGCTCTTTAAACTGTCGTTGATCAGCCACAGCCACCCACCTGCAAAAAAGCACATACGACTAAAGGCACTGGCGCTGGGTAAAAATCTGCTCTCATGTCTGCGGAGATACACTGTATATACACTGAGCATGTGCAGTGCCACTGACACACAAAGACACCTAACAAGATCCAAGATGGGGAGCTCCTGTGGATAAAATTGAAGGCCTGGATCACTACTGCCATAGGGTTCTGTATTATTTTTTAGGCTTTAGGTAAAGCTCTGGGGAAACTTTCTTTGGCTCAAAGGTTTATACACAAGGCATTTATACACTTGCATGGATTTTCTGTGGGGCCTGTACCCATAACAGCAGAGATGTATGCTTCTACAGGGATAGACAAATAGGGCAAAATGAAAACAGTTAATATCTGACAGGCTGCAAGGCAACATGACGCTTCTCCGCTGGCTGAAAAACATGAGCCGTGGCCCTTAGTATGACACAGTACAATGCTTCCACTTACCAATAATATCTTCTCCAGGATGAGGGAATTTGGAGAGTGAAAGTTTCTCCACTAAGCAGCAGACTGCAAGGGGAACAGAGGATTACAAGAGGCCGATACAGATACTGAGACGTGCACATTCACCTGTAGGACAATTCGACTTAAAATTAAGGCAAATCCCCTGGCTTTCTGCTAAATCTCCTTAATGCACTCCCCATGAATACAAGCAGTAATCCCACTTTGCAATCTCGTCATTTATACCCCACAGACTGGGCATCGGGATGGGACCAAATCCTATTTTTAAGGCAGGTGAGATTAATGAGATTGGGATCTGCGCACACTTTATCTTGCAGGTCCATTTGGGATGTCTGGGGGTTATTATATAGGTGTGGGCCACTGGGATGGCCGAATAAGAGAAGGCAGCTTTGAGCCGATAAATATACGGCAAGTCATGCGTTTCAGTCATGTCTGCGGAGATTTAAACCTATGAACGGACTTACCTGCAGGTCTCATTAACTCTCCACCCAGGCCCCTAGGGGAAAAATAAGAAATGTGGATTATTTTGGGGCTGTCACATAAATCTAAACAATTTTCCATGTCAGTTAACTAGCTCGGGGCAATGTACATGTAACTTTCCATATAGCCGGGTCACTAAACTGCAACTCCCATCCCGTCCCAACACAATGGCCAACCTTCTATGGAACCCCTTTTAAACCTTTGGGATCAAATAGTTATAAAAGGATCATCATCCAGCCAGTGTCCATGGTCCTATTAAAGATGCTACAGAAGGGAAGGAGTCTGGGCCTATCCACTGAGGCTAGAATGATTTGCATATAGTGTCCAATGATATCCACTGCCCAGAGTTGCACAAATCTTCCCCTCCCCAGCCTAAAGCACGAGCTGTAGTATCTGCATGTGGTTAGATGGATGGATTTGGCCTATAGAAGAAAAGTGTATGCAAACCAGGGATTATTTTGTATAAATGTCAGGTTTTTACCGTTTGCTCTATTTGCCTATGCAAGCCGAAATGTGTCTGATGTTGCCAGTTTGGGAAGTACCTGTTTTGCTCTGGAGAAGATTTAAATTAAAAATTTGACCTCCAAAAGACCTATGTATTCTAAACATCCCCAACAATCCCATGAACTGAATCTGTACAATCAGTACCCTTATCTAGATGTAACTGACAGGACATAATTTAAATGCTACGTATTAGTTGCTGAGGATTCTGGGAGTTCAGCTACAGCTTGAAGGATATAATAGGTAAATCTACATTCTCTATCAACAGAAAGTATGTTATGTGTATGACTGGTATGAAGAGAATTTACATGGGGCTCTTATTTCCTTTCCAAATCAATTTGCATGAAATTTCCAGGCAGTATTTAAGGACATCCCCTCGGATGACTGGCAGTCTGAGAAAACTGGTCCTACTGGGTCTGTAATGCTAATTACCCGGACCAAACAACATGCCCTAAAAGCAGTTACTGGCTACAAATAACTATACAGGAGATTAAAAGGACACTGGAACAGTATTATAGTATCTCTCTGTACAGACTATGAGCAAACTTAGGGGGCTGTTCCTACTGAATTGTACTTAGTACAGAGGAATACCTATGCTGCCATAGTTTTATGGGATCTCTCTGTACAGACTATGAGCAAACGTAGGAGGCTGTTCCTACTGAATCGTGCTTAGTACAGAGGAATACCTATGCTGCCATAGGTTTTATGGTATCTCTCTGTACAGGCTATGAGCAAAATTAGAAAACTGTTCCTGCTGAATTGTGCTTAGTACAAAAGAATGATGGCATAGTTTTATGGTGTCTCATATCAGGCTATGCTAAAATTAGCCATATTTATAAGATGATAAAATCGTACAGGAAATGCTTGATTGTTTAGGGCAGTTATTTCTGGGACAATTTATAAACACCCATACATTTTATTAGAAGAGGGAGCCTACAAGCGCTGCAGAGATCTCAGCTCTTCCCATTTGCAGCAAGTGGCAGATGTTAAGGAGTGGTTCACATTTGAGTTAATATATAATATGTTATAGAATGTCTAATTCTAAGCAACGTTTCAATTGGCCTTCATGTTAAATTTGAAAAGGACTTTTGTTTTACAGATTTTAATGTCTGGGTGACAGGTCCACTTAAGATGGAGTCAGCAACTCCCATTTGAGAGTTGGAAAAGAAGAAGGCAAATAATTCAAAAACTATACAAAAGAAAAAATGAATGCTTGGAGGCCAGTTTTGGTTTTATATAAACCAGTGTACTGCCAAACAGAGCCTACTGTAGGCTGCCAGTCCTCATAAGGGTTGCAAATAGTTGATCACAGCCCATAATTGGTACCCCCAGAAACTTTTTGCATGCTTATGTTCCTCTCCAACTATTTTTTACATTTGACTGTGGCGCCTGGGTAAAATAAAGGTTGGGGACCCCTGGTCTATGGGATGACAAGCAAACAGAAGAGTGCCTTCATGGGATTTGTGGTAGAGGAACATGGGGCAAGCCAAAAAGGGGGTCCTTATATGCAGACTCAACATATTTGGTTGTTTTTTGCAAAATTGCTCACCTAATATGGGGACGTTTTTAAATACCCACAAAATTATATCGTATTATGAGGGCATACGAGCAATGTCGGCATAATACCAAAACACACCCTGCGGTGAGCCAACTTCCATGCAGTGTTTACCAGCAAATATCTGTCTGAATATTTTAAGCAAAGAAGTCCACTCCCAGATTTTTTTTCACCACCCTACAGGTACATAAAGCAGAAATTCTTCATACCAAGCATTTCCAACATAGCACAGCATGCAGATATGCTCATATTTGTCATTACTTCATGATAAGGGCATGTGACTAGTAGACTCAGGTTTCCTTTGGGCTGAGGGCACACGGAATGACCACTGCCTCCTCCCACGAACAGGAGACGTGTGAATGCACGAGTACTTTTCAGCCCAAAATTACTTGCTACAGACTTTCAGGCTGAAAAGTCCAAATACTAAAATTGTTACATGTTTCCTGGTCATGAAAATGGTACATATATTGGTGGCAGTTTAAAGGAATTGTTCAGTATAAAAATAAAAACTGGTTTAATATATAGGCTGTGCAAAAAAAAAAATTGTTTTCAATTAATTAGCCAAAAATTCATCTATAAAGGCTGGAGTGACTGGATGTCTAACATGACAGAACACTACTTCCTGCTTTGCAGCTCTCTCGGTTTCCACTGATTGGTTACCAGGCAGTTACCAATCAGTCACTTGAGGGGGGCACATGGGTCATAATAACTGTTTGCTTTAGAATCTGAGCTGAATGCTGAGGATCAATTGCAAACTCACTGAACAGTTATGTCCCATGTGGCCCCCATCAAGTAGCAGTAGCTGACTAACTCGGAGTTAGAGAGCTGAAAAGCAGGAAGTAGCATTCTGTTCTTTTATGTTAGACAGTCATTCCAGCCTTTATAGATTACAATTTTGGCTAACTACATATATTAGAAATATTTTTTATTTTGCAAAGCCTATCTATTTACCCAGTTTTTACACTGAACCGGTCCTTTAAGGCACTTCTCAAAAAAGATATACCCTGCCCAGAGGGTAAGGTAAAGGGTACATACAGAATGAGTAACCCAAGATGTACTCTGCCCAGGAAGAGCAAGGTGAATGGTATATACAAATGAACAGCCATCGATGTACACCTCCTTGAATGAGGGCAAGGTGAGTGGTACATACAGAATGAGTATCTGTCCAGACAGAGGGTAGTTTTAGTGGTACCACTTTTTTATGGATTAGCATTGTTCTTTCTTCCAAATATCGAATATTCTATAGGCAAAATTTTATTTCAACCGGTGATAAAACCATGATGATAACTATATTTACGTGTGTAAACGTTACTCTCTCTTTTAACCTAGCATTAAGAAAGACAATATCATTCACAATATTCACAGAATATTTCCCAGCCTTGACAGACAGGTCGATGTAACGGGTGAAGAGGAATGCCCAGTAGACCATGGCAAGCAGAAAACATTATCTCCTCCCTACACAAAGGACCGTCGGCAAGTCTCACCTGTATAGCTGGCGCTCCTGGAGCTGAAAATAAACCAAAGAAAGGATGTGTGTTCAGTCAGGGCATTTTTTAGTAAGATCTTATAGACAAGCATTTCACGGTTACCATTCTGTTTAACGGTGTTATGGGAAAGTCTCTAAGTAAATGCGTCCTGTTTATGGTAGGGATTAGCGTCTTTTGGTCCACCATAAAAGGGGAAGTTTTACTGAAAATTATCTTTCAGTGTGCAAAGTATACTGCATGCTTGCAAATCATTATCTGGAGAGGTGCAGCTGAGCACCCTGCTCCCCCAACATGAAGATATCAACAAACAATGAAAACATCTCTCTTTTTTTTACAGACCTGCACCTGACCCAGACCAGCGCACCTGCACTGCCTCTGGTGTCTATCCCTACCCGAACCCACCTCAAGGAAGTCCCTTTCTGAACCCACCCACTCCTTGAAGTGTAGTCAGTATTTCAGGACAGACAGAACCTCCTTGGGCACCAGGGAGCTCAGTTTTTTTAGGTTTTAACACTGGCTGCAACCTTCCAGATACCGGTGGGTCCTTCACACACTTGGGATGTGTTTTTTTCTGCCCAAATCCTGACTGATTTGCAGGTATTCTGCGGGTAACCAACCAACTGCAGGACTCTAATCCTTGGTACAACATTGTGTTCCAATGATAGGAGAGGTGCGCAGTCCGATATGATCCCTGTGAGTTTGATTGCTTGAGGAGATGATGCTAATCAGGAGCACTTTATATGCCTAAAGAAATTGGGTCTCTGGTGGCTGCTGCCCACTGATTGATATGCAAAGGTGTCAATATTTACTCACTTTCGGGTGAATTGCTGTAAGTCCTGCCAGTGTTTCATTGTTCAGATAATCAGAAAGCAGCCTGTAAATACAATCAAACAGTGATTAGAGATCATTAAAGAGACTCAGTGCCTTGTGCCTTTATCTTTATATATGTATATAAATAATGTCTATAACCCCCCCCCCCCCTTCTCGAAAAAAGGGCTGCTTGGTGTGTAAATACATAGACAGCAAGCCTTATGTTTTCTCAAAACACTGATTTAGTCTTGGAAAGTGTGCGTCTGAGTGATTCTAACTCCTGATTTCTTGTTGGATGAAAGAGGGGCTTGTGGGATATTCAAGAAAATGATGGTGCATTTAAGCAGGCTTCCCCAAAGCACAGCATATCTGTGGGGTACAAATCTATTTGAAGAGGGGCTTGGAGTCATAACAATGATGGACTTCCAGAAAGCTTTCACAGGCAATAAAAAAAAGAGCTGTTTAAGGGTAAGGCCACACTGGGCGTTTCAGGGAGATTTAGTCACCTGGCGACTAATCGCCTAGTCTTTGCGGCGACCAATCTCCCCGAACGCCTTCCCTTCACTCTGCGCTGGCTAAAATGGAAAATTGCCAGCGCTAATCACACGTGGCGATTTGTTTTCCGAAGTCGCCCGAAGTTGCCTCACGGAAACTTTGTGTGAATTTGGAAAACGGATAAATCTCCCCGAAACGCCCAGTGTGGCCTTACCCTAAGTGCCGTGCAGACATTATAATCTTCTAGCAGTTTACCTGTTGCACTGAGCCGACAGTTTGTACACGGCATGGGTGATTTCCGCACAAGCTAAGATTGCCCCATGGCGCGTGTGTAAGTCCGTTCCGATGGCCAGAGGGAGCAGACGCGGCAAAACTAGGAGACAAAAAAGCTGAAATCATTTGTCTGAAACAGGTTCTTTATTTGCTTAGTGAATACCTCAGGCAGCATGCAGCATGGGCCTTTGTTATTTCATGGTAGGTTACTGACAAGGACATTATTCTCCCAGACTCCTTCAGTCTGAGTGCTTTCCCCCGGGTACTTACCTGTCTTTGTCATATACTCTGGGGCTGTGGGAGTGAGGTTGTGTAAGGCCTTAGTGGACAGCTCTCGTACAACCCTGTAAAGAAGATGATTTACATGACGCACTTTATCAAAGAATTATATCAATGTAGATTAGGGATAGGAAGACACTTGTGCATACCATATCATTTTAATTTGTCACTGACCACACCAAAGCACTCTCCTATTTCTCCCATCTGAACAAATTGGGGTTTGGATTCCATGTTTTGTGGAGGATTCAGTACTTGGTTGAATCAATAATTATGCACTCCCTGTATCCCTCCTTTAATTTGTATTGATACCGGACAGCAGCTATTTGTACAACCTTTGTGTTAAAGGGGTGGTTCACGTTTAAGTTGACTTTTTAGTTATAGAATAGCTAATTCTAAGAAACTTTTTAATTGGCCAGGCGACCAAATCTCCCTGAATCTCCTAGTGTGGACTAGCCCTAATATTTAAAAGGAGTTGGGGAGCACCACAAGCATCCTGGGGATACCAAATTAGTTGTGATTGGCTATTTCATAGCCACTAGGTGGACTGGCAGCCTACAGAAGGCTCTGTTTGGCAGTACACCTGGTTATTATTCAACCAAAACTTTCCTTCAAGCCAAGAATTCAAAATAATGGAGCAACATGTTGCTCACAAGCCACTAGTTGGGGATCACTGCTCTACATCATACTAAAAATAATTTAAAGGGGAACAACATCTTTAAGTCATCTACCAGCCTTAATCACTTCTCAATCCCACCCAAGAATGAGTGGCAAAGAATTCAGACTGGGTCTGTGCAGCAATGGCAGCCAATACTCTTAACTGAACTGCAGCTCTCAAAACTTAATCTGCTGTACAGAATATTCCAACGAAGGCAGGGTTCCTGTAGCGCTCATATTAGTGCATTGCTCATTTGTTAACAGGTTTTCCAAGCGTACTTTAGCTTTGAGTTTAGCATGTTATTATCCCAGCATGGACGTTATATGGAAAGGTCTTCCTATAAGTAGGATTGTTTAGTTACACTGATGGGCAACAAGGGGCTTAAATGCATGTAGTCCACTCAAAAAGAAAGAGCCGATACCTGTTTTTGCAGCAAACGGGGTGATCCCAAATTTATTCCATGGTGCTAGTGACACTTTACCAAAAGATCATGGTAAAGGTATGATCTTTTGGTAAAGTGTCACTAGCACCATGGAATAAATTTGGGATCACCCCGTTTGCTGCAAAAACAGGTATCGGCTCTTTCTTTTTGATTGGACTCCATGCATTTAAGCCCCTTAGGCCAGTGCCACTCCCTGAATCCCCTCATTTGACCTCGTATGCTTGTATGCATGGGCCACAATGCTGTCATACTCAAACACTGGGACATCAATATGAGCTCCTGCCACAAAGTGAAAGTCAAATAAAATACAAAAAGAATTGTGTTCAAACAAATATATCACTGCATTTGCTATGAGATCCAGGAATGGAGGAACTTTATTAAAGACACTTTAATGATGACGCTTTTCTTGCCTTTTACTTGCAGTCGTAGGGAAGGTAGAGTTAGAGAATTGTTGTGCCTGCTAAAGAAGTACAGTAGAACCCCCATTTTACATTTTTCAGAAGACGATATCATATAAGGCTAAATTGGCAGCTTATTGGTCTGTCAAGTGACATATGGCTAAACCTTGCCCAGATATCGTGCAGAATAGAGAATCACATTGGACAGGGATAGCATCGGCTCTTTGATGTAGTTCTTTCCCAATGGGTCTCTCAAATGATCATTCCAATTAAGCGCAGCATGCTGGTGGCCAAATCAGCCCGTTATTAAACACCTGCAAAATAAGCAGATCTTATACTGTATGCTATGCATAACGGATACTGGAAAATGGAAAAGTATTTATGCAGTCTTCATTCTTGGCTGAGGCCTTGCTTCCTGATTGAAGCAACAAGTTCCTCTATTTGTCTGCAGTGTAAACAAAGCCCGGTGCAAGGCAGTCAGGTGAGGTAGATGTGTTTGGGGTAAGAGGAATGGCCATGGGCTTCTGCTGGTGGCAGGGATCCCATTCTTAGACCATGCTTTGAAGCTGCCCAGTAGACTGTTGCCACAAACACAAACTTTCCAGGTGCAGCCAAACACATGCAAGCTCGGTTTCTGGTGGTTATTTGAAAACATGCGCCCCGGAGACAAAAAAAAAAATAGGATTCAGTAAACAGGCTGTGTGTACAAACAAAATAGTGTTTATGTGACAGCACACTGCTACAGATATGTCCCCTTCACCTCTAGTCTAGGGCACTGTTTATATCTGTATGTACACAAGGTCCGCCTGCTGATTCAGAACAAAATTTGATTGATACGGTTGATGCTGTTTCAGGTCTCTGGGGGACAGAACCCCAGGCAATAAATGGCTGCACCTCAAATTAACACAACAATAAACAATACAGAGGGGGCAATGCATAATATATACTCATGCCCTCTCCACACCAATACACTGGGTACCGTTATACTTACCCATCCCAGTGGTTAATCTTCATTTCCACTAAATGATCGATCATTGACTTGGTGTATTCAGGAAAGCCAGCCACAAACACGCTGCAGCGGGAACATACATATAAAATAGGGGTTCAAGTTTGAGAAGACGAATGATATCACAGATAGGTCAACTTTGTTACTACAGTAAAGGATCTCCCAGGATCCCCAACAGCTAAACTGCCAGCTACCCCATCAAGCTAAAGTACTCTGGAATGACAAATATATTGCCTATACGTAATCACACATGAGCAGTGGCAACATTTAAAAGAAGCAATATTATGGAATACCTTATATTTAGATAACAGTTTGCACGGTTCCCAACTGCAAAATAATCTGCCGTGGTTAATATATCGATGCCATGGGGGAAAGTGCCCTATGATAATGACAAAATAAGTAAAATTTGTATCATGTCATACATACAGTAAAAGAAACAGACAGTGGATTGGCTACGTTAGTGGTCTCTATAACAGAAGGAAGGGGTCTACCCAGAATCCCTATGCTTCTAGGTATAGGTTTCTATGTGATTGTGAAACAGCTTGACTGGGGTTCAAATACCAGTATCAGAGGGGAAAACAATAACTAGCATTTGTTGGTAAAATGAAAAGAAATGAAAAAATCCTAGGGCTATTGACACAACGCAAGGAATATTTACAGCTGTTTCATTACTCTCAGAGCTGTGTTTGTTGTGAATTTATAAAAGACAAAAGCTCCCACAGTCCCTTGCAGTGAGGCATTCCTTGCAGCTTGTAATTACCCCAGATCCCTTTCTAAACCATACGCTGTACAATTTTTTTAAATGAAAATATGATTACTTGCAGAAATACCCAGTGTTACTATAGAAGGGAGCAGAAGTTGTTGGACTGACACGAGGAGGTTAAGCACGTTAAATGTTACCGTACCTGTCTCCCCACATTCTCCTGGAAGGCTGCCTAAAGGAGAGAGAGAGAGAGAGAGCAAACAATGGAAAATGAGATGCCTGAGTATAACCAAATACCAGCAGATGAATGGCAAACAAACAGGCTGCAGCAGAAATGACCCATGGCTTTACATTCTGAAATAAAGTGTGTATTGTTTGTGGAACCAGGCCCCGAGGGTTTTTTTTTTTTTTTATTGTCTCTGCCCTTGCTATATCCTTCCAGGCTGGTGTGTCACATGGTGGTGTGTTAGAGAAGGGTGTGGCGGGAGAGCATGAAGGCGCTGGAGGTGGCAGCCCAAACACAATGAAGGTTGGATTGTTAGCCATTCCTTCTATGGGGAAGTCACTGCAAAATTATTGCGTCTATCAGCAGCCTTCATCATTGGGCACATAAATACATACTGCAACTGACAAGGAGACTTAGCCCTGATGGTGAAACTCTGTCAACAATCAGGCCAAAGCACACTGGGCATTGAAGGAATTGTTCAGTGTAAAAAACTGGTAAATAGATAGGCTGTGCAAAATAAAAAATGTTCCTAATATAGTTAGTTAGCCAAAAATATAATGTATAAAGGCTGGAGTGACTGGATGTCTAACATAATAGCCAGAACATTACTTCCTGCTTTGCAGCTCTCTTGATTTCCACTGATTGGTTACCAGGCAGTGACCAATCAGAGACTTGAGGGGGGCACATGGGTCATAACTGTTGCTTTTGAATCTGAGCTGCATGCTAAGGATCAATTGTAAACTTACTGAACAGTTATGTCCCATGTGGCCCCCCATCAAGTCGCTGACTAACTCAGAGTTAGAGAGCTAAAAAGCAGGAAGTTGGGTTGTGTTCTGTAATGTTAGAGATCCAATCACTCCAGCCTTTATACATTACTATATTAAAAAAATTTTTTTTTTACTTTGCACAACCTCTCTATTTACCCAATTATTATTTTTATAACTGAACTGTTCCTTTAAAGTCATCTGCAGGCAGGTTTGGATTGAGAATCTTAATAGACCCTGGCATTTCAGCTACACAGAGGCCCAAATAGCTCCCTCCCTTCAGGTATACAAGAATTGCAGCATTCAAATTCCACGTTAAAACTACCTTTATTTTACATATAGCATAACATAGCAGAAGGTCCTTTTTCAAGTTAGTTTGAAAAAAATCTGGGTCCAAAACATCACTTTGCTATATGTAAAATAAAGTTTGTTTTAACGCAGAATTTGAGTGCTGCAATCCTTGTATACCTGAAGCAGGCCCGGACTGGCAATCTGTGGGTTCTGGCAAATGCCAGAGGGGCTGCTGTATAGTTCAATAGAAAGATACCATATAGTGGGCTGGTAGGGGGCTGTTTGGGCCTCTGTGTACTTGGAATGGCAGGGCCTATTTTGAGTCCCAGTCCAGGCCTGACCTGAAGTGGAGGTATGTGGAGGTGAACATACTATTTTGCGTGCACCCTGTGAAGATAAGACTTTAAAGGGGTTATGTAATAAAAGCCACAAAGATTGCCCAGTAGCAGTAACCTATAGCAACCAATCAGCAGTTAGTAGTAGTTATGGGTCTCCTGTATAAAAGCAAGCATCGTAATGGTTGCTATGGGTTACTGCTCCTGGGCAACCTTAACACCTTTTATTACATATGGGGGCAAATGTACAAGTGTGCTGGAAAACTGTTGTGATTATTCTCAAATTATAACAGTCTTTGGCGTTTGCCAGAACCCACAGATTGCCAGTAAAGGCCAGTCAGTATTCATGCAGTCGTGAGATAGCAGCCCTCTTGGGGCAGTGAGCATTCATACAGCCATGTAACAGACAGAACTTTATAGGCTTCTTCTGTGATCGTTAGTGTAGAGACAGACGGTTGCATCAGCCTGGTCCATCCAAAATGAATATGAGAGATTCACAGCATATAAATAAGGTGTTTGTAGAACAGGCTGCAGCCCACTGATTACTGCCACTAAGAACCTAAAGGAGGATAGTAAGGGTGAAATCCAGAAGTAGCAGAGCATGTAATGTTAGCCTGGAGCTATGATTACAACACATACAACAGTTACTGACACAGCCCAATACAAAACACACAAGGTACATTTAAAGGCAAATGCACATTATACACACTTGCTTATAACAGCAGTTTAGCATGAAATATAGAGCTTGTTACTGTGTTCCAACCTGCAGCCTCTCCAACCCCCAGTGCCCTAACCCAATGTTATGATTATAAATAAACCGTAAAAGTCACCTGCCACAATACCCCGAAGCAGGTTAAAATCATCTATTCTCTGGACTGTGTGTGAAATGCTTGGAGTTAACTGGCTCCCTTAATTCCTTGAGACAGGTTAAATCCTGAATTCTCTGGATGGCGCGTGGCACGCCTAGGGCTGACTGGACAATACCCAGTAATAATGAATTATGAATAGCTATTAGTTATTTAGCCTGGCAAATAGCAGTGCCAAATACAAAATATAAATGAAAGAGGACTGCAACTTACAGAGGCTGCTCTCCTGCAATTCACATCCCGGTCGAACACTGCGGCAATGACCAGTGCACTGAAAAACAAGAATTCAGTCAGTTTCTGTCAACTGTACATTTATATGTGTGTTTATAACGATAGATTAGGGCAATCACACTCTAGAGAAAGGCTCAAAGCCTTGCAGTATGGGATTCGTTATCCGGAAACCCATTATCTAGAAAGATCCTAATTACGGAAGTCCCATAGACTCCATTTTATCCAAATAATACAATTTTTTTAAAATGATTTCCTTTTTCTCAGTAATAAACCAGTAGCTTGTACTTGATCCAAACTAAGATATAATTAATCCTTATTGGAAGCAAAACCAGCCTATTGGGTTTATTTAATGTTCATATGATTTTCTAGTAGACTTAAAGGGGAACGATCGCAAAAATGACATTTTATTATTAGCTTTAGCATACTGAAACAAGAAAATCTGCAAATACAATCAATTAAAAATTCTGTACATTTTCTGAAATAATCAAGCTTGTTTTCACTATTCCTCTCTCAGAATCTGTTTCTCCTCATTCTGTCATCACTCAGGAGTTGGGTGTCAGATGAATGATCCAATATATCTTATAGGGGGGCAAATTTTGCCTAGAAGATGTATTAGAGCTCAGTCTATTAAAATCACCAGAAATCCTGTCTCTCTACATGCAGAATTTGTGCAAAATGCAGTTATGTTGTTAGATTTTGTTTGTACTGGAATCAGTTATTTGAGTGAGCTCTAATACATCTGCTAGGAAAGGGAGCCCCCCCCCCCCATAAGATATATTGGACACCCAACTGCTGCATGAAGACAGAATAAAGAGAAACTGATGCTGAGAGAGGAATGTTGAATATAAACTTGATTATTTCAGAAACAATGCAGAATTTTTAATTGATTGTATTTAGAAAGTGTTTTGCTTCAGTATGAGGAAGCTTATATTAAATTTTAATTTCCTCGATAGTTCCCCTTAAAGGTATGAAGTTCCAAATTACGGAAAGATCCATTATCCGGAAAGCCCCAGGTCCCAAGCATTCTGGATAACAGGTCCCATACCTGTACAGCAGAAGGTAAAGAAGCACAGGTAGATGGGCTCCATGCCTTTGAGACCAATGAGAAATTGGGAGACTCAGCACCACTGGGTACAGTGGAGGCTAATAGGATAAATGTCAGCAGTGCTCCATGCTTTGGGGTACAGCAGGCTAAATAGATACGTTTGGGGTTCCAGACTGGGGCAGTTGAGATTCTACAGAGACACTGGTTGTGGAGTTCCAAGAGGGAGATTATTACATTTAGGGTACAATAGAAACTAAAGGTATTCTGATTTGGAGTTCAGTTGGCTGGGAGTTTCAGTTTGGGGTAGGGATGCACAAAATCCAGGATTTGGTTCGTGATTCTGCCTTTTTCAGCAGGATTCAGATTTGGCCGAATCCTTCTGCCCGGCTTTTTGTCACAAAATAAGGAAGTAAAAAATGTTTTCCCCTTCCCACCCCTAATTTGCATATGCAGATTTGGTTCGGTATTCGGTTGAATCTTTCATGAAGGATTCGGTGGTTCGGCCAAATCCAAAATAGTGGATTCGGTGCATCCCTAGTTTGGGGCACAGCAGATGCTAAAGAGATGCTGGTTGGAGCCTGAATAACACAGTGAGCCTCATAGATACCTGTTCTACATGCCAAGGAACAAGGCCAGACCTGCCACATGGCACAAAAGTTTCTACAATGCAACAAAACTACATATGAATGGGACACTACTTGCTACTGAACAGGAGCCCCCCCCCATATTATCAAGCTAATTAGAATCACAATATCCCACAAGAAGTCCAAGTCCCAATCTATGCAGCTCAGATGAAACCTGTGCACATCCTGAATTCATATTGTGAATTGCTAATTAGCTATTTAGGTGTATGCTGCATTCTGCAATGATTTCTATGCAGACATGCACTGTGCACGTAAATAAATTGCTATTAAGCCACGAAGGATGTGGATTCCGTTATAAGAGGAACGGCAAATGGAAATTCTGTGACATTTACAGGATTCTGAAAACTGCTGAGAAGTTTGAGTTGGTTGGGATTTGGGAATTAAAGAGGTTTCTACCCCTCTGGGAATGGCCAGTCCTGGGCACTAACTGTATTTGCCACAGGTTGTTGGGGTTGAAGAGCAGCATGCAAGGTTCATTTAGCATAAATCGGCACATGTGTGATAGAACAGAGAAGCATGTGGGGTGGGGGGCATATTGTCAGACTGGGCTGAAGCAAAAAAGGGTGCAGTATAGTGATTCTGTTAATCAGCTCCCACCCATAGTCATGTGTTAGTTAAGACCAGTTGCACCTGGGTACACAGGGGATTAAACAGCTAACCTGGGGGGTTACAGTACCCAGGGTGCTATCTATTGCTTTTCTTAGCCTCTCAGCCATAAGCATGCAAAGTTCAGTTGTACCAGGCCACATACAGGAAGGAATAGTTAGCCTGGGGGAAGACAGCCTGGACCACATTGAACAAGGTTTCTCTCTAATGATTCTCTTAGCACCTAGGCATATGTTAAATAGGCCCAATAATAACTGGGCACACGTAGGTTGGAATAGTTAGCCTGGGGGAGAGTAAGTTTGGACCACACTGAAGAAGGTTTTTGCCTGTCACAGAAGTGACAGGCAAAACCCAATTATACCCAAGTACAAGTACAACAGCCCGGTGGTACTATGATCAAGCCACGCTGAAGATTATTGATTGTGTTGCCCCTGGGGCACTTCTCTGGCAGTCTATTTACAAGCTCTGCTCCATGTTATAGCAACCGGAAGCTTCAGAGAAAGGAGTTTGCATAACTAAGCATTTAATTACAATTTTGCTTAGGGACGGATACCTGGAGCAATATACGTAAGTATGAGGAAATGTTCCCTTCCAAACAGCTTGCCTTTGCCCCCATGGCGTGAGTGAACTTGCCCAAAACAAGTGCCAAACGGTATGGCTACCATACTCTAGCAGCAGCCAATGGCACTGTGTTGGGAAGCCTTCCAGCACGGATACAGCATTACAGGTAACAGCAATATGGACACACAAACAGCATAACCACAAATGTTATATCTGCATTAAGGAATAAAGAATATATTCTATTAAAGGGGTGCTTCCCCTTTGAGTTAACTTTTAGTATGATGCAGAGAGTGATGTTCTGAGACAGTTTACAATTGGTTTTCATTTTTTATTTGTCGTTTTTGAGTTATTTCGTTTTTTTATTCAGCAGCTTGCAATTTAAGCAATCTAGTCGCTAGGGTCCAAATTAACTCAGCAACCATGCACTGTTTGAATAAGAGACTGGAATATGGATAGGGGATGGTCTTAGTAGAAAGCGGAGTAATAAAAAGAAGCAATAACAATATATTTGTAGCCTTACAGAGCATTTGTTTTTAGGTGGGGTCAGTGACCCCCTATTTGAAAGCTGGAAAGAGTTAGAACAAGAAGGCAAATAATTCAATAACTATAATAAATAATAAAAGCCAATAGAGAAGATACTTGGCCATTCTATAACATACTAAAAGTTAACTTAAAGGTGGACCACCCCTTTAAGTACACTAGAGATGCCCAATGTGGTGCCCCTCTGGTCATCGTAAAGGTGCAACTGCCAGCATTCCACTGCCAGGTGACTAGTAAATGTTACTTGCTTATTGGTTGCTATGGGCTACTGGACCTGGCACAAACAAATTGCAACATAACATGGCTCCAGTGATATTATATGGCAAGTGGAGTGTGTCTCCGTAAGTGGTGGCACACTGGGAGATTAGTCGCCAAGCGACAAATTTTCACTACTGTGGGCGACTAATCTCCCCTAAATGACTTTCCACCAGCAAGAATGGGAATCGCCGGCAGGTTGGCAAACGTGTCGCTTAGTTTTCCGAAGTCGTCCGAAGTTTCCTGATTAGGCAACTTCGGAAAAAAGTGAAGGGATACCATCCCACCGGTGATTTGCATTCTTGCTGCTAGGAAGGCATTTCGGAGGAAATTAGTTGCCCACAGTAGTAGAGATTAGTCGCTTGCCAACTAATCTTTGGACCAGGAAGGTAAATGGATATTGAATGGGGGTGTATAAGTCAATTGAAGGGCCGTGGGGCAGTAGTACAGTCATTCAATGCCTACTTGACCTTTAAATTGATGGATAAAGGAAGGTGGCTTTAGTTCTGTGGATCATATAACTGTCAATTGTGTGCAAATCTGAATAAACAGATTAGAGTTCTTTGTTCACTTCCATTATTTAAATACACTTATCTGCTTTCTCAGACCACATAGCAGTGCTTCATGGATATAACTAACCCCAAATAAAGCTCCTCTGTGTCACTGTTTTACTAAGCATTCATAGGAAAATAAAGGGAATTTAAAATAAATGTTCCCTATAAACACCTGCACTAGAAGCAAAAGCAATAATTCAAACAGCAGAACTCTGTTAAATAGAGATACGGAGCTAGAGAGGAGTTTAATGGCAATGAACAAAACACCTTTTCTCGGCAGCTCCTGTTTGCCCTATACACAGTATAACCCAGCAGTGTAGCCCGTGGCTCTCCTACCATTGCTGAGCTACAACTTCCAGAATTCTAGGCTGCTAGAATAAAACAAACGACCAACTGTAAAGCTGCTTATGTTAATTCCAACTGCAATGTGCTATTACAGTTAACTTCCCCTTTAATATGGAGGCAGCGGTCTCTGCTCATTTCAGTAAGAAGAGTAACAGGTGAGAAGCTTCATTCACCTGTTTTAGCCTAAGGCAGTGTTTGCTGCTTTGCACATGAGCCAAAGCAAAACGTATCGGACTTCAACAGATCCATTATATTATATTCTAACCACAAGCGCAGCTACTATTCTCTATTGTACAGGAACGTGCTTTGTGCACAAAGGGACTCAGCAACACCCAGGTTCTCTGATGGCACTCTGCTGTAATCCCCGAACCAGCCCAATAACGAAATAAATCAAGAACAGGGTTTTTTTTTTGTATGTTTATGATTCACGATCTGTCATTAAACTGTTATACAACTTCAGATTTGCTGAACTGAACACCACTCAGGTATAATAAGGGATAATGTACCCCCAACTGTAAATTATAAGGATATTAGAAGTCACTGAAGGGTTATGTGACAATATAAAGGCACAAGGCTGCAGCCTGAGTTATACTGGGAAATCTAAGTATCACTTGTGTATTAGAAGGGATAATGTACCCCCTATTGTAAATTATAAGGATATTAGAAGTCACTGAAGGGTTCTGTGACAATATAAAGGCACAAGGCTGCAGCCTGAGTTATACAGGGAAATCTAAGTATCACTTGTGTATTAGAAGGGATAATGTACCCCCTACTGTAAAGCATACCTCCCAACATTTTGGAAGTAAAAAGAGGGACAAAAAAAACTTTTTCCGCACGTAGTGCAGCAATTTTTTGACCACACCCCTTTCTGTGGCCACACCCCCTAATTACCATGTTTGTTTTACAAAATTTGGCAGGTTATGAAAGTTTGAAAATATTTCTCCTTATCTAAACTGTGTTTTTGTGTCTCAAAATTGTTACAAAGTATCTTATTTGCACCTGTTAGCGGTTCTGGGCTCTCTGCTAAAAGCCAATTAAGTGAGAAACTTTGTTTCTTTTTCTGGCTGTTCAGTGCAGAGAAAAGAGGGACTTTCCAGTACAAATGAGGGACTGCGGGTTGAGCTGTCAAAAGAGGGACTGTCCCTCCGAAAAAGGGACAGTTGGGAGGTATGGTAAAGTATAAGGATATTAGAAGTCACTGAGGGGTTCTGTGACAATATAAAGGCACAAGGCTGCAGCCTGAGTTATACAGGGAAATCTAAGTATCACTTGTGTATTAGAAGGGATAATGTACCCCCTACTGTAAATTATAAGGATATTAGAAGTCACTGAATGGTTCTGTGACAATATAAAGGCACAAGGCTGCAGCCTGAGTTATACTGGGAAATCTAAGTATCACTTGTGTATTAGAAGGGATAATGTACCCCCTACTGTAAATTATAAGGATATTAGAAGTCACTGAAGGGTTCTGTGACAATATAAAGGCACAAGGCTGCAGCCTGAGTTATACAGGGAAATCTAAGTATCACTTGTGTATTAGAAGGGATAATGTACCCCCTACTGTAAAGTATAAGGATATTAGAAGTCACTGAGGGGTTCTGTGACAATATAAAGGCACAAGGCTGCAGCCTGAGTTATACAGGGAAATCTAAGTATCACTTGTGTATTAGAAGGGATAATGTACCCCCTACTGTAAATTATAAGGATATTAGAAGTCACTGAAGGGTTCTGTGACAATATAAAGGCACAAGGCTGCAGCCTGAGTTATACAGGGAAATCTAAGTATCACTTGTGTATTAGAAGGGATAATGTACCCCCTACTGTAAATTATAAGGATATTAGAAGTCACTGAGGGGTTCTGTGACCATATAAAGACACAAGGCTGCAGGTTGAGTTATACAGGGAACTCTGAGTATCACTCATGTAGTATAGGGACAATGTACCCCTACTGTAAATTATAAGGATATTAGAAGTAACTGAGGAGTTCTTTGACCATATAAATGCACAAGGCTGAAGACAGAGTGGGTTCATACAGGGACTTTGGTGAAGATATTCATTACAGTTTATTCATGGTTTATATTTTGGTTATGAATGATTATATTAATCCAACAGGTCACAGTGAATGCCAAGCTGCCGTGCAGCCAGATGTGGGTTGGGTTCAACACAAGGGCGTCAGATTGGCTGTTTCAGTGCTGGCACATCCCTGAGTGCCCTGCTTGATTATCAGCAAATCCAAACAGGATCCAGCCGTTTGTACCTGCAGATCTAGGCTATTGTTGCTGGAGTTTCTGTGATACTACTTTACAAGGATTTCCTAACAGGAGAGAACAGTTGGTTTCATACATCGTGAGAAATCTCTCAGCACAACATGCCCAGGCCTGCTTGCCTTTCCCCACAGCTCTCACTGGCAGAAAGATCAGATCAGGCAAATACACCAAGTATGGGGACAGGAGAAAGGAAAAGTATTTTAGCAACATAATGGCCACTCCAGTATGTCTGCACCTTTTTATTATAACACCCCTTGTGGGTTTCCTGGGAAATAAGGTTGACTGCATTCCTATACAGGCCTGTATGTTGTGCTGGGATAGTGTATACCTGCTCTTATACACTCACTTCTCCTTCCACTAACCCCAGTGCAAACCCGATGTGCACTGTAAAATAATCCGTTATCCGGAAACCCGTTACCCAGAAAGCTCCAAATTACGGGAAGGCCATCTCCCATGGACAACATTTTAATCAAATAATCTAAGTTTTTAAAAATGATTTTTCGATGTAGTAATAAAACAGTACCCCGTACTTGACCCCAACTAAGATATAATTAATCCTCATTGGAGGCAAACCTGCCTGTTGTGTTTAGTTAGTTAGTGTTTTAATTATTTCTTAGTAGACTTAAGGTATGGTGTCCCAAATAACAGAAAGAACCCTTATCTGGAAAGCCCCAGGTCCCGAGCATCCTGGATAATAGATCCTGTACTTGTAAAAATGATGCTAGATTGATAAGTGTATTTTGGCAATGCACGGGTTAACTGTAGTACTTTCCATTGTAGTCTATGACTTAATTGACCTACAGCAAACAACTGTAACTTCATACTGGCAGCCTCCACCCATACAAATGTATAGAGAGGGAATGTTCTGGGCACACAATAAACTATACCCTCATACTGTACTGTCTAAGGAAAGTGGAAACCAACATGGTACCTCTTTCCCATATGTATAAATACAAATATACAGAGATGAATGTTCTGGGCACATAATAAGCTATAACTTCATACTGTAATGTCTAAGGGAAACAATATGGCACCTCCTACCCATATGTATAAATACAAATATACAGAGAAGGAATGTTCTGGGCACACAATGAGCTACACCCTCATACTGTAGTGTCTAAGGGAAACAATATTTCACCTCCTACCCATATGCATAAATTAGGGGGGATGCACCGAATCCACTATTTTGGATTCGGCCGAATCCCCAAATGATTTGCAAAAGATTCGGCCGCACAACGAACCGAATCCCAATTTGCATATGCAAATTAGGGGTGGGAGAAAACATTTTTTACTTCCTTGTTTTGTGACAAAAAGTCATGTGATTTGCCTCCCCGCCCCTAATTTGTATATGCAAATTAGGATTCAGATTCATTTCGGCTTGGCAGAAGGATTCGGCCGAATCCGAATTCTGCTGAAAAATGCAGAATCCTGGCCGAATCCCAAACCCAAACCTGGATTCAGTGCATCCCTAATATAAATACAAATATACAGAGAAGGAATGTTCTGGGCACACAATAAGCTATACCCTTATATTGTACTGTCTAAGGGAAACAATATTTCACCTCCTATCCATATGTAGAAATATACAGAGATGGAATAATCTGTATCGAATATAAAAATGATTTATGGATGGCATACACACGCTAGTTACATGACAGTGAGCATGGGCACATTACACTGGGATGTCATAAACAGGGGATTGGAGCAGCGAGCAAACTTAAGCTCAATGCTTCCTGGTCACACCTGTCACACAGCACTGCCCATAACTTGTGACACAAAAATAAATGCTGGAAAGTACCAACACAAAAGAGCAGTTGTAAAAAGAGCAGAGAGGGGAGTTTGGGGGATTTCCATGAACATTTGATTACTTTTAAGGTTCATTGGAGCACAGTGTGGCAAAGGGAAAGTAAAGCTTTTGAAATGTGCCCATAAAAACAAAATGATTTAGGTACCCTGTGCTGCAATGAACATGAAAGCAGCACTGCTGCCTGGAAAAGATATTAGATTAGAAGAGTTTACAACATGAAGAAAACAGAAGTGTGGTTTTATCCAATAAAAATCTACTTGTGTGTTTATACAGCGGAACAGATTTGAGGAAGCTCCAGTCGATACAATGAATATATGTGTGTGTGCAGATTGGCTGAAAGCTGAAAGATATAGCTCAGAGCCAGTGCGCAGGAGAGTCTAACCCCCAGAGCCAGTTATCTTAGCATAGGAGATTAAGCAAGGGCCCAGTCCTGTTCCACCACTCCACACACAGCACCTGAGGCAAGCTCCATTGCACACCCACGCTGCATGCACCGTTTCAACTACGGCCTGCATTGTCCGACATGTCTTGGGGCCGATTCATAAGAGATGTAGCTAAAGTAGCACCTGCGTGTCTGCAGGGTGATGGGAAATGATCTGTGTGACTGGCAGCATAGTAAAAGCTTGTGATATTGTGAAAGTTTGTGATAAAATAAAAGCTTGTGATATTGTGATAGTTTGTGATACAGTAAAATCTTGTGATATTATGTGATACATTTAGCCCAGGCGACGGAGAGCTGTTTGTGCCTCCTGAAGAAACTGAGCCAGCACTATAAACCAACGAGGGAGTTTGATTTGCTGTTAAGTACCTTGGGAAAAACAATCACACAATATTTAGCTTGTTCAGAAAAGCAAACAACAGAAGTGTCTGGGGGAAGTGAATGTCATATAGTTGTACCAGGCTGGCGGATAGAGTAGAGTAGATACAAAATATGCAGAATATGTTGCAAAATTTGAGGATATTAGAAGTTACCTCGGAGTCCCATGACCTGTATAAAAACACTCCGCCTTCGGCCTCATGTTTTTATATGGTCATGAAACTCCTCTGTAACTTATAATATCCTTATAATTTACAAGAGGGGGTACTTTTTTTTTAAAGGTGCACAAACATCTTACAGAACCACCTGGTCGGCCTATAATTTCAGCAAGGGATTCCCTATAAGATGTTATCTTATATTGCGGATACTTCTTCATTATTGGGGATATTACGCCAGATGGGACCCCTGCCTGATGATGCTATATTTGCTACACTGGATGTATGCAGTTTGTATACAATCATCCCTACGGATGATGGAATAGCTGCCTGTAGGGAAGCATTATGGAGAAATCATAAGGGAAATCCACCAATTGATTTTTTATGCACGCTATTACAGATGTTGTTGACATGCAATTATTTTCATTTCGAACAGGCGTAATATCCTTACAGAAGACCGGCACGGCGATGGGATCTAACGTGGCCCCCTCTTATGCCAATTTGTATATGGATCATTTTGAGAGTACATATATTTATCCTAAATATACTGAACAGCTTCTACTATAGTGTAGATATATCGACGATATTCTTATTATTTGGCGAGAGGGCCACGTTGGAATCCAGACCTTTGCTGCTGAGCTAAATGCATTACCCACTCCTGTCAAATTCACTCTATATATATATATATATATATATATATATATATATATATATATATATATGTCTTCCCTTTTTTTAAAAAAATTTTATAACATTTTTTTTATATACTACTCACTTGATGGCCTCACATATAGATTTAAGATATAGGCCTAGAATTTATGATCACAATGAATTTGTGATATGAGCACCATCGCTTTACACCCATTTTTTTTAAAGATATATTTTTTATAGATATTTTTATATATGTATATGTGAATTGTTCACACACATGGGATATCCTAATGAGTGATTGACCCTGATTGGTTCAGGGGATGATATAATGATGTGCCACACTTCCTGTCATTATCCTGACGACGGCTCCAGGTGAGCCGAAACGCGTTGATACACCATGCACCAATAAACAACCTTTTTGATACACGCTGGATGGCGTCTGCTGTGAGTGCTTTCATGGACTGGAATATATATATATATATATATATATATATATATATATATATATATATATATATATATATATTTCTCCATAGGTGAAAAAAAGTTCTTTATTCAAAGAAAATTGCAGATGATACCCGCACTCCTTCACATCTCGTTTTGCCGGGTGCTTGGTCAAAAATAGGTATATAGAATTGTAGAAAGGACTAGCACTCCGTTTTCCAAAGAATTCAATAATTTATTTCAATCTCACAGTGTCTTCGAAACGTTGGAGACACTGGATTCTTTGGAAAACGGAATGTTGGTCCTTTCTACAATTATATATATATATATATATATATATATATATATATATATATATAATTTCCAAACAAGAAAAAGGAAAAAGGATTATCCTGCCAAGCTTGAGAAAGGGCACATTGCCTGACCAAAACATTGCTGATGGACATATTGTGATATACAGGTTGTAACATTTTGCAATTTATTGAATTGTAATACACTTTTTGCTATTTTGATAATTGAGTGACACCTTTTTCTTGTTTGAAAACTTGCCTGCTGCTCCTATGTACCCCAAGTTAAGGCACTGCAGGCCAAATTAATAGCTAGGCTCTTCCATAAGTTGTGGTTTCGATGTATATATATATACACAGTAATTATACATGTTGCCATGTTTTCCTGCCCGCCTACGTGCGGCATTGTTGTTTGGATATACTTAGGGTAAGGCAGAATTTGCACCAGAGCCTGTTGAACAGAATGCAACCGGCTAAACATGTGCCACTGGAAAATTGTTTCCGGTGGTTTGTTTTTGCAAATGGCCCTATTAATGAACATTACATTTCCAACTCTCTGGAGGGAAAAAATTCTGTAGGATTTCTGTGGTTAAGATAATGTGAGACACAAAAATACCTCCGGTAAGAGCAATGTGTTTTGTCGCCCACGATTACTGGGAGTTGTAAATGAAGAAATGGAAGGCTGCCCCCATTTAGGTAGTGCTTTTGTGCTTACAGTGCACATGACATAATCCTCCGGAGAGTCTACGCTGGGAGGGGTGACAATGAGACAGGTGGCCCCACCTCTCTCTAAAAGCTTAGAGCTCTTGGCATTAATAAAAGGCACAGGTAAATTGCAGTGTTTTCATAGGGTGCCCACGCCCAGAATATTAACATAAGCCCTGATCAATTCAGTGGGGTGATTCATATGGGATTGAGATCTTGTCCATAATCATATCATTATACAGAGGAAAGTCAATGGCACTTCTGGTTGAAGTTGGACTACAGCACCTTCCATTTCCACTCAAAGGGTGCTGGGAGTAGTCAAAACACAACTGGATGGCCACGGATTGATGCATATAATAGTTACTGTGTACAGAAAGGAATAATACATAAGCCAAAGCAAGGCACAAGCAAACAGATGACAGCTACACTCTTTTTATGTGAGATCACAGTAACCTATGGGCTAGTAAATTGTTAATGTTTTGGCAACAGTTGGGCTAAACAACATAAAATGAGTTGAGTTGCAACTCTAACCTGCAGACTTACTTTGCAATTTGATTCACAAAGGGCTTCATCTCTTCAGGTTCATACGCCCGTGCAAATGCCCAGCATACATAACAGGCAGCATCCCTGACATTGGAACCAACGCTGCAGGCACCCCGCTTCTCATCGTACACCAGGGCCTTCAGAATCAGGGGAACAACTGAAAATGAGACAGGGTGGAGAGAGTTAATGTGTTTACAAAAAATTGAAAGGAGGGGCTTGTCGTATCCTTATTTTCAGTAATTGATCCCTTATTGCATGGGTGATACTAATAGTTCCCTGTATAACTCAGCCTGCAGTCTTGTGCCTTTATATGGTCACAGAACCCTTCAGTGATTTCGAATATCCTTAGAATTTACAGTAGGGGGTGTATTCCATTAAAATAGCTGATTAACACTCAGAGGTCCCTGTATGTCAAGCCTGCAGTTTTGTGCCATTATATGGTTACCAATATCCTTATAATTGATCTTGATGATTGTCGCACAATTAACATATTTGCATGATATCCCTGACAGAAAGCATATTCAGGAGAAGTAAAAAGGCTGCAGCAATACTATAGTAGCTTGGTGCCTTGGTCTAACTTCCCCTTTACTCCCACAGAACAGGAGGCACCTGATCAGCACACAATGCAAACATTTGTCAGTTCTCTGCCCCTCGGGACTTCCTGTTGGCAGGCTCACCTGTATTAATGTAACCTACCCAAGCTTCTCCCAGCAGCTAGCAAGCCATTTTATAGCCTTTCATGGCCCGCAGTAATTCATAGCCCCTAGCTACAACAGAAAATACCAACTGAAATTCCAATTCACAGGGCACAATCCATTGCAGTCAATATTCTCATGCAAACCGTGGGTAAAAGGAGGTAAGAAGTGCCAGAGTTTTTTGCGGTAAGAATAGAATATGCTGGCTGCTCGGTGTCTCCCTACTGGTACTGAAAGACCATGGGTACTGACAGAATATGCTTAACACTTATGCATATTAGCACTGGGCAAGTCTGTCACTGTGACAGAATGCTCTGTTATAAAGATTGCTAGTATCTCAGCCATAAAGCAGGACAGGACTGCTGCTTACAATGGGGATTAGATAGGATCTGTGTCACTGTGACAGAATGCTCTGTTATAAAGATAGCTAGTATCTCAGCCATAAAGCAGGACAGGACTGCTGCTTACAATGGGGATTAGATAGGATTTGTGTCTCTGTGACAGAATGCTTTGTTATAAAGATAGCTAGACTCTCAGCTATAAAGCAGGGCAGGACTGCTGCAAAACTGGGTAGGATCTGTGTCACTGTGACAGAATGCTCTGTTATAAAGATAGCTAGAATCTCAGCCATAAAGCAGGACAGGACTGCTGCTTACAATGGGTATCAGATAGGATCTGTGTCACTGTCAATGAATGCTCTGTTATAAAGATAGCTAGAATCTCAGCCATAAAGCAGGACAGGGCTGCTGCTTACAATGGGGATCAGATAGGGTCTGTGTCACTGTGACAGAATGCTTTATTATAAATATCAAGGTAGACAAAATCTAGAAGTATACTCATTACTAAATACACAGACCATACCTTTTCTATATGTCTGTACTTATAGATATGGTTGGGAGTTGGCATATTGTTTTCCATAGACAGTACATTATTAAAGGGGTAGTTCACCTTTAAATTACATTTTAGTTTGTTATAGAATGGCCAATTCAAAGCAACTTTTTAATTGGTCTTGATTATTTAGTTTTTTATAGCTTTTATATTATTAGCCTTTTACTGCTGGCTGTTTTCAGCTTTCAAATGTGGGTCAATGAACCCCTCTCAAAAGCAATTGCTCTGCAGAGCTACACATTTATAGCTAACTTTATTACTCGCATTTCTATTCAGGCCCTCTCCTATTCATATTCCAATCTCTTATTCAAATCAATTTATGGTTGCTAGGGTAATTTGGACCCTAGCAACCAGATGGCAAACTGGAGAGCTGCTGACTAAAAAGCTAAAAAAATAACAATAAAAAATAAAAAACAATTGCAAATTGCCTTAGAAATTGTACGTCCCACTAAAAGTAAACTCATATGTGAACAACCCCTTTAAGATATACCTTATTGCATGCACAGAATACCCTTCCACAAACATTGGTATTACAGACACCTTGGCATAAATCTGTGTTTTGACAGATACAACTAACAATGTTATAATAAAATGAAAGATATATAGGCAGAGAACAGGCATCCATTAATATGTGCAATATGAGTGTTACAGCTACAGTTATACAATCACATTTGTGGCAATATAACTGATTTTTAAGCCATTGCACCCCTTGTAGCAAAGGCCTTGAAGCACCACTATTGATTGTAACAGAGGTTATATTCAAGTAAAAACAGAGGCAGAGACTTTCAGAGAATGCTGACAAACTTGCCCCAAGAATGCAGTTTTAAGGGGGGGATATGCCTGCTAGGCTCTCCTGGCATGCTGCACATCAAGGAGCACAGTCCAGTGGCCAATGGCTACATATGTTCATGCATTAGAGAGCTACTACTGCAGGCAGTTGAAGAAATTCTCCAATTGGTTGCTATGGCTCACTGACGGTGGTCAGTTTGCCCATATTAGTAAATAAGTCCCACTCTCCGTAGCAACCAGGGTCTGTCTGAATGTCACAATGAAGGATGGGGACCTGAAGAGATAGATAAGGAATAAGAAAATAAATAATAAGGCAAAAGGTCAATTTCCACTTTAATACACACAATTTAAGTTCTTAAAGTGGACCTCTCACCCAGACATAAAAAGCTGTTTGATAAAAGTCCTTTTCAAGTTAAACAGGAAATCCAAATTCTTTTTTATTATAGCATTCATAGCTGTTGTAAACTTATTTAAAAATCTCAGCTGTCAATCAAACATTGCCTGACCCACCTCTTTGCCTCAGGCATAGAGGCGGGGCAGGCAATTACTTTCACTTTCCATTCAGCACTTCCTAGATATCACTGTTCTCCCCACATTACCCCAGTTCTCTTAACCATTTAATCGAGTAACCAGTGCATGGTGAACATCAGCTCCCTCATTCTGGTGCACAAACAAGATTCTGAGATGATGCAAGACTTGCCTTAACAGTTAAGGTTGCCACCCGGCCAGTATTTTACCGGCCTAGCCAGTAAAACACCTGCCAAGGCCGGGGCCGGTATTACAAATTTACCAGCAATGTAGCTGCCAGTAAATTTGTAATACCCTTAAAAAGACCCCTCGGCCTGCCCCCAATCCCCTGTAAACTTATCTTTTTCCTCCGTTTTTGTCCTGCCGTGCCCCCGCCCCTTTTACGCACAACCCCGCCCCTTTGACATCACACCCGCCCCTTTTTGTACCCGCCCCCCACCAGCCGGTAAAAAATCTAGCAAAAGGTGGCAAACCTAATAACAGTGTCCACAAAATGGCTCCTGTCTGCTTGCTATAATTATGAATTCCCAGACAAAAGGAAACAAGATTCAAATAATTGTGTAAAAAGTGTAAATTTTGTTAATTTTGCTTGCCTAACGGGATAAAATAGGATTTGGAATATTTTTTTGGGGTGACGGGTCCCCTTTAAGAATATATAAAAGGAAATTTCACTATAAGTACAAATGGAAGCATAGATATGTATGCAAACCGACTCACATTTATATAGGTCTTGGAAACATACTTTTATTCATATAAGCCACAGGCAATTACAATTGTTTGCAAAGGATATGGTAAAAAGGACATGCTACGAGATGCCACACTGCTTGTTGGCTGTAACTCAATGCCTTGGCTTTTCATTGGACAATATATAATATATAGGATATCTTCATATTGTAATGTCTATGGTAAACAATAGATCAGCTCCTTCCCATATGTATAAATACAAATATGCAGAAAAGAGAAATGCTCTGGGTAAACAAGTGTTGCAGGGGCAACACACCAGACCCACAAAGCCATGACTTGCAGATATCAGAGTGGTATCTGTGAGGTCTAAGCCCCACACTAACATGCTGTGGTGCTACAAGAGACAATTTTGTTTAATTACCACACAGGACCGGAAGCAATTGCTCTTCCCATGATAATAGCTGGAGATGCCTTACAAGGCTTGCCGGAAATAAGAAGGGGTGTTGCTGCAATTAAGTATAAAAACACCTTGCATCTTGCACAGATAATTATGTGACACACACTTAGATCCACCCCAGCCTCAGGTGCACATGGGGTAGAAGCACAGCACATTGTCATACCTATAGGTCATACTAAAGCCTGACACTAGCCCCATGGGTGGGGGGGGGGCACATACAGAGGGGCAATTGTGGCAGCAATATTATAATTTAGACTGATACCCCAATATTATGAACCAGCCATAGCCTTCACATTTGACTAATTTATGGTCATTAAAATAGTGTCTTGACTTCTATGTACATGGGAGGGAGGTGCCATGTTGTTTCCCTTAGACAATGCATTATGAGGGTATCGGTGTGCCCAGAACATGCCTTCTCTGTATATTGGTATTTATACATACGGGTTGGAGGTGAAATATTGTTTCCCTTAGACAGTACAGTATGAGGGTATAGCTTATTGTGTGTCCAGAACTTTCCTTCTCTGTATATTTGTATTTATACAGGAGGTGAAATATTGGTTCCCTTACAGCAGGGGTGCCCAAAAGGTAGATCGGGATCTACCAGTAGACCTTTAGGTGGTGATAGGTAGATCTCAAGACACTGTCAACAAACATCTTGTCTATATCACCCTCCTGTTTTATGCTTTTCATTCAGATAGTTATGTTAAGGTTACATAAGAAATATAGGTTTGTTAAAAGCAATATAAATTCTCTAGGTTTGTTAAATATAGCAATATAAATTCTCCAGGTTTGTTAAATATAGCAATATGAATTCTCTCATAAATCATTATAATATTTAAGTAATATTTCCCATGGAACAAAATGTTATCAATGCTTTTACGGATGTAGATCATAATGGGAGATCACTTAAAGGAGACCTCGCATTAGTAAAGTATAGGCTCTCCTGAAGTACAGTTTGAGGGTGTAGCTTATTATGTGCCCAGAACATTCCTTCTCTGTATATTTGTATTTATACATATGGGATGGAGGTGCCATATTGTTTCCCTTAGACAGTACAGTGTGAGGGTATAGCTTATTGTGTGCCCAGAACATTCCTTCTCTGTATATATGTATTAATACATATGGGATGGAGGTGCCATATTGTATCCCTTAGACAGTACAGTGTGAGGGTATAGCTTATTGTGTGCCCAGAACATTCCTTCTCACTTGTTTCTCATAGAGCATTGTGCAATCACGAAAGCAGACCCTTAAGGACATAGAACTGGATTAATACAAGAGTGAAACTTGGGTAGCTGTGAAATGCGTTGGCTGCACTTATACAAACAATAAATTCTGTGGCACAGCAGGTACAGTGGGTATCCACCTGCTCTGTTGCTGAACATACAGACACAGCTCTGTGTAGCCTCAGGGTATCCACAGGCACCTGCTGGGCTCCTCCCTAACAGCAGCAGGGCAGGTTGTAACAATGATCTCCCATACTGAAAGGCTATACGAGGGCTCATGCCAAAAGACTCTGCTTTGCAGCAAGATTTTGTCTGGGCATTCCTATTTGTAACTGTATGATATTTACAGGGGTCCTGGGAGTTATGGAAATAGGAATTAAACCCAAATGCTGTTTTCTGTTGTTTGTTTTTTTGCATAATGAAAGAAAATGTAATTTTATGCCACATTCCAATATATATTAACAGAATATTTTCCCTGTTTTTTAAAGGGGATCTGAACTTACCCAGAGTGGTCCTCTCAGCACTTCTGCAATATTTGACTATTTACCATTTTTAGTGGCAGTTTTACCAGGCTTTTAGGTCAGAGTATCGGGGTAAAGTGACTATACAGGGTCAGCTGGTAACCTGAAAGCCTGGCATTAAGCGGTGTAAAACTGCTAATATCTAAAAAGAAAAGATACAACAAAACTGTAAATTAAAGTTAACTGCAAAAGTGCTTACAACAGCACAATGAAAATGCTTAAATTAATTAATTTCCCCCTTCTAAATTATTTTTACATTAATCTTGAAAGCAGTATTTCTGTTGTTTTTTTTTTTTGTTTTGTTTTTTATAACAGACCTGAAAGAGAATTGACTACTTCTACAGGTTTCCGGGAATTTCTTTTTAGCTAATCTCTGCCCACATCGGTTTTTGGGGGACTAAAAAAATGGGATGAGCCATGTGGAAAGGTAACTCCTGGTTGAAGGCCCCTAATGAGAATGTATATGGGGACCCCAGATTAAGCTGGCTGCATGCTGAGTGAGCCCCTCATTTCAAGCCTGAGATTAGTGGTGCTGCACTTCCGGGGCCGTGCTGGGTGTCGCCTGTTCTCTGCATTACCATAAGGGTGTTTTCGGCCAACTGTATATTTAATAGACTGAGAGGATCCAGAAAAACTAAAAAAGTGGAATAATTACAAGGAAGTCCATAATAAGCATATTTAACCCCACATATGCCACTGCAGCAGAGAAGTATATATTCCCATTACAATTTGGTCCCTGGAGGCAGCAATTTATTGCAGTGTATAGCTGGAATTGCCTCTTAGATGTACTTGTATTGGCAGAAACACTGGAAAGGGTCGGGCGATACAGCTAAAGGGACTACATTTGCAGCTGGCTGAACCTGATGGGCATGTGTCTTTATTTAAACCTCAGCTATTTCCTCTCTCTGGGACTCTGGAGTTAAATTGGGCCTCTCTCATTGCAAGGCATAAAGTACCCCCCCCAAAAAAAACACAAAAAATTCAAGACATTTTAAACAAAGCCTCTCCCCAAAATGAGAGAAAAGCTGTTATTTCCCCTTTACAAACACCTGCTGCCTGACATAACTTGAGCTGTAGCAGGTGATGGAGGCGTCGCTCATGCACCTGACAGCGTCCCAGAATGCCCATTCGTAGTCAATCAATTAGAACTGTACCATAATTAAATGGTTGCTCTAAGGGCCCCTACAGTCACGGTGTAAAGGCTTCATGTATTTTCAGAGCCAAACCAGAAATACAAGTATATTGGAATTCTTGTATTGGTTTAACAATGACACTGCCCAAATCACTGCTACCCACCCAAATTCTTCAGCCACCCGCTCCTTTAGCTAAAGGGATGATACCATTCCTCCACTCCCTCTCTGTAAGGCCCAAAGGTACATATTTATGCCAGCCTCAGAACCTGCCAGTGCATTTAAATGTACCTTATGACAAGTCCTATCCATATTTATAAATACAGAGAATGAGAGATCTCTGTACACAATAAACTTTACTAAACAATATGGCAGCTCCCACCCTATTCTAGGTCCCATGTAAAAACCTACACACTATGAGCCTCTGCCAAACTGATGTTTAAAAAAGCTGCAGGAAGTCTAACATAAGGCCACCATAAATAGCCTGAATGGGTACACCCTTTATAGGATAGGCAATATGTGCTGAAAGCGTATAAGGGGCCACAGATAGTATGACAGGCTCCTATTGTTCCCATATTCAAGCTACAGGCCTTCATTTTATCATTTATTTTTTCACGGTTAAGCTCAGCTGCTGCAAAATAAGAATTAATAAAGAGTAGTTAATGGTATGGAATCAGGACAGGGATGATAGCTAATTATTGGCTTTTTGCTCTAATCCCATCTGGCTGTCCCTTTATCAGATACTGTAACTGGTACCATCTAAAATGGCAGGTAACATGGCAGCTCCCATATCACAACGAGATTTTTTTTCAGTACATATCACTCTGAACTATAGTGATGGTACATAACTAAACCAGACTGGCATGGACCAGGGCCAAGCAAACAACTCAGCCTGCTGTCCAGCCCATATATTTCAGGAATACACCCCATGGATTATCAGGCCATAATCTGAAAACTGGTTTCTATGACCCCGATGTAGATAGCTGGCAAGGAATTAGCAAGAGACCCCCTCCCCACTGGAAATATGTCTGTGCCTTGGCCTTTCCCAGTGCCCATCCTGGTTCCAATGGGATAAAATAGTTCCCAGATCTTAATCAAACAAGATCAACGTGAAGCTTAACTCTCCTGGGCTTAAATGGAACCCACAGCCAGTACATAAGCTTTAATTAGAGCGAGGAGCAAGGGTTGGAGCCAGACACTAATACCAAGTAATCTGTTATAAGGGGCTTCATGAAATCCTATTGTAGGTGTCACTGCCATTCCCTAACCCACTGTATGCTTAACAGATACACAACAAAACAGGGTCATGGAGAACTTCTTCGTTGCCTTTAAAGATGGGAAAGTGTAGAAACTGTGGTCTTCAACAAGACTGAGCACTAAACACAAGCAGCCTTACTTACTATTGCTAGTGTGTGCTGTGTGAGGTTGTTGGGTGCCAGGGAGCCGTAGCAACATTCCCATCTATCTTAATGCACAAGAGACAGCTCTGTGAAGCACAGAAAGCACTGCATTCAAAGTTGGGTGCAACCCATTGTGCTCTATTCTAGGGTGCAAACTATGGGGCAATGTATAATAATAATTGTACTATATGTAACTGTTGACAACACAATAAAACGTTTCTACTAAAAAACTTCCACTTCTCCTTTCAGTAGTATCTTCCCATTGCGACTACCAAACAAGATCATATACCTGCAGGTCAATAAGCCAGGCATGGAACTAGTTTGGTCACCCTGAGGATGTCCTAGAGACACAGAAAACTTACACAGGACCCCAACAGTAAACAGAGTCAAATATCTCCTGCAGGACCCCAGTAGCAAATAGAAAATAACCAGAATGTCCTGTCCCACCAGACCCTGCAGAAAAGCCCACGCACCATTAAGCAACATGTGTTTGTACTGATGCACTCCTGAGTGCTGTAGCCCATGGGTGTAACGACTGCATGGTATGAAACTGTCAGCTATGTTGTAATGCCTTAGGGATATGGCAACACAGAATTCCGTCTCCCACTGTCAGTTGGGGGGGAAACAAAGGTGGACACAATTATTCTATCCACCTGCAATCACTAGTGAATGGAAAGCACCCAATTGGGGCTAGGCGGAGAGCTGACAGGCCAACCTCATCCTAGATGCCTAAATACATGAATCGACTGTGTCTGGAGGCAGGCAATATGTGATAATAACTGCTACTGTTTAGCTGCGTGCCTGGGCCCTATATATAGAATATTGAAACCATCAATTAATGCACCTGTCCGACCAGTCTGGAACATGACTGTGCCCACAATGGTGCCAACATTACACAACAGATCCCTTGTAAGAAACCAATACATTGTATGGACTGAGGCATGGGTGCTTTCCCCTAAGGTGCAGAGAGATCACAGTTTCACTGTCTACCCATCATCTGCCCGTAGTTGGCTCACGAGAAAACTTTGGGCGACTTCGGAAAACCGAAGCCCTATGTATGCCATCCCAACGGCGATTCACATTCTTGCTGGCGGGAAGGCATTGTGGGGAGATAAGTCGCCCGAAGAAGAGGAGTTTTGTCCCTGGGCGACTAATCTCCTCCGAATGTTACCGTGTGCCACCTTCCTCATAGCTTTCTAGTGTTCGCAAAACATTCCTTTCTCTGTACTTTGTACTTATTAAAATCCAGATGGAAGCTGATATACAGTTTCCCTTAAACAATACATATAAGGCTATCGCTCTTCTAATTACAGTGTATTTGAGGGTTATCTGTGTAAAGGGTAGTCCCCATACCTTCAGTCTCATGTCTTCCTTCTCCTTTAAGATAGTATTTTCTACTGAGCAGGCCCTGTATGGGTCAGTACTTTATGTAATGTATGTGATCTGGATGTTGGATGTATACACTGTCTGTTGTACAGTGCCACAGAACATGCCGGCACTTTATAAAGAAGCATTAATAATACCAATAAAGCCATTTAAGGAAGGGTGACCTAATTTGAGACTAGTACAGCAGCATGCAGTTAAAAGCAGGGCATGTACAGGTTACACCTGTTTGCTTAACATTACCCACTGATCAAAGTACCACCCCTGCAGTTCCGTGAGTGCACGGTGTACCTTTAGTCGCAAGCTTATGTTTACCGCAGTTAGAGGGCATAAGTACACAACTGATTTTCTGAATTGGCATACCCACAAACCCTGTGAACTACATCTCCCAGCATCCACAGTATCCACAGAGATCAAAAGCGGCAGGACATATGCAACTCCTTACTCCTTTCTACCTATCACAATGTCTTGTACATTTATTGGCAGTTTACACTTTGATAGAAAGTCATTTACTTCCCCCAAATAAATATATATATTTGTAATTAGGTTCTCTGGACAGAAAAGCAGCCTAGAAGTTAGAGCAGCAGCAAGGAATGACCCATTGGGTCGAGCAGTTGGTTCCACTAACTGCAGCAAATTGTGTGGAACAAAATCCTTTCCCTAAGCTGCAGCAGGGTGCAGTGTAGGCTGTGTGTGCCGAGGTGGATGGAGGCAAACACATGAATCGTTGCTTGGGGCATGAATAATATCAGGTGCATCTTCACAGCCCCAGGGCTGAACTCGTGTGCTTTAAATCCCCTCCCACTGGGAGTGCAGGTTTCATTTGCACCTAGCAATAAGACAGGCAACAGGTACCTTGCTCTCTGACAGCCCAAGACACAGCTCAGCAACAGCTGGTAAGTTAAACCTGGCACTTTCTTTCATAACAAATCTGTATTTTTTCCTTTTTGTCCTCCCCTTCTGGAGCTGCTCTATGGCAGCTCTCTCCCACCTCTCCTGGTTCAAGTGAGGGCTTCAGCCCCTCATACACATGAAGTGTCAGTAACTTGTCTACAAACTACAGCAGGTGCTTTGCCCGGACGTATTCCACAAACTCTCAAATGCTTTTAATTTCTGATTTAGGTTGTATCTAAAATCTGCCTTATTTGTCTTATTATTTACAATAATGTCATTTTGGGTTATTTTTATGTTGTTTGGAACCTTTTTTAAAGGGGACATTAAAATTACATTTTGTCGCTTAAAAGAGTAGCCTTAGAAAATGTCTAGACAAAAATGTTCTCTTTTTCCCTGTTTGCAGGTTCTAACTAATTTTATTTATTTAAACATGGTAAAATCAACCGTCTTGGACTGTTCCAAACATAGATGGAGACCTAGCTTTAAATATATCACTTCCATTATGCACATTTGTGTGAACTTACGCACGGAATATGTTTTAGATATGAGTGATGGACAGACAGAGAGACGGATGGTATAGAAGGGCAATGCAAATCCTGAAAACCAAAATGCTCAGGCAATTAAATGTTCTTTAATAATAATTTTGAATCAAATTTGAACCATTTTAAAAAGTAAAAAAAAAAAGTTATTTTGATTTCTGTATTATTACAATTCTATTTGTATTTTACTATTACAAATTTAATTCCACCATAATTTTTTTTGTTCTTAACTGTAATATTTTTAATACAGAAATGGTAAGCCAAATCCAAACCCTGCTAAAAAGGCTTGGATAGGCTACAAGTACATTTTGAGATAGTAGCAGGCCAATTAACCAGACTTACTGGCTATGACTTCCCTGTTTGAGTAGGTTTACTATTTCCTACTCAGATGAGAATTTTGGGGGCAATGGTTTAGCCAGGTTTATTTATTAATATTATTAACGTTTCCAGTAGTTTAAAATTGACATTTACAGTAGTTATCAATATTACAGGCTGGTGCCCATAACTTTATGAATAGGAACTCCCTATTCTTACAACACAGCAGGACTGGCAGGTACTACGGCCACAGGTTATGCAATAATTGCCACATCACATTTTTCATTTGAACATGCCCTTTAAAATCCTGCCTACCTATGTCACTCCTCACTAATAAGCGGGTGCTAAAAAAAAATAGGGTTTGGTTAATTGGATAGCAAAGCGAAAGAATCTTGTGCCCTAGAAATTATCTGCTTCTTCTCTACCCACCTCAAATCTAGTTGGACAACATGCAGCCTACAGGGTAAAAGTGGGTATGGCGAGTCTCTTGGGCTTAAATGGCATTATCAGTGTTAATACACAGGCATACAACATGCCGTAAAATGGGAAAATGCTGGAAACATTTCTTGATCAAATAGCCCAGACCACAAATCAATTGTATTATCATCTAGAGAATTGTTGAAGGATTTGGTGGAGAATAGTCTGATAGTCTGATTGGTAGACATGTCCCCCAACTAATATTATATCATATTCAGGAATATTATATGTTTATATTGTTCCCTAAGTAATAAACAGTGATATTTCTCAGTTTCAGAAGTGTAGCATTAGTGTGAGTTGTACAGAAAAATAACTTTATTCTTCTGCCTATTTTCTGGTTAAATTCACAATGATACATAGAAACTAGATTTCGATTATTTTTTTTCCTTCAATTTATCCTTTATTTTACAACTTCCCTAAAAAAAAAGAAAAAAAAGAAACAGAAACTGAGTAGAAACTCAAATTGTCTTGCCAACAATAAGATTGGCTTGCAATCGAACCTGCTTTGTTCCAGTTGGCATGGAAATGCAAAATGGACATTGTTGTTGTCAACAGAAGAACTTAGTGAATTTGGTTTTTACGTTTGTTTTGACAACAGTAACCTTCAAAGGTAATTAGCACTGGTACTTTCGGGAATACACAGAGGGAAGCAAGAAGAAACTACTCCGACTATGGCTTATCCACAATAGCACAGTTGTGCCTTTGCTTACATGATAACGGACAGGCAGATTACAAATTATTGGTTAAAATGGGTTTATTTCCATTTTGCAGTAAACAAAAAAAAATTTTTTGAAAATGTTAAGTTTACATTGTTGCAAAAAAAAACATTCTCAGAATCAGTAGTTTTAAAAATATAGTTTTATAATATAATTATATTATTAGATTAAAATTATAATAAAATACAATAAGTAATTCTCCTTAATAAATTTAGAAAAAAATAACTGTCCTATTAATATTTCAATTAATACGTCTGATATTAAAATATATATTTTCTCCCTCGTGCATTTTAAATATTGGAAAAGATTGGCTTTTAATATAGTTTCAAAAAACATTTCTTATTAATTTTTAATAATAGTATAAAATACAATACTTACTTGTCAAGGAAAGTAACAATTTGATTTTTTTTTTTAATGAAAGCTTATCGCTTAAAATAGAAAATAATCTCCCTATCCATCATCAGGTAACATTAATATGTTCATACGTTCACACCACTTAAAATGAATGAAACTAATTTCTACAAAAAAACATGGGCCCTGCGGCTCAAGAAAAATTAGTCTAAAATGTTTTCAGGTGATATTTTCTAACCATCAGGAATGGGTTGCTCAGAGCGAGTGATGAAATCACTTTTTTTTAAATTTAATCCAAGCCAAAACAGATCCTAATGTGCACAATCATGAGAACTCCACTCCAAGAGATTCTCACGCTTTGGGTATCGGTGAGAAAAAAAAGGGCAAGCCGGCACAAGCACTGCTGACAGATATGAGTTCTGTTAGGAAGCACAGAGGATTGGATAATAAATCAATGTTCAAGCTCAGTTAGCCTATCTATAAAATAGCACAAACTAGCTAGGAGACTGCTTGGCAGTAGCTAACTTGCAGAATAAGAGTGAGCAATGGGTAGTTTAGTTCATATATTTAATCAATAAAAAAGCAAAAGTGAGGTGCTTTTCCAAATGTAATTGGAATGTTACTATATTTTACTATAACAGGGAAACGGAAATGTGTTCATTCTGCTGTTTTGTCTAATGAACATACTCAGTTACAGTTATTTTAATGCTACCATCTATTGGTGACTCTACCGCCCCCCCACCCGGGAAAATCTCACCTAGCTAATTATTATATTAATGCTATTCAGAGTATAAAGAATTTTTTTCCCTAACCTCCCCTTTAACCTTCCAGTAACTTAAAATATTGTAACATTCAGAGATTGAGATATATATAAAAGATTGACAATGCCCAGTACTTTAATTTTTCTGACTCAAATTGCATTAGTAGAACAGCTGAGTTCCTATTTACTAATCAGCGTAGAAGAAAACGGATGCTGGAATTATTTCTTGCTGCGCCCCAACTAAACGTGACAATGTATACTGTTCTGATTCATGGAATCCCTAATTTATTGTTTTTCTTCTTTTCTGTCATTAGTTAGTTCCTGCTCAACCTGCTGCAGCTTTTGGAGGGGGAACAGAATAGTCTCTGACAGAACCTGTTCTTCATCGGGTGTTTGGAAGAACTTGAAAAACTGGAATAGTCTTTAAGAAGCTGACTGAGTGGAAGACAGCCTGCTAGACACCACCAGCTGTTGATCCCTGTGCTGAAAATACAAGAAAAATGTCTCTTATGAAGGAACGTAAACCCAAAAAGCCTCATTACATTCCCCGGCCACCAGGAAAGCCATTCAAGTACAAGTGCTTTCAGTGTCCGTTTACCTGCAATGAGAAATCTCATCTTTTTAATCACATGAAGTACGGCCTCTGCAAAAATTCCATCACGGTTGTCACTGACCAGGATCGTATCATTAAAAACCCAAAAGTCAACTCTATGGACCAGAATCAGACAAGCAACGAACCCTTTGCAAAATCTTCAGTTCCTGCTATAAATTCCAGTCTGGAATCCAAAATGCTACACAGTGTAGCTAGGGAAGAAGCAAAGGAGAATCTAGATCTTAAAAATGAGCCCAAGTCTCATGCTGAAAAGACAACAGTTTCCAAAGAATTCACTCTGTCTCCACCAGTAGCCATCAGTCAAATCAACAAGCCGCCAAGTTTGGATGGTGTTATGAGGCCTTCAGCCTTTATTCCAGTTGGGGAACACAGAGTGAAAAAGGGAGCAGAAAATCGAACAATTCCTGAACTTACTTCAATATCGGCTGAACCAGCCAAAGGGGTGCACAGTATTAAATCTGCATTCCATAGTCTGCCAACTCCATGGAAATCTGGACTTGTTTCTCCTGACTTTAGCCAAAAGTCCTCAATACCGCGTTACATCCGCCCAATGATCTCAGAATACCCTCCACAATTTTATTCAGAAGCAGGTCTACCTGCAGTTTTTTCTCCATACTTGTTTCCACAAACAGAGTGTGAAAATCCAATGCTCTCAATCTACTCAACACCAGACCAAAGACCATATCTTCCACATCCTCTGCAACCTTCAGGATTACCCTTGCCAAAACCTATCAATGCACCGTTTGAGCATTACAGACTTCTACAACAGTTCCAGCAGAATCCCCAATTGCATTACGGATTTTACAGGCCAACAGAACATCCATATTTTTCTTATGGCTTGAAGGTACCCCCTGCGCCTGGTCTCTCCAAAGAGCACACTTCTCAATCAATGGACAGCCCAACCTTTATCTACCCATCTTCACATCCATCTAGATTGTATCCTCTGGAAGGTTTTCAAAAGTTGTTTGAAATTCAAAAGGAAACGCCACCCGTTCTGGCAAAGAACCTTGACTCCAAAAGTGATTCTGAAAGTGTGAAAATGAGTCCAAGAGCAGGAAGTGCAGCAACTGGATCTCCTGAAAGACCCAGCCCAACCAACTTTACCCAGAGCAGCCAGGGCCATGAAGGCATCTTTGACCTCTCTACCAAGTCCATTTCAACATCTGATAAGATAGGAAAAGACTTCACAAGTGGCAAAGCTATGAGGAAAAGCACAGATTCTCAAACAATTATCAGCAGAGAAAACTCTCCAAGGTAATAAAAATTAGCTTATATTTGCATCCAATGTTTAACATTGTGGGGCTCATTTATAAACATTGGACAAATTTGCACATGGGCAGTTACCCATGGTAACCAATCAAATATTTGCATTCATTGTTTTCCTTGCAGCTGGTTGAAAAACATCTAATAACTGATTGGTTCCTATGGGTTACTGCCCAGGTGCAAATTTGCCCAGTGATTATAAATGAGCCCCTGTATCTCAATTCTTTAGCCCCTTGCAGTTTAGTCCTGGTGCTGTTGGGAGGTGGTATGTTTTCTGCAGTCTGCTTAATCTAAGCACTGACTAACCCTTTCGACTTTTCTTCCAGCTTTGGGAATGATGGAGTCCAGTCCCACTCAGAGGGTATCACTGTCACCGATGACGCTGTGCATGATGACACAATTGCACCTCTTAACCTTTCCAAGAAATCGGAGGTTGAGTCTAGGGATATTGTTGATACAGTAAACAACAGCGACTTTACCAATGAGCGTGTAGGATTTATGGAGATGCAAGACTTGCCTTTAAACCTTTCGGTTAAAGATTCTGGCAGCAACCACAATACACTATGTGCAGATGAAAGAGTCTTATTACCAAGACAGAGCACAAGTCCCCCAGTTTATCAGGCCATTCAAACCACGGACAATCGGGCTCCCACTACTACAGGCATACACTCTTTAGGCATCATTGAGAACTGTGACGAGCAAAAACAGTCAGCAGCAGTTGCCCTTTGCCAGCTAGCCACATCCAGTCCTGGTGTACCGCCAAGAGGAACAGAGGATGAATTCCCGGAGAAAGAGACAGTAGTCCCCGAGCAGGTTCAACCAAGATCTCCAGCAGCCCAAGAAACAGAGACTGATGTTGGTGCAAGGGGACAGAAGAGAACAAACTCTAAGGAACTTGGGAAATCTCAAAGCTCAACTAAAAAACAGAAAGCTGTAGATTCTGGAAGAATGTTTACCCTTCGAAAAAGACCCAGGGTATCATAGTTTGGAATAGCAATAAGACCTCTATGGACCCCTAAAATATATATGTTAAAAGTGACATTTTTTGTAGACAATAATCTCGGGGTTAGAAATAACGAAAATCTTTAGTTCTAAGAAATAAGCTGGCAGTTTGAACATCCCAACAGTATTAAAGATAAGAAAATGAAAAATACAATAAAAATAGCATATACTCAATCTTCACTTATTTCGAGGGTCCTCGGTTTTGTACATATGAAGTTATTAAAAATGTAAATGGTATTTGAAGTTATTATTCCTGTATAGTTTTGCAAATATGGTCTTCCAAATTGGTCTTCCTTATCCCTCTTCTATCTAAGGGGTAATATTTATCAAAATGAATTCAAGAGGACGAAAAGGTCCAGAAAGCTAATATTTAGCAGCATTGTCTATTTTGAAAAGAGAATGGAAAAAAAGTAAAAAAAATATAAAATGTTCTGCAAGCTACAAAGTACGTACCTCAAATCTGAAGGAATTATGCTTTGTATTATCTAATAATTGTATAAGCCACTGCTGTATATTTATGTATAAATATGTGCATTTTTCTGCAGAGTTTTTTTTTAAAATGTGAAAGCTGCACTGTTTTCTGCAAAGGCAACACTCTGTGCTTTTTTGTGTAATATTTATCTATATAATGTAATTTATTTTAATAGAAGTGAAAGCACTGCTAGCACTATACCTGTATATAGGAAACGAGGGGGAAAGAGCAGATAAATCAAATGTGTTTCTTACTATAACTGGGAAGTATGACTCTTTGCCTTAACATGTCTGTTTGAAACTCATAATAAAATATAAATATATTTGAAAAATGTTAGTGTTTCTTATGTATTTAATTCATTGTTTCCATTTTAAAATGCACAAACATATTAAAGTACAGGTATATCATTTATTATAACAAAAATGACACTTAAGCTTTATTACAGCAGCTGCAACAGAACATAACTTCCACAATCAGTCACTTCTCCTGGTTTAAGGATATGGAGGGTTTCAGTTATTTAACGACCCATCGGATATCTATTGTAAGCAGCAGTCCTGGCTGAGATTCTAGCTATCTTTATAACAGAGCATACTGTCGCAGTGACACAGATCCTATCTGATTCCTATTGTAAGCAGCAGTCCTGTCCTGCTTTATGGCTGAGATTCTAGCTATCATTATAACAGAGCATTCTGTCGCAGTGACAGAGATCCTATCTGATACCCATTGTAAGCAACAGTTCTGTCCAACGGCAACTATGCCAGTATATGTATTCCTCCTTCTCACTGTCTATATATCAGCATAGACATTCCCCTGTACTAAGTACAATTAAGCAGCAATTGTGTGTATTGGTCAATGAAAGTATGCCATGAAAGCCAAAGGCTATAGTGCAGCTAACTGGTCTTTGCCAAGCTAGGCCTTTTCCAATTAATTCTTGGGGCCCAAAAGGACTGGAGTTTAGAACCATTTATATAATGTCCCATATGCCTGGCACAGATTCAGAGATAATTCAACAATAGAGGACATGAGCGATTGACAGATTGACAACAGAAAGCGGTTGCTTAGCGCTTCAACAGGCAGTTGAACTGCGTGTTATGGACAAGTCTGTGTTTACTTAGCCAATAATGGGCCGCACCTTGAGAGTTTATTTGAGGATCCAAAACCACAGACCAAATAGTGGGGAGGGGTCAAAAGTATTTCTCTTCCTCGTCTATAGACATGAAAAATGAAAAGGGATAAGAAGGAAAAGTATCTCAGGTGGAACATGTTAGTATTATTCAGGGGAACGCACCAGCAAAGGGCGTAGAGACGATTTAGAGGACAATGGGGACCGGGGTTGACAGCTGACACGACAAGTGTCGTTCTGTCTTACCCACACAAGGCTCAGGTGTATGAGCTTGCCCTTAGGCAAGGCAAATTGAATGCAGAGCTACGGACGGCTGCAGGCAAAGCAACCATAGAAAGAATGTGTTTTTGTGTCTCACAATAGATATGGACGTTGCAAAACACGTCTACGAGAGGCAAAAATGGGCAAGGTTCCGTGTGATGGAATCTGCTATTCTTCTGAGAACAGGTAACCTTTAGCTATGCTTGCTGGGGTCCATCTTGCCTGACATACTCTGTGGTCTTATTGCTGTCCCACTGACAACATCCTCCCTAAAAAGTGGGCAGTTAAGAACATGGCCTGCTGATAAAAACTTACCCTCCCTTAAAAAAGAGACAAAGTACTTACCATCTGGAAGCCTAGAAGGAAGCAGCAGCCCTCGCCTTCCAAGTTCGGCCAAAGCCAGGCATCCCCCGTGCCATGCGTTATTGGTCTCCTGGAAACTAAGCATGTAAACTGAATAAGCCCCCTTCTTGTTTGCATTAGTAGTAACACTAATCCACCAAAAACAGCAAACCTACAGATACACCGACCCACACCCCATCCTGCATGAATCTCCTCACCCAATACTGTATCTGTATTAAGCTATAATGTGTAGGGCTAATTGGTGCCTAATGGATACAGATTTCATTTATCTAGATCCATCCTGCTGAATTGAAAAGAGTTGTTTTCTTCAGCAACCCCAAAACAATCAGATCTTAATGTACAGTGGTGTGAAAAACTATTTGCCCCCTTCCTGATTTCTTATTCTTTTGCATGTTTGTCACACTTAAATGTTTCTGCTCATCAAAAACCGTTAACTATTAGTCAAAGATAACATAATTGAACACAAAATGCAGTTTTTAAATGAAGGTTTACGTTATTAAGGGAGAAAGAAAACTCCAAATCTACATGGGCCTGTGTGAAAAAGTGATTGCCCCCCTTGTTAAAAAATAACTTAACTGTGGTTTATCACACCTGACTTCAATTTCAAAGATTATAAAGCCATTTCTAAAGCTTTGGGACTCCAGCGAACCACAGTGAGAGCCATTATCCACAAATGGCAAAAACATGGAACAGTGGTGAACCTTCCCAGGAGTGGCCGGCCGACCAAAATTACCCCAAGAGCACAGAGACAACTCATCCGAGAGGCCACAAAAGACCCCAGGACAACATCTAAAGAACTGCAGGCCTCACTTGCCTCAATTAAGGTCAGTGTTCACGACTCCACCATAAGAAAGAGACTGGGCAAAAACGGCCTGCATGGCAGATTTCCAAGGCGCAAACCACTTTTAAGCAAAAAGAACATTAAGGCTCATCTCAATTTTGCTAAAAAACATCTCAATGATTGCCAAAATACCTTGTGGACCGACGAGACAAAAGTTGAACTTTTTGGAAGGTGCGCGTCCCGTTACATCTGGCGTAAAAGTAACACAGCATTTCAGAAAAAGAACATCATACCAACAGTAAAATATGGTGGTGGTAGTGTGATGGTCTGGGGTTGTTTTGCTGCTTCAGGACCTGGAAGACTTGCTGTGATAGATGGAACCATGAATTCTACTGTCTACCAAAAAATCCTGAAGGAGAATGTCCGGCCATCTGTTCGTCAACTCAAGCTGAAGCGATCTTGGGTGCTGCAGCAGGACAATGACCCAAAACACACCAGCAAATCCACCTCTGAATGGCTGAAGAAAAACAAAATGAAGACTTTGGAGTGGCCTAGTCAAAGTCCTGACCTGAATCCTATTGAGATGTTGTGGCATGACCTTAAAAAGGCGGTTCATGCTAGAAAACCCTCAAATAAAGCTGAATTACAACAATTCTGCAAATATGAGTGGGCCAAAATTCCTCCAGAGCGCTGTAAAAGACTCGTTGCAAGTTATCGCAAATGCTTGATTGCAGTTATTGCTGCTAAGAGTGGCCCAACCAGTTATTAGGTTCAGGGGGCAGTTACTTTTTCACACAGGTTTGGATTTCTTTTCTCCCTAAATAATAAAAACCCTCATTTAAAAACTGCATTTTGTGTTTACTTGTGTTTTCTTTAACTAATAGTTAAATGTGTTTGATGATCAGAAACATTTTGTGTGACAAACATGCAAAAGAATAAGAAATCAGGAAGGGGGCAAATAGTTTTTCACACCACTGTATATGCGCAAATTAAAGGAGAACCAAACCCTTTATATTCCCCTACCCTACTCATTGCAGATTTAACAGGCGCCATCTTCTTCGTGAAGTAAGCGCCCATATAATACCGTATTGCAAGCACAGTTGGAGCAGTCTGCACATGCGCCGAAAGTCATGGAAATTACCGAATCATTATGGGCATTTACCGAGGGTAACACCTAGGCTTGGGGGGGGAGCAGGAAGGGGGGTCTATGTAGGGTAGGGGATTTTAATATAAAGGGCTTGTTTCTCCTTTAAAGGGATACTGTCATGGGAAAACTATGTTTTTTTCAGAACACATCAGTTAATAGTGTTTCTCCAGCAGAATTCTGCAAACAGATTTTTTAATATTCAATTTTGAAATCTGACATGGGGCTAGACATATTGTCAGTTTCCCAGCTGCCTCCAGTCATGTGACTTGTGCTCTGATAAACTTCAGTCACTCTTTACTGCAAGTTGGAGTGATATCACCCCCTCCCTTTCCCCTCCAGCAGCCTAACAAAAGAACAATGGGAAGGTAACCAGATAGCAGCTCCCTAACAGAAGATAATAGCTGCCTGGTAGATCTAAGAACAGCACTCAATAGTAAAAGCCAAGTCCCACTGAGAGTGATTCAGTTACATTAAGTAGGAGAAATAACAGCCTACCGGAAAGTAATTCCATCCTAAAGTGCAGGAACAAGTCACATGACTGGGGGCAGCTGGGAAATTGACAATATGTCTACCCCCATGTCAGATTTCAAAATTGAATATAAAAAAATCTGTTTGCTCTTTTGAGAATTGATTTCAGTGCAGAAGTTTGCTGGAGCAGCACTATTAACTGATGCATTTTGAAAAAAACATGTTTTCCCATGACAGTATCCCTTTAAGGATGATACCATGGAATTCGGCAAAAAGAAAACCCAGAAGCAAAAGCCAGTTGTTCCTTACAGACAGTTAACTGGCATGCAAATCTGCAGAACATTCTCCTAAACCCAAATCAACACTTCTAAGACTCCAAACCTGTTCCTTGGCAGGGAGAAATTCATACAGGCAGTTCCCAGGTTACTTACAAGGTAGGGTCTGTAGGTTTGTTCTTAAGTTGAATTTATATGTAACATATACAAGTATGGAATCCGTTATCCGGAAACCCCTAATCCAGAAAGATCTGAATTACGGAAATGCCATCTCCTATAGGCTCCATTATAATATTTATTTTTTCTCTGTAATAATAAAACAGTAGCTTGTACTTGATCCCAACAAAGATATAATTAATCCTTACTGGAGGCAAAACCAGCCTATTGGATTTTTTTAATGTTTATATGATTTTCTAATAGACATAGCTTCAGTTATGAAGATCAAAAATGCAGAAAACCCCAGGTCCAAGCATTCTTGATAATAGGTCCTATACCTGTACATTTACTTATTAGATGAAACAAAACAGATGTTTATCTTAGTATTTATTTTTACCCTTCTATGCATATGTATTTTTACCTTTCTGTGCTCTGCAGTAGACAACACACCAGAGGGGATTGGGGCAGGGGGTTTATTAAAACGAAATGCTAATAAAGGCCAAGCAAAACACAGTGCATTACTGTAATAGCTTCTGTATGTAAGTATGAGTATGGGTGTATGTAACTTGAGGAATTCCTGTATTACTTCTCAGAGCATTACAATATCATAAAAGTTGTACACTGCTCTGGGAAAAAGTCACATTTTTGCAGTTGCAAGACAGTACTGATTGGCTCGGACATTGGAAGCAAGATGCAATACAGGGTCTGGAATATTTTTGGCAGAATCCAAAATAGTGGATTTGGCGCATCCCTAGTTATCCCTGTTATCACAATTTTAGAGTCACCAGACTTGAAAATATAAAACTTTTAGCTTTAAAATGTCATAAATAATAATGCTTAAAATAATGTAACCAGCTTTACCTAAAACATTCGAGCACAGACCCAACCACATCATCTGCTAGTTCCTTTGGGAGTCGCCCAGTCAATCGTCCGATCCTGGAGAGAATGTTAAAATATTAGAATAATATATACACACACACACACATATATATATATATATATATTTATATACATACAGAATATATAAAAAATACTAGGTGTGCCACCAGACTGTCTCCTAAAATGCTGCAGTGTAACTTCATTTACTCACTTAGTTTCCCAAAACTAAAGCAACAGCTTTACCCCAAGTTTTATCTATTGGTGCTCAGGACTAAGGGGAGGAGAGGGAGAGGTCAGCGATTACGTTCGTATGTGCCATGTGACCTGAACGTCATTGATGTCCGGGGAAAACTCTATACTGATCTGCGAATGCACAGAACTTGGAGGATTAAATGTGTTCATGCACAAGCCCACAGATCACACTTTTCTATGGGGATATGGATGTTTTATTTACTCTATGGACTTGCCAAAATTTTATAATTCAATTCAATTTTAACACTGCAACAGAGGAACTCAGCTGGAGGCAGGCTAATAGTAAGTAGCTCTCTTACATTAAGATTAATTTGTATTTGGGGTTTCATTGTTCTTTAGGGTGACAAGTTGCAATGGGTCCCAGATACCCCAGTCCTACACTGGCAGTTCTATTAGTGCAGCCATGCTTGGTTCCATGGAGAAACCATCTCCATGATAACTTCAACAATGTCCTGTGACTCTAATAACATATATATAATCCCAACTATTATGCCTATAGCGCATGGGAAATGGCCAGTTGTGGCCATCAAGCCTCCATTCAGGTCCACGGATCTGCCAGTCATTAGCAGGCCTTGGCTTAAAGATGCTGGGAATTGTTACTAGGCTTGCAGTACAAGCTGTTATTGTGTGATAAAGGAAGATTGATGACAAGTAAAACAGACAAGGCCTCTCTTTGCTAAAGAGATGACAGTCCTGACTTTAAAGCAAGGGGCTCAGCAAAGTTTACTTTAATAATGTTTGCTGTTCGCACTGTGAAAGACCTTTAATGGTTGGCACAAGAAAATATTGAACTTTTAGCCACTGTTTGCTATATACACCATAAAGCAGGTTAACTTACCCTTTCGCAGCAGACCAGCGGACAATAGTGTCTTTGTCTTTTAAGCCAACCAGCAACTGCTCTGTTAAAACACAAGGTTGAGGGGCCTTTATGATTGTATATATGAGAGAAAAATAAGCCCACCAGACAAATGAAATCCATTTCTTTTGTTTCCAAAATAACCACATAAATAATCGCAAAATGTCAAGTATCACATATGGCTCCAGGGCTCAAGACAGATGGAGCAAAACCAATGTGAAATTCAAATTATGGGGTTGGTTGCTAGAATAATTTATTACAGCAATGTAAAATAATTTTCTCTAAAATCAACCTAATTTAAGTTAATTTAAAGGTCAATCAAAAGAACTCAGTAGCTGACAGGTCACATGGCATAAATAGAATTAACTGCTGCATAAGTATAGTAATAATGAATACAATTGCAAGCCTATCCATGAAATATATTCCGTTCAAATAAAATCAAACAATCCTGATGTCATGCAAAGGGTAAATATTTACCAATAGCATAATCACTATATTGTTATGTTACAGTCTATGTTACGCAGGTACCGTTTCAGAAAGGTAGGCCCTGTTATATATTATATTTCTTCTACTACGTCAACTGCAGCCAGCACAGTGTCAGGGCAGTTACAATGGAGGACAGAACAGCATCAAAGAGCAATAAGGGGTGACAGCATTTGTAGTTACAAAGTAGATAATTTAAAAAAAAAAAAAAAAAAGACGTCCTTCAAGATTAACATACAGTATATAGTGTACTTGATAAAAGAAAGGCTGAAAAAAAATTAGATTTTCCTCCGAAAGGAAACAGCCAATGGGAGGAGTGGGAGCTACCATTCTGCTGCTTGTAGAAGCTAAGGAATAGTCAATAATAATCAGCCAGAATTACCAAAGAACTGTCTACTTATGGAATCTAGGGGTGCTCTTGTAATAAAGCCCTAAAGGAAGGACCTATCTGCATGCATGTCATATAGTATGAGCCACAGTTTCTCAAGTTTGGGTGCACAATATGCTTTGTTTCCTGTAATCACTCTGCACCCTCTGCCTTTGCAACGTGAGCCCAAGGGTATTGGAAACAGGTGCAAGCTGTTAATCTGGACATTTGCATAATAAACCTTTTGGAGAGGCACACAGGAAATTGGGTTCTGATATAAATTAACTGTAGGACATAAATGCTGAATGTTCATGCTGGACAACACAGAAAGGATTACCATCTTTTTAAAAAGGAATCAAAGCCTGTCAAGCCTAGGACTTCTATGATTCCTTGAGGTACAAGTTACTGCCTGCACACTGGTAGCCTTTGTTCTGCATCACAACCCGTGTCAACAGAACACGGAAGGTAAAATATGGCTGAATGGGGACTCCACCTCTTACTTGTGAAAACAAAACAACCCTTTTGCCAAATTGATAGAATCCATTTTATTTCAGGGCTTTAGTTCTGTATGATAAAACCTCAGCAGAGGCAATGCCCCTCTGCTCTTCACTCTTAGTGTATATGGATACAGGCATGGTATTTGCTTTTTCTGCTTCTTTCTCAAATATTTGGACGTAAAATGCAGAAAAACATGTTTTCGAACAGCTCGGCCCTGAAAAAAATTATAACTCTGTTAAGTTAAAATTGATCCCATGGAGGAACTGAACCCTCCAGCATGTTTCCAAATCTGCATTCTACCTGGGATTAGGTTTTGACTTTCATACCTTAGAGGCCAAAATCTTTCAAACACATGCCATTAAGGGAACTGCAAGTCACATAGCCAGTTAAAGGAGCCTGAAGGCCAAAAAAGGAGCAAGATAATGGACATGCCCTTACATAGGCCAGATAGGCAACCTATTAGGCCATATATGACATCCAAATAATCCCATATTGATCACTATCATACAGGAATCCCTAGGGAAATGTATTGTAAAGCCTTTCTCCAAAATTATATTAATAATAGTATCCCAGTACTATGTCACTTGCTGATATTTTCCTATAAAGATGCAGTTATATAAAAGCCATGGGGTCCCAGCCTGGGAAGCCATTTTAACAACTTTATCGTTCAAAGCAAAAGCAAACGTTTTCATAGAATATACTGAACGTACCAACAACGTTCTCAATCTCCTCTGGAATATCATAGGCCTCTTCCTCTTCCCCAGGAGATAAGTTTGTGTTGGACCTCTGGGTGTCTGTTGAAGACTGCAGCAGATTGGCTGCCAAACTTCTTGAACCCCGCTGATATCTGTGGCGATTACAAGAGTAAATGAAAGCAAATACCGGTACTAAACCCTCATTCTGTACTGCAGCTCTCAAACATTTATATATAGAAGCACAAAAATATGAGAGTGCTTTACACTGTATGTACTGTTTAAGGGGAAACAATATGGCACCTCCTACCACTATGTAAAAAATAAAAATATAAAGAGAAGGAATGTTCTGGGCATACAATAAGATACATACTGTATGTACTGTCTAATGGGAAACAATATGGCAGCGCCTACCCATGTGTATAAATACAAATATACAGAGAAGGAATGTTGTAGACACATAAACTATTTCCTCATGTTGTAATGTCTAATGAAAACATACAGCAGCTCCTTCCCATATTTATTGATATAAATGTAGTGAGAAAGAATTTTCTGAGCACAAAGTAAGAGGTAGTATTACTACTGTAATAAGAGGAACGATAAACATTATAAAAGCTTTTGTTAGCATTCAGTAAGTGTGTAGGAATCAGCTGTTCCCATGGGGGTTTTCCAGAGTAGGACCCCTACAACCACAGCAAGTAGTGGGAAAAGATGTGCTGATTATCAGGGTGAGAAATCAAGGACCTGGAAAGCCCCTATGGAAGGAGCAAGCACCAGCAGCTTGGGCAGTAATAAACCCAGCGTGATGAAACCTTCAGCTTTATGTCATAAACACGTGAATCAGATAAGAAACAGGCTATCATAAGAAAATGTGGCGTTCACTAGGAGCAAATTTCCTGACAATAATATGAGGTCTGTCCGCCTCCCAAGTGTTTGGCAAGGTATAGGTTAGGTGCAAATTGTGTTACTACATAAACTAGATGCCAATATAATATTTAGAACACATGTGCTGCACACCGGAACAAGGTAGAGTACAGACTATATACTAATAGGGCTCAGGGCACGTGTACCAACTGGGCATTCTGCCTACTGCATCTTATTCATTCTCACTTTGAAAAGCCACACTGCCCCAAATTGTTCCATAATAATGTCAGTGGGAATTGAGTGCAAACACAAACAGAGGCAATTTTCATGCAACTCTAACTTGAGAATGTGTGCACACAGTTTTTGAGCAATTTCCACTGGCAGAAATGGGGTGGGTTTTATTTGAATGCACTCAGATGCCATGTTTTGTGCACAGAACTAGGCAGGATCTTTCAGATGGTAGATGATCAAGGAACAACAGCTAAAGGGCAATGGAGCATCAACCTACAGCATGAATTTGTTTCAGACTTTTGACTGAAAGATTTCTATTTGATGCTGCCTATGTTGGATTCTTACAGGCTCTGCCCCCAGCAGATTGCAAGCTTTTAGGGTAATGACACCCAGAGCGCTTTCAAGCTCAAGGGTGGGCAGCTAAATGCTGAAAATTGCATTTGCATTGTCATTAAAGGAAAACTATACCCCCAAAATGAATACTGACCAGAAATACTGCATCCCTAACTGTAACAGGAAGAAGTGTGGAAGCAAAAGACAGACTGTCTGTTAATTTAATTGGCTCATGAGACCTAACATGTATAGTTTGTTTGGTTTATTTGTGTGCACTGTGAATCCTAGGATCCCAGGCGGTGGCCCTTATTTTTTAAAAGGGCAATTTTCTTTTTATGATTACCCAATGGCACATTCTTCTAAAAAAGTATATTATTCTGAATACGGTTTATTTACATGCAGCAGGGGTTTACATATGAGATGTTTTATGGGATATATTTTTATAGAGACCTACATTGTTCTGGGGGTAACGTATTCCTTTAATGGCAATCACAGTAGGCTCAGGGCAATTACCATTATTATGTGAAGGTATTCTCCAGTATTACGCTACCTGCAAGCTAGAACCCATGTGAAAGGCAAAATACTCCATGTGCCATTACCTTGAGCCGACAAGAAAAAGGAACATACATAATTTCCTCCAGTTACTTGAAGAGTAGATCATACAAGGAAACTGTTCCTGTAAAGTCTTTTAGGGGCAGGTTTACTAACATTGGAGATAAATATCTGGAGAAATTTCTGGAGATGTTGCCCATGGCAACCAATCAGCAATTAGATTTAAACAGCCACAGCCAAGTTAGAAAACAAAAGCAAAGATCTGATTGGTTGCTATTGGCAACATCTCCAGAAATCTCTCCAGATATTTATCTCCAATGTTAGTAAACATGCCCCTAAGTCCCTTAACTTTGATGCTTGCTCTGGTCTCTGGGTACTGGTAGGGTAACGGCCATGTATATTGCTGGGGTAGGTAATCTCCATTTGGGGAGAGACTGATGGGAATTATTTATCATATTATGTAAGCACAGTATGCTATACAGACGGAATAATATATAGCTTTAGGTGCTTGTAACAACTTTATACCACCAAAATCGTTACTAACCTCCAATTTGCCACTTTGGTTTTGAGGAATGTAAGGCCGAGGCGCTGGACGAGTTTAATGCCAAGCTTGCGCAGGACAGTCTGGTTGCTGTCGGACAAGTTACAGTTGTCTAGATTGGTGAGGACAATGGAGGCTGTGTGACACAAAGGAGAAATATAAATGGTTTTACAGACAAAAAAAACCTCAATATTTGCTAGTATTTCCCAAAGAAAACCTGCTTATCTGACAAATCCTGTGAATGACAGGCGGCCCAACGTGCTTATGATTAATTGCTCATCAGCAGTTAATATTGTTTTTAATTAACTTGTTTTTTGTTTGTGAGAATGTGTATGTCGCATGGGACGCTACAGAAACGAAACCATTTATTAACTTTGGTTACTGATAAAAAGTAGTGAAATTATCCCATGAAGCCGATAAGCACACATTGATAGGCTTCTTACCATATGGTAAACAGTCCTCTCTCTTCCCATGCTTAAAGAGCTGCGCCTGAAACACAGAAAAATACCCAAATCATTAGAATAACCCAATATTTCCACATGTAATTTAAAGGGTATAGCTGGCAGTGCATTCTTTGCTTAAAGGTGGAACATTAACGAAAATGAATATTTAATATAAGTTTCATACGGAAACAAGAAACTTTCTGAAATAATCAAGTTTATATTCACTAATCCTCTCTCAGCATCTGTTTCTCTTCATTCTCTCTTCATGCAGCAGTTGGGTGTCAGCTAGTCATTGACAGTTAGATACAAGATATCTTATAGGGGGGCTTCCTTTCCTAGCAGATGTATTAAGAGCTCACTCAAATAACTGATTCCAGTACAAACAAAATCTAACAAAATAACTGCTTTTGCAAAAATCCTGCATGTAGAAAGACACGATGTCTGGTGATTATAATAGAGTGAGCTCTAATCCATCTTCTAGGCAAAAGCAGCCCCCCTGTAAGACATATTGGATCTAACGGTCAATGATTATCTGACACCCAATTCCTGCATGAAGAGAGAATGAACAGAAACAGATGCTGAAAAAGGAATATTGAAGATGAACTTGATTATTTTAGAAACCGAGAAAGTTTCTTATTTCAGTATGCTGAAACTTATATTACATTTTAATTTTCGCAATAGTTCCCATTTAAAATAAGCTTACTATGGATGTGGAGTATATAGAGCCGAGTCTAGTGTCCAGTGAGAGCCAGGCCTGGACTGGCAATCTGTCGGTTCTGGCAAATGCCAGAGGGGCTGCTGTATGATTCCATAGAAAGTTACCTTATAGTGGGCTGGTGGGAGGCTGTTTGGGCTGGTAGGGGGCTATTTGGGCCTCTGCAGAGCCTATTTTGACTCCCAGTCCAGGCCTGGTGAGAGCAGAATATAGTCTCCAGAACCAAGGGGCAACAGCAAAATCAAAAAGTACATTCTGTATTTTTCAATATGATGTACTGAATAAACTTTGTCTATTTTTATGGAAAATATTGAAGTTGTCTGATATTCCTTTTTTAATTCTGGGAGTTTTCCCATTGTCTCAGAGCAGATGGGTTCCAAACCAATTGGCTATGACTAACAGCAGGCTGGGGTAGACAACAGTCTAAATATTTAGTGGAGGGCAGTCAATTCCTTACTAGGCACAAGTCACACCAGGCATAAAACTGAGATCTGTCACCTCACTGTGGCTGTAATGTAATGCCCAGAATACTCCACAAGCCAACAATTTGTTTGGCACACCCAGTAGCACAGAAACATGGCACCAAAGTCTGCCGTTGCCACGGGCCATGATACTAGCTATGTTGCAAGCCAATGACTCATCCCTTATAAAGATAATGTTTATCATGAGGGCGACCATAGCTGCTCCCATTAGCTGCATAGCAAGCATGGCTGGCGAGGGTTATTGCACAGCGCAAGCATCTCAGGTACCAGGAGATTGACCTAGTTTTTGCCAAGACCTGTAATTAAAGGAGCTCTGGATAATGTCCCTTCAAATTATTCCACAGATGTTTAATAAAAAGTCTATTACTGGTCACTGATGTCTACATTTAAGCACACACAACATTCTAAGCACAAGCATCTCAGGCTCTGCGACGCTCTACATGAGTGATCCCCAACCAGTGGCTCGAGAGCAACATGTTGCTCACCAACCTCAAAGCAGGTGCTTAATTTTGAATTCCAGGTCCGGAGGCAACTTTTTGTTGCATTAAAACCAGGTGTTCTGCCAAGAGCCTCCTGTAGGCTGCTAGTCTACACAGGGACTACCAAATAGCCAATCATATCCTTATTTGGTGCCCCCAGGAACGTTTGGAATGCCTGTGTTGCTCCCCAACTCTTTTTACATTTGAATGTGGCTCACAAGTATAAAATTGGGGACCCCTGCTCTACATGATGGTAGCCTCATGAGGTACTGTACTTAAACGTTTGCGCAGGTGTAGTAACCCAAGAGCAACCAGATATATGCTTTATAACAGCTGGCCAGCAATTACTGCCTTTTAGCTGATTGCTATATGTAACTAGACCTCTAGCAAACTTTGTATTTTTGCTGTGCCCCCATGACCATAATGTAGATTACACTGAACCATGCACTGTACATTTCACCAAGGATCTGAGTGATCTCAGCCACTTCACTAGTGTCTAAGCACTCTATTGTAAATCTGTCAATTTCAGTGCATATATACCCGGCACATTAAGAAGATACCCCTGAATGTGGCACAGCACAAAGAGAGTCAGCCGCTGTAATATCAGCTTACATTCCTCCTTTATTGTGCAAAATAATTGGAAATTGCCTCTAAGCTACATACAGTAATTCACAGAGACTTAAAATGATGACACCCCTTCAAAAACATGGCAGACTGGCTAAGAAAGAATGATGGGAGCTGTAGTTTCCAAAGGCAGCTGGGACAACTGTTTGACCTGAACATGCCCCCCCCCCACAGGCTGCAGAGTGTGCTACCACTATAGTTATACCAATGCACTTAACCCCATTTATTGCTGAAGATGGATAATTAAGTCATCGCCCGCCCGCTGGGGTGAGTGAGATGGAAATTTGTTTTCCACAGGCATTATGAGCCACACAAGGCAGATCTTTAGGGCTATTCCACACGGGGAGATAGCCACGCGTTTGCGGTCGCGGCGACAAAGCACCGCGCCAGTCGCCGCGACCGGCGCAGGCGACAGTTTTGTATGGGCGCCTATGTAAAAACGCCTGTGCTAACCACACGAGGCGATGCGCTTTTCAACAGTCGCCTGAAAAAGCCTGGCGAGGCATTTTCAGGCGACTGTTGAAAAGCGCATCGCCTCGTGTGGTTAGCACAGGCGTTTTTACATAGGCGCCCATACAAAACTGTCGCCTGCGCCGGTCGCGGCGACTGGCGCGGCGCTTTGTCGCCGCGACCGCAAACGCGTGGCTATCTCCCCGTGTGGACTAGCCCTAAATGGTTTGGTGCCAGAAAGACTGTTCCCCATCAGCATAACAAGAGCCCAAGAACATCAGCCTCAGAATTAGCTAAAGGATTTTCCATACAATAGATCAGGAGCAAAGACAGACAAATAAAGCCCACAAATGGTTTATACACTCCCTCTGGTTTCAGTGAGAGGAAACTTGGGCTCAGTAACAACTGCAGAACCCTACATCTCATTTCCATATCAGTCACCATACAGCAGGACAATCACACACTCTGTGGCTGTGGGAGGGGAGATCATCACAGACCGACAATTGTGCAGGTAAATAAGGGATATTATTGTCATATATACTCTACTGTAAATTACAAGGATATTAGAAGTCACTGAGGGGTTCTGTGACCATATAAAGGCACAAGGCTGCAGGCTGAGTTATACAGGGAACTCTGAGTATCACTCATGTATTATAAGGGATAATGTACCCCCTACTTTAAATTATAAGGATATTAGAAGTCACTGAGGGGTTCTGTGACCATATAAAGGCACAAGGCTGCAGGCTGAGTTATTCAGGGAACTCTAGGAATCACTCATGAAGAAGTGGAAGGAATATGGTGGAGCACATTGTAGGGAGATTAAAGCTTACAAACAGGCACCCAGCACAGTAGAAAATGAACCAAACATCATTATGCAGGTTCACTAATTAGCACAGTGTAAGGTGCAGTCTTAATAATCTGCAAAATTGGCCGCACCTTATATAAAATAATACACTTGGGCTTGGTTCTCTGAGAATGAAGGGCCAGTCTCGCCCGCAGAACAGAATCTCCAAGCTACATAAATGCCCTTAATTAATGAAGTGACACCTCCCCGTTGTTTTGGTAGGGTAGAAGAGCCTCCCCAATCATGCAGAATTGTACGACCAGATTCCTTTAAGGATTAAGAAATTCCCAGTGTTTCTGCTTTACATTGTGACCTACAAATTCCTACAGTGGGAAATACACAAAGGGTGTCAATTAAATGTGGAACACTTACATAATACCAAGTGCAGTGTGCTGGAAGTATGCACCACTCTCTGCAATTCCACACTGTTTTGTTATTTAGCCAAGGAGATATATAGTCAAGATCCACCCCTACCATTGGCCCCCAGTATCCCACTAATAAGAAAATGATACATTATAAATACGTATTAACTTAAGATGGACTTAAAGGTCGCCATACACGTAGAGATCCACTCCTCGATATGCCCACATTGAGGTGGGTAATATCGAGCTGATCCGATCCCCTACGGACCAACGATCGAATCATAATATAGCCAACACGGGCGGACAGATCACGGGACTGCATCAACGAATAGATGCAGGCGCGATCAGAGGGGATTTTCAATCCTGCCCGATCGTCGTCTGACAACTTTCGGACAGATATCGATCGGGAAAGCCCGTCAGAGGGACCTATACATGGGCCAATATGCTGCAGACACGGTCTGTCTGCAGCTTTTATTGGCCTGTGTATGGCCATCTTAACGTTATAAGATCCAGCCAAGCTGGCAGATTTTTACCCAATTTGGCCAACAACACCTTTTATGGTGTTACATTCACTGAAATAACGGTGTAATCTAACAATAACTTCCTATCAAGCAGCAACATAATTGCATCTATACTATACTGTAAGTCAATAATGTGGTACAGAACCACAGATGCTAGGGATGCAGGGATTTCTGGGAAATCAGGTGCAGATCACAAACACTAAGATATTGCTCCATGGAGCTCATGCCCTGCCTTAAAGGGGTTGTCCACCTTTAAACAACTAGTTGTCAGATAGATCACCAGAAATTAAAACTATTTCCAGTTACTTTTTATTTTCTATGTGTCACCGTTGTTCTAATATTGAAGTGTAAAGGGTAATTTTTCACCTTCTAAAGCAGCTTTGGGAGGGGGGGGGGGGGTCGCCGACCATGTAAACTGTTCTAAATTGATACATTTAGTTGATACATTTGTTATCTTTGTCTCTGGATTCAAGTAATTGAAAAAAGTCTTTATTTCTGGGGAACAATCTGAAAACAACTGAACTGAAAAAAGTGTGAACAATCCCTTTAATATACACACTGCCTTTTAAATCTGTATGAGAAAGAAGGGAGCCCAAGGGCCACAAAGATCTGGCTTTGCATATTCTGCTGCTATAAAATAGAGAGGGACTCAGGCGATACTTTGCTGCAACCAATGGTTTTGCTGCCTCAGGGCCCCGCAGAGCTGGATAGATCAACGGCACCTGTTTAGAATTCCCTGGGGCAGATTATTACAGAACTGTCAAAGCTCACAGTGTGGGAATAGACCGTGTTAACTAGGCTAAATAGATCCGTATGATATACACGCAAACATATAGCTTTCCTTTACCAAGGTTAAAAAATCCGTAAAGGCAAAAAATACCCTGCAATAAAGTTCTCTGAATATTAGGGATGCACCGAATCCACTATTTTGGATTCGGCTGAACCCCCGTATCCTTTGCGAAAGATTAGGCTGAATACTGAACCAAATCATATGAGAGAAGATTCCAAGCACAGTACAGTATGAGGGCAGAGCTTATGTGCCCAGAACATCCCTTCTTTGTATATTTGTAGTTATAAATATGGGTAGTAGGTGCCATATTGTTTTCTTTAGACAGTACAGAATAAAGTTTAGCTTATTGTCTGCCCAGAACATACCTTCTCTGTATATTCATATTCATACATATGGAAGAGAGACTATTGTTTCCCTCAGACAGTACAGTATGAGAGTATAGGTTATTTTGAGGCCAGAACATTCCTTCTCTGTATATTTGTAGTTATACATATGGGTAGGAGGTGCCATATTATTTCCCTTAGACAGTACAGTATGAGGGTATAGCTTATGGTGTGCCCAAAGCATTTCTTCTCGGTATATTTGTATTTTTACATATGGGTAGAAGGTGCAATAGTGTTTCCCTTAGACAGTACAGTATAAAGTTATAGCTTACTGTGTGCCCAGAACATTCCTTATCTGTATATTTGTATTTATACATATGGGTAGGAGGTGCCATATTGTTTCCCTTAGACAATACAGTATGAGGGTATAGGTTATGAGCCCAAAACATTCACTCTCTGTATATGGCTTTATGCATAATGATATACTAATCATGCCCTAATAAAATTATATTGCTGTTTCTTTTCTGTGATGGGGGGCCAGCTGAATGCTAAGGTATATTATGTAAGTCACTCAAGGAGCGGGAGGGACAAATCCTACAGCTTAGCAAGTCAATCACCTGAGCACTAATAATAGGGTTTTAAAGGAGTACGTTAAGCCCCAGGTTCCTTGTCCCTATTGTACTCTATGTCTCAAGGATTGGCATAGGGATACTCCAGCTTTTAACCTCTGCCTGCCTACACAACACACAGGCACCATTGCTACTGTCTTATTTTCCATCTCAGCAGAAGAAGCAGTATGGCAGCCACATTCATATTCATTCTTCAGAGTAAAATGATGCCCAATATTGGTTCATTGTTTCCGATGTAAATGATTGGCTGGTAGCAGTGCTTTGCTGTAGATGACAGAATGTCTGTTTCATTGGTTGGAACAAGAGTGAAAGGCTATGGGTCCCACAGGCATAACAACCTGCTGCAAAGCAGGTGTAGCTGGGGGAAAAGTATAAATGTCAGTGCAAGCCTGGGCAGGCCTTTCTGTATCGGAATTGAGCTGGCCACTGACTCAAAGGAGCAGAACCGGTGCTCTAGCATTAACGGACATGACACCTGTGAGCACATGACATATTGGTAGATGCAATGATTGCACAAGGGGCCCGGGGGGTTATCTAAACAAAGAGAGGAACTGCTGTTCTGTAACACCCTTAGGGCAGTGGCACATGGCAAGATTTGTCGCCCTTGATGTGGCTGAGGGTGACAAATCTCCTGAAGATGCCATTCTATTGTCACTAATTGAAATCACTGGCGGCATGTCCAACTGATCGATAAATGGCCCGAAGTTTCCACCGGAGGCATACGCCAGGGATTTCTATTAGCGGCAATGGAGAGGTATTTTCAGGAGACAAATCTTGCCGAGTGCCACCGCCCTAAAGTGAAATGTTCTCACTCAGCTATTCTTGTCTCAATGCAGAACCTAGGATCTGTGCTGCTGTGCCTCTGATTGGTGGAGATGTAAAGCTAAGGTCTACAGCAGGAATGGCCCATCCAGAGGTTGTTAACCCCCCCCCCCAGATACACACAAAGCATATTGATATAATAAGGCCAGTGGCAACACAAACTTCATGTAATCATTTTATATCTATTATTATTATCATCATTATTATTATTACTACTGCAAAGCTAGGGCCCTTCCACTGATAAGTAAAACTCTTGGCACTCCCTGCAGTCTTCGGCTGGGAGCTGTACTTCAAGAACTGCCTATGGGACAAACACTGATTTTAACTGTTACCTTCTCCATCTTGCCCCAACTGTCCCCGTGTTTAAAAGAACTGTAACATCAAAAAATAAAAGCGTTTTAAAGTAATAAAAATATATTGCAGTCTTGCCCTGCACTGCTAAAATGGCTGTGTTTGCTTCAGAAACACTACTATTGTTTATATAAATAAGCGGCTGTGTAGCAATGGTGGCAGCCATTCAAAGGAGAAAAGGCTCAGGTTACTTTAAAACACTTTAATTTTATGGTGTTACTGTTCCTTTAACTTTGCCCTCCCCTACGGTTTCTATTTGTCTTACTGTCTTCATCTTGGTTTACTGTCTACCACAGCCAATATGAGCTCAGTCCACGTTATGCCTAATTAGAACCAATTAGGGCTCTTCAGAAGGATAAGCAAGATCCTACTATAAGTCTACTGCCCACATAAAGCAATTGAGATAATCAGAGCAATCCATGGTGGCTACACTCTTACCCCATGTAAAGCTCATTAACTGTCTAACGCTTGTGATCATTTGCAACTTAGCAATACAACTTCATTCATGCTTCTAATGCCGCCCGGGCCCTGGCTGGTTCCAGGAGGGAGGAGAAAAACTAAAAACTGGTCGGGTGGCTCAATCGAATAAATGAAACGTTGCAGGCTACAAACTGGAGTTTCAAGTTGAAGAACTGACTTCCTTATCTCTACATCTTTTTTTTTTTTAACCGGGAGGTAACAAATAAATTAGAATTAAAAAAAATGTTTAAAAGGCACAAAAAATAAAGGCATTAAAGTCTTCTCTAAATAGTGAGGGGTGGAACAGGCTGGGCCAAGAATTCCACCCGCTATGAATGGCTTATTAGCCAGATTGATTGTGAGTGGCCTCGTTCTAGAGAGCTAAGCAGGTCTTCTGAATAGCATTTAGTATAGACATCCAAGCCAGGAATCAAAGTGATGCAGCCAAAGATGGTGGCTACCAACACTGCTCTGAACACAATATAGACTAGTACTTAAAGGGGTGGTTCACGTTTTAGGTAACTTTTAGTATATTATAGAATGGCCAATTCCTAGCAACTTTGCAGTTCGATTGTTTACAGCTTTCAATGGGGGGGGGTCACTGAAAAAACAAATGCTCTGTAAGGCAACAAATGTATTGTCATTGCTACTTTTAATTACTCGTCTTTCTATTCAGGCCCTCTCCTATTCATGTTCCAGTCTCTTATTCAAATCAATGCATGGTTGCTAGGGTAAGTGTTATGCTAATTTGAACCCTAGCAACCAGAATGCTGAAATTGCAAACTGGAGAGCTGCTGAATAAAAAGCTAAATAACTTTAAAAAAACACTAATAATAAAAAATGAAAACCATGTGTCAGAATATCACTCTCTACACCTATAGAACTCTCTATATCTATTAAAAGTTAATTTAAAGGTGAACAACCCATCTAAGTTCATGGAAGTGCGATTGATGCAGTTGCCTGACACAAAGCTCACAGCCTACCCATTTTTTACATTTTTGGGCAATTTTCTTGTCTACATAAGCACATAAAATCCATAAATCCTGCAGTCAGCTTGATGCATTCTCAGCCCAATCACTGTCAAGTCTTGCCTGCAGCTCCTTCATTTCAAGGATCTTTGCAAACAAGTGATATTATAAGTGAAAGCCTTAAAATGTTTTATGTGTGTTTGTGTCTGTGTTTATGTCGTGTGCATGTGCTGCAATGTAGAGCAAGCTACAATTGCTACCTATGAGAATCTGATGAACCGCTCCTCTCTGTGGTTGAGCAAATATGAGTCGCAGTGGAAGTAGAAGCAATGTATTTTTACAGAATCAATTGTGTATTTTATGCACACGACAAGAAGGGCCAAATCACTCTGTTGTGGATATGGCCAAGTTGCAGGATATGCAAGCATGAAATGGAATATATAAGACCAGAAGATGGAACTCAAACTTATTGTATCCTTTAAGGGGTTGTTCACCTTTAAATTAACTTTCAGCATGATGTAGAGAATAATATTCAGAGACAATTTGCAGTTGATTTTCATTTTCATGGCTTTTGAGTTATTTAGTGATTTATGCAGCAGCTCTCCAGTTGGAATAAGAAACTGAAATATGAATATAATTAGTTCAGAATAGATAAGTAATAAGTAGCAATAACAATACAATTGTAGCCTTACAGAGCATTTGTTTTTTTAGATGGAAAGAGTCAGAAGAAGAAGCCAAATTATTCAAAAAACGTTAAAAAGTAAAAATGAAGACCAATAGAAAAGTTGCTTAGAATAAGCCATTCTATAACATACTTTAAAGTTAACTTTAAGGCGAACCACCCCTTTATGAAGTGGAACAGCAGCTGCAATGCCTGCACCGAGCTGTGATGATATTAAGTTGGCCATACATGACACATCTTATTGATCTGTGTATTGGGCCTGTCTGACTGATATCTGGTCAAACATTGGCCACATATTTATAGGACAGGTTAAAATATCCTAATGGGCAAGAACAGCATTAGCCCATTGATAAGGTTCTCTTGCACCAGATCTGCACAGGTCAACCGTATGATACAATCATTGACCAGGTGACCAACTTATCAGATTAGTCCAATTAAGCCCACCATATGGATCGCTAGTTCGGTCTAAGATCCATTTATTTGTTGATCCCGCCAAACAAATTGATCTTATTTTGTCAGTGGTGCACCTGGTAGAATCTAAGCAACATGGCCATACAATATGCTAGGGAAAACATATCAAGGCATACTGGGAGCTCATTTATAAACACTAGGGAAATTTGCACATGGGCAGTTACCCGTAGCAATCAAGTAGCTTTTTTTTCAGCCAGTTGCAGGCTGAACAATGAAAGCAAACATTTGAACGGTTGCCATTGGTTACTGCCCAGGTGCAAATTTTCCCAGTGTTTATAAATGAGCCCCAATAGGGGAGTAAATATATGTAGCTATATTGATCACAGGAACTATGATGCAAGCATACAGAACCCCGCAGAGAAGATTTGAAGTTTTCCACCTAGCTACAGCCTACAGGAGAGGAGGAGGAGGCAAATACATCTTATGCAACAATACAAATAGTTTTTTTTTTCACACTTTTGATTTATTACTATACATTCATTGGATGTCTTTGCACAGGGGCAGCTACGAGGTCGCTTACTGGAAAGTGGTGCTGTCCTTTAGAATTTATGTAATCATAGAAGGTATTTTTAACCTGCTAAATAACCTAAAACACATTTAGAAAGAAACAGGTGGAGAGAGGTTAGGGTTAAGTTCATCACAAAGGAGGTTCCTTAATATTTAAATGCCCATAAACAACACGGCTGCGAGCAGACAGATACTTAGCTTCGAGGCACAGCTCAGAATCGGTTTCAGTGTTACTTAAGTAGTATCGCTTCAGTGTTCATTTAATGAAACAGGTGAACGAACACCCTGGCCAAGCCCATGAGCATTATCAGATTATTCAGCAGGTGAAGAACAAGGATAGCAGGTTACAACTTGACAAGAAGGAAGTTTATGGAAAAGGGAGGCAAGATCATTAACCACTGCCAAGGATGGGCGGTGAAATCCTGGCCTGTTTAAAGAGTTATCTGTTATACTTGTAATATTTGAGACACATTTAAGGATAAGGGCACATGGCAGATTCGGGGGAGATTAAGTCGCCCAGTGACTAATCGCCTCTTCTTCTGGGCAACAATCTCCCCAAACTGCCTTCCCCTACCGTGAGGCAACTTTGGGCGACTCCGGAAAATGAAGCGCCGCGAGTGCCATCCCGCTGGCAATTTTTCATTATAGCTGGCGGGAAGGCAGTTCAGGAGATTGTCGCCCAGAAGAAGAGTCGATTAGTTGCCGGTCGACTAAATCTCCCTGCATCTCACCATGTGCCCTTACCCTAAAGCTGCTTGGTCATGTTGTGGAGAAAGGAAATATGTGATAGGAGGTGAATGCAATCAGAAAGATGAACTGATTGGCCAGTATTGGTGCTAACGACCCAGATCGCAAAGTGCAGCTGAGACTACTTTCAGTGGCACCACACTAAACACAGGCTGTGTGCTTGAATTTGAGTTTCGGAGAATAGCCGAGCACTCACTGTATGCTTCATTAGTGACACATTGGCAACACCCTCTCCAAGAATCATCGCCCCAACTAGATTTGCATGTTGGTTTAATTAACTACCATCAAACTGGTAAACATATATGTTGACAAAGAGAAAAAAAATAGCTGCAAACGCCTCCAAGGATCATTTTGCTGCCCTGGTTTAAAAGAGTATTAGATATATATATATATATATATATATATATATATATATATATATATATATATATATATATATATATATATATATATATAAATTTGTAGAAATCATCACACAGATAAATTAATGCAATGACTTTGCACATTTCATTTGCATTCATTTATCCTTGAGAAAGGCCCTAAAGTAGGTCGAAACAGCTGTACAGATGCATATAATAAAAGCAATCTGATTTATCACGAATTGGTGTGTGAGTCCGTGTGAAGATTTCTATATATGGCTTTTGACCATGCACCCGGATTTGAGTGCAGCAGCTTGGCATTTAGTATGTATATGTATGTATATATATATATATATATATATATATATATATATATATATATATATATATATATATATATATATATATCAGTAAATGGACTCGCACTCCATCGTCAAGTGAATAAATGTGTCTTTATTCTTTAATGCGTATCCGACGTTTCGGCCCACATTAGGGCCTTTTTCAAGGACACAGATAAATTAATGCAATGACTTTGCACATTTCATTTGCATTCATTTATCCTTGAAAAAGGCCCTAATGTGGGCCGAAACGTCGGATACGCATTAAAGAATAAAGACACATTTATTCACTTGACGATGGAGTGCGAGTCCATTTACTGATATGTACAACAAAGTTGACCAAACGCACCCGCATTGACTACAGTCCGGTAAGAGTGCACGCGCTGAATACAAGTTATATATATATATATATATATATATATATATATATATATATATATATATATATATATATCTCTCTCTCGATGTGGCCGTGTAATTTGACAAATGTGTATAGTTTTGGTTAAGGTGTACTCTCTTGGCAATAAGTATAAGCAGATTTACCAGTGCCTGCAGCATCCCATCCATAGCTATCGTTCCTTCCATAGTAAGATAACTGGCATTTGACAGAGTAGAGAGTGACCAGTCGAGGAAATCAGCCAGCCTCTTCAGCTTGACATCAGGGCGCGTGATAAACCTGACGGAAGGGGGGAAAATTACTGCATTTTTGCAAAAGACTTTTGTTTTTGCTTTTTAAACTCATTATCCAACCTGGTTTTAGCAGGTGCGTTATGGCTGATGTCCTAAAAGTTAAAAAGTCTCAGATTATCTGAGACCTATGTGACCTAGAGGTACAGAAACAGAGGAAAGTACTTGTTCTAGGTGCAAGTTAGTAGAATATATAGGATGCTGGTAGAGAGAGTGGTAGGAAATCATGTGAAGGCTCAGACTGGCAATCTGTGGATTCTGGAAAATGCCATAGGCGCTGCTGTAAGATGCCATAGACACTCACTATGGTGGGGGGGCTATTTGGGCCTATTTTGAATCCCAGTCAGGACCTGATCATGTGTGTTTATATATGATCAGACTGAAGGGGTTTACTAATGAGGTTAAGCTAAGTGGATTCATATTTATGGCCTGCAAAGTGGAGATATGCAGGGGCAGCTGGAGTTCTGGCTATGGCATAGGGCATTCAAATTGTCATTCAAGCCACTGCATGGTTTAAATATTATCCATAAGGTAACAGTTAGAAAAAGTTCAACAATGCAAAAAGAATGATCGTTTTACAATAAATACATACATTCTAAGATGAACCTCCCCATTAAAAGTAGGGTCACATGACTGCAATGCCAGTAGTAAATAAATACATTTATAAAAGGGTTGAGATGAAACACTCCCAAGCAGTCTGCTTATTACAGGAGTTAAAATGCATGACAAATGAGTGATATGAAAGGATTAGTGCTGACATGGGCAATAGAAATAATGGCAGGAAAGGTAAATAACTGCACCTTCATCTAAACACTACAGGTGTAAGTATGGCCCCAGGCAATGAGCAATGTGTATGCATAGGCTGCTGAAATGCGTTTCCAATAGCTCTCTAGTGCCCCCTGGTAAGAATTATAATCCTTCTTCAAAAGCACCACAGCCTAAATCATCTGTTGGTAATAATAAAATCACAGGGAGAAGCTTCTTGATTCATAACAGAATATTGGCATTCAGCCCCAATTTAGGGTACACAGAGCTCCCATTTGTATGAGCAGTGATAGTACATGTCAGGAAGGAGCAGATAACACCTCTGTTCATCATGCGCCAAATAAAGAGTGTTTGTATTGTACATAAGCTCTGCCTACACTTTTCATTAAACAATTTATACTCATTTCTATATTAAGTGTAAATTGATGATGATTTTGTTTTTACCTGGTTCATGTTTTAAGGAACAAGTTGAGGTACGTATAGAGGTAAACAGCTCTGTATAATCAGCTCTGCCTTCCCCTCTGTGTGAATATATTGTAAACATAACAAATAAGCACAGGGAGGTTTACAGTGAGAGGAAATCTGACTCCATAGCTTCTCAAGTTATAGCTGCTCAGAAGAACCAAGGAGGAATAAGTAAAAGTAATCTAATAAAGTACTCTCTTTGAACTGCTCTATGCTGCTTACAACACAAGAGAGAGTACGCTTCCAACACAAGCCCTGCACCTTGGTTTCATGCTGACCACAAATATTTATTGCGCTTTTATGCTTGTTAAGTACAAGGAAAGGCTTTATCCCAACTCTATTATTTTGTAGCACTCCCCTTGGTGTACCTGATCACTATGTTCTTTTTGCAAAACTGTTCCAGAAATCCTCCTGCACCCACGGAAAATTTTGCCCATTTGCACCACCATGTTCTCGAGTGTGATGTCTAACATGTTCTCGAATGAACCCACCACGTCACTGAAGGTCATGCGCTCTTACAAATGTAAGAAATACAGCACATGAAATTCAGTACAGAATTAAAGATGCACGCAACTTTTATATTATCAAAAAAGATCTCTAAATCATTTTAATGACAACCAAAGAAAGAACTCAGCACAAACCACACACAAATTGGCTCAGAAGAGCCGATGTCCCAGCTTGGTTCGTGCTTCACTATAGCAACCGTGTTGGTGGTTTGCTATTGGTGTGCACATAGTTGTGGGAGGGCTTTGGGGTCACTGTGGGTAGGAGCTCCTTATACCGTCTTTCTAAGTGCTCTCATAAATAATTCTTAAAGGGTTGTTCACCTTTACGTTAACTTTTAGTATGTTATAAAAATGCCATTCCTAAGCAACTTTTCAATTGGCCCCATCTAAAAACAATTTCTCTGTAAGGCAACACATTTATTCATGAATCACCTTTCTATTCAGGTCTCCCCTATTCATATTCCAGTCTCCTATTCATATCAATGCATGGTTACTAAGAGAATTTGGACCCTAGCAACCAGATGACTGAAATTGCAAACTGGAGAGTTGCTGAATAAACAGCTAAATAGCACAAAAACCATAAATAATAAAAAATGAAAACCAATTGAAAATTGTCTCTACATCATGAAAAATGTAATCTAAAGGTGAATAACTCCTTTAATGCACATGTGCTGCCTGCCAAATATAAGTACTGCACATGCACCAGGGTCTTGGTCTTTGTCATGGAGCAGTGGCTGATGGGTATTTCTATTTCTAAGCCTTTCCTTATTCTTAGGGAGCAGAGCAGGTGGCTTTTCCAAATGCATGCCAACTTACTTTGAAACAAGCACGGCAGCAGCATCCCGAGCCTTGTCACTGACCACAAGGTAAGACTAGAGAGAAAAAAAGGGTCACGGTTATTAACAGTTGAAAGGACCACATTTAATAAACTTCCATGCACAGGCAACAGAAACTCACCTTGGCCACCTCCAGAATGATATCCATTGTGGGCCTGCGATTTGGTCCAGAATCACTGGCAATGTTTCCATCAAGGCGTGAAAGGTCAAACGGTATCAAGCACGTCATGGAGAGCCACAAAAGCAGCATGTAACGTGTTTCCCAGGTCTGTGGGGAAGGATGGATTTATCAAAGGACTACTAAAATTTAGCATTGCATGAAATTTTTTGCCAAGTTTTGCCACAAAAAAAACAAACACGCATAGACTCTAATGTATTAAGCAAAAAAAGAAAAAAATCACAGAGGGGGGGGGGGAAAAACAGTTGTACAGTCACAGCAAAAAAAAAAAAAAACACCAGTTGACTTGAATGTATTTTGCACATTTTTGGTGAAGTGAAACAGGACAGATACTCATGACTACTAAAGTTGGGCTGTTTTTTTACATAAGCATCCAAGTGTCTTTGTTTAGGGCAGCAACTTCTGAGGGTGACAATCAGGTGCCTATAAATTAAAAAAAAAAAAAAAAACTCCTATCCCAACGGACACCGGGGAGAGCTGGGGGAGAGGTTCTGCAATAGGCCAATTAATGAGCAGAGGAAGCAGGTGGAGATCACCTGACCTAAATACAGACAGCAAATAGATATCAATTATATGCTGTTTAAAATATGCCATTGGATAAATATTACATGTGCCATGGTTACAGGGATGAGCAATCACTTATACTTTCCTCCAGGCTCTTTGCATCTCCCGAGTCGCAACTAAAAAAGTATTGCTGCACTCAGAAGGAGATTCCATTACCTCATGATCCTTGGGGTCTTGTGCTGAAATCATTTCCAACACTGGCTGCACATCAACAACTTCATGGGGGAAAATACGGAGAAAAATCTTGTATCCCCGCACCTACAGGAGAAAAGAAAGCCGCCTTTATTACATCAACACAACACTGCCCCTGGAGGCTGGATACTGGCAAGTTAGGGACATAAAGGCCTTTCATTTGTATTTTGCCTGAATAAGGGGCCTGTGTGCTCTGAAAGCTTGCAATTGTTACTTATTCAGTTAGCCAATAAAAGTTATCACCCAACTTTACATTTTCTGCATTTTTTCAATGGCCAGCATCTCAAAACTATGGACATAACTAGTGGAGAGAGAAAGTACATAATCTAGTCGCATTAAGTCTAAATTCTACTGGATACTGTATATCATGGCCTAGATCATTATTAGAATATTTGGATAAGAAAAAGGGAAATCACAGGGGTGTCATTCTGTTACATATCCCGTAGTGATTAGGACAACCTTTCCTTGTCCTTTGAAATGATCAATTCAGGTCCCAGCAATCAGAAAAATAAATTTTGAAAACATTTTCTTTTCTAGATAGAACACTGCAATGGCAGGAATATTTAGTCAATTCACTCATTACTGCATATTCCTCTTACCTTGGAAATGATGTATAGGAATTTAAAGGCTAAATGGTACAACACAGGGGCAGAGGACTTGTCTCGAATTATTTCCAGCAGTGAGTTCAACATCCACTCTGTAAGACAGAACACATATAGCCATTCATGGGTAGTCGTGTCAAACATTCAGTGTGCATTAAAGGAGAACAACCCCCATAGGAACAACAGTACCCCTTAACTGTCTTCCATTAGCCCCCCTCACCACTCCCTCCCCGCACAGTGTATTACATACAAAGGTGCCCCTACCTGAAAACCCGAGACTAAAATGCAGAGCAATGCAGTGGGGTTCCCCCATTCTCATCCTCTTTGGGTCTCTTCACATCTTGACATGAAGCATGCAGAAGCATGCACAGCTGGGGCCAATCAGGAATCACTTGAACTATGCATTTTTCAGCATGCTCTGTATTGGCAAAGGATCCCAAAGAGGATGAGAATGGGCAGAAGATGTCGCCGGGGGAACTCTGCTGCACTGCTCTGCATTTTTGGCTTAGGTTTTCAAATAGGGGTGCCTTTCTATGCAATACACTGTGCGGGGAGGGAGTGGTGATGGTGGGCCGATGGAAGGTAGTTAAGGGGGTCTGTTTTAGTTGTCCTTTAAAGGGAATATACCCCCTTCAGTTGAGTAATGTGGAGATTTGGCACTTGCGTTAGAAATTTGGTTTTGTGGACCCCCCTAAAATTGCCTTACTGTTCACTAATTTTGTAATTGTCACAAGTAAATTACAATACTCAAAGTGATTCAGCTGATTAGCAGTGAATAATGTAATTTTTTTGTGACGATAACAAGGTAAGAAGCAGTAGCGAATTTTAAAATACCACCAGTTGGGGCGATTTCTAGCTATCAAGCTGCTGTATAGCAATGGCGAAAATTGAAAAAAGGCTATATGGCACAGGTTAAGTAGTGGATAACAGATAACACCATTATGTTCTACAGAGCTTTTCTGCTATCTGCTGTATAACCTGAGCCTTTACTCATTTGAATGGCTGCCCCCATACACAGCAGCTTAATTATATAAACAATAGTAGTGTTTCAAGCAAACACAGCAATACTGCATTATATTTTTAAAACACTTTTAAAATGTTTTTTGATGTTACTGTTCCTTTAAGGCTTCAAAGGAAATGGTTTGTAGAGTTTCCGTTAACAATATAACCAATCTGGCTAATTGGGTTCTGAAACCATTGTGTGTTGCAATATGTACTGAGATGTGCTTTGAGTTGCTAGGGACATCCATTGTCCCACTCTCCAGTAGTACGATTCAGACAGTGACACTGTGAGATACTCTGCAACTGGGCTTTAGTTTTTAATATTTACTATTTTACTTTATGTTTAGTGGCTCTCCAGTTTTTCATTTCAACAGGTTTGACCACATTAACCACAGCAACCTGGCAGTAGTTTGAATGACAGATTGGTAGATGAATAAGAGAGGCCTGATGAGAAATAAAATGTAACATTAACACTGAAGCCTTACACAGCAATAGTATATGGTTGCAGGGTCAGTGTCCCTAATCTGAAAGCTGCAAAGAGGCAAAAGGGATGACAAATAATTGAAAAAAAAAAAAAAAAAAAAGTTAAGAGGTTGCTAAGAATAGGCTATGCTATTCTATAACATACTAAAAGTTAAATTAAAATTGATTTGCATTTGTTTTGATATGCATTTACTGCAGTAGCAGCGTCAGCTCCTATTTAGCATGCTCCAGGAGCTTTACTGAAGTCTTTCACTGAGAAACTGTAACAAGTGATGCATTAACCATCAGCCCTGTCTGGCTTTCTGACAGGGATTCTAGATATACAATTAGGATCACAGATACAATGTGATAAGAAACAGACCAGAACCAATTACCTGAAGACTATGCCCTGTATAAAATATTTTAAATGTAAAAGAGAGCAACATAATCATGCAAAAAAGTTCCTATGCGTACAAAATATGGCATGTGATTGAGAATCGATAGCCCCTATTTGGACTTGCACCCTACAGGAGGCTCTGTTTTGCAGTATGCATGTTTTTTATGCAACTAAAGCTTGCGTTGAAGCCTGTAATTCAAAAATAAGCATCTGCTTTGAGGCCAAGGAGTCAGAGAGCAAAATGTTGCTCACAAACCACTGGTTGGGAATCACTGCTGGAAAAACATCAGAAGCTAGAAAAATGTAATGTAGTGGATTGAACTGTGTGACATACCTAAATGTGAGTCCAAAAGGTGAGGCTGCTCCTGGTACTTGTCCATAATCACTACAAAAGAAAGTACACCATGTTATACACATGCACTGGTACCAGCTCCCAATAGAGAAGGCTCAAAGAGCTTCAAGGCTAATGGCACAAGGAAGAGAGACAGACACATTAAATGTTTGTACAAGGGGTACATGACTGCTTGATAACATGTATAGTAAGGCAAGATGGCTGTACTTTTACATAACGAATGGGATCTTTAAATAATGGTGGCCATACACATTCAGATTTCAGCCGCTGATTCAGGTCATTTAGACAGATTCAGCAGCTTACCTGCCAGTGTACAATGCCCTCCCAGACCGACATCTAGCCAAAAGTTGTCCAGATCTGGGTCAGGCAGGTTTGATTTTCCCGCCCAACCAAGGACGACATTGGCTAGTTGATGCGGTCCTCTCCCCGTCAGCTGGTATGCCCGGCATTGTAATCCGAACATTTGGCCATAGGGCCGAACAATTGCATTCGCCCAATATCGCCAGTCGTCTGGTGGGCATATCAGGGGAAGATCCACTTGTTTTTGGGACCTTGCCAAACTAGCGGCTCTTATAGTGTATGGCCAGCTTTACAGGAATGCTCTGGCCACTAAACCACTAAAGGTGGCCCTTGTGGCAGCTCACACTCAAAGAAGGGTTAGCAACATGAGACCTTAAGATATCTTCGATATAACTACACCCTCTTTATATCTACAAAACTCAGTAAGTTGCCAACAAGTAAAGACAGGCCACAGAAATCACATGGAGGGCCACAAACATGTTTGCTTTGATTTCTCATGTACAACAGCCAATGAGTACAGACACCATGGGTTGAGGAAAATTGGGAAGATTGGAAGAGCCAGTTACGGGACATTAGCTATATTGAAGTGGTGATACTGCAATCCTCGATTTAACACATGCCATACATCTTCCTGTATAAAGAGAATGTGCTGGAAACTTAGCTTGGGGAAGACAGGAGAGCACATGGAATATGAGGATGGGTAATTCTGATTGATGCATCTGTTTAAGCATTAAGGATCCAGCAATTGACAAGGTAAATGTCCTCCCAAAATCTCAAAACTGTTTGGGAAGTTCACCTTATAATACATTTCATTCCTCACCTACAAAGCGCTGGGTGCACACCTCCCTGCTCACCATCTCCTGCCATACAGTCCACAGGCTGCCAATCAGATCTCGTGTTTCCTGACATTCTGTAAAGGTCTCCAATATATTTCCACTGGCAATTACTTCTTGGCTTCCATCCTCCTCACACTCTGACCCGTCTGCAGCCATCACTGTTTCCTTTAATAGGCAGATCTGAACGTGCGAGCTGGGGTAGAAAAAGCACAGGAACATAGGGTTATATACACAGAACTGATCTATTATAATGGGTAAAGGCAAGAGCAGCAGACATCACATAATGGGGAGCAAACACATATTTAAGACCACGGAGCCACCTTATACACAGGGAGATACTGTTGGATACTTGAGGTATAAAGGAGACATAGGATAAATGAAAAAAGCCTAATTTTGTTGGCAATTACAAGTAATATATGGTGTTGCTTTTACATGGCGTTAAAAATTAATTTTATCTTTAAAAATAGCCCCTTTCTTGGAGCTCCCTATAGATGTTCTCTGGTCCCTGTCTGTGTTTCAAATGAGGGGTGGGTGTGTCCTAACGGTCCCTGTCAGAAGCACAGTAGGAGGAGGACAGCCTTCAGGCTTCAGTTCCCTATCAGGTCTTGAAAGCTGCTGATTAGTTCCTGTCCTACAGTACAGTGAGATGAGAGCCACCAGCTTCCCTACACAGCCTGGGAATTCAGGGAGCAGGAAGTGGAAGGGAGGGATTAGTAGGGTTTTTTGCAGAATTAGTCAATAAATCAGCCTGAAAAACTACTTTATTAATTAATTATTATTATTAATTATTCTTCTATATCTAAATGAGTATAATGCACTGGTACAGTCTTATTTTTTAAGCAAAATGTCTCCTTTAACAAATCTTTGTTTTTGGGGGGGGGACCTATCAAGTACTGAGGGACACAAATCCTAAACACACACTGCATTTAAACTGGAACTTTGGATATATGGCTGGGGGTTCCTGTTAAATAGTGAGGCTGTCAAATAAGAGAGAGCACCAACTTGCTAAATATTTGGGTGAGGATATGCTGGCAGTTACTGGGGCACAGATCTATCAACTATTTGTGGGAAACCCTGACATGTATTTGGGCAACAGAATCCTGAAAGATTCTGCAGCAGTAGCGGCACAGACCTGTTGGGTGTTCCTGTCAGATACTGGGGCACAGACCTGTTGTAAATGTGGGAGGGGAGTTGTAGGAGATACTAGAGCACACACAGCTATGATATATTTCAGGGGTTTATCAGCTACTGGGGAAGATATCTGTCATATAATTGTGGGGCTCCTGTCAGTTACTGTGTCACAAACCTGTCATTTATTTGGGGGTTTCTGACACATACTGGGGTACAGACCAATCGTTCATTTGGGGATGTCAGCTATTAAAATATTGGAACACAGGCGTGTCAAGCTTCTAAAGTTCCCGTTCTGTATGCTGGGGACACAGTCCTGTAACATTACTGGGGTTGATGACAGAAACCATTAGTATAGCTCTGTACATAGCAACGGAGACTCCCCGTCAAAAAAAATGAGGGAGAGCACCAAGAGTATCGGGGAGCAAAGTGCAGACAGTATTCGGGTCGTGTGACAAGTATTAATTCCCTAAAGTAGCACCCACGTTACACACTCGGGCTGATAATTACTCACTCGCCGAATCTGCAGCTTCCGGGGTCGCTCCCACGTGATCCAGTGATCCAGCCGGCCAGCCCCGCCCTAACAGACAAAAAAAAAGGGGGGCTGGGAAGCTACGAGTCCTTGAGAGGGACAGAAAAGCTAATGAGCGAAGGGCTGAAAGTGTGACGCAGACATTGTTTTTAAAACGTTTTGTAGCAGGGGCACCTCACTTACAGTTTGTCTTCCTCACATGCCAGTGTTATCCCCAGACTCTGGGCTAACCCGTGACCCTCCTGCTAATATTGGTTGCAAATATGCGATATGACTGTGTTTCTGTAACCAGTTTAGTCTTAGTCTTAGTGTAGTGCTGGGATCTGGCAATCTGTGGGTTCTGGCAAATGCCAGAGGGGCTGCTATAAGGTGCCATAGAAAGTCAGTATTTAGTGGGCTGGTGGGGGCTGTTTGGGCCTCTCTGTACCTGAAATGCCAGGGCATTTTAATCTCCTGGTTCTGGGTACAGTGAGTGTGAGTTGTAAACTAGTACAGTAGGTGGGTGTAGGGTTGCCACCTTTGCTGATGGCTAAAGCCGAACACAGGGGGCAGGGCAGATAACATTGGGGGCGGGGCATTGATGTAGGAACAGGCATGATGACATTAGAGATGGGCACAATGATGTTGGTGGGGTTATGACACCAGGGCAAGGTTATTGCATCACTTAGATGCTACTGGCTGGATTTCTATCCAGTATTCTTAATGGTTAGGGGGTAATTTACTAAACTCCGAATGCAAAAACCGCAAAAAATGATTTTTTTTTTTTTTTATAAAATTGGACTTTTAAAAAAAATCTCAAATTTTTGAGAATTTATTAAAACCGAAGATGGAAAAGTCGAATCAGAAAATCCGGCATCTCAGACCTGTTGAGGTTGCAAATAAGTCAATGGGGAAAGTCCCAATGATTTTTTGATGTGCGCTGGGTTTTGTGCAATACCCCAAAGTTTTTGGGTAAAAAGCATAAGAAATCGGGAGTTTTCGGGTGAAAAATACAAGTAATGAGAATCTGATTTTTTTTCTGCAAAGCAAATTTTTTGGAAAATGTAATAATAAATAAGTGTAAAAAACCCAAGCGGATTTGGTCTGGGTTTGTAGCAGAAAATATTGAGATCAATTCGGACATTAATAAATAACCCCCTTAAAGTGTTGATGCCAAGTTCAAAACCACACAGGTGGCAACCCTATCTCTAGATATATTCTGCTTGATGATTAAGCCCAATCCTTTAATTACAGGTATGAGATCTATTATACAGAAATCAATTATCCAGAAAGCTCTGAAATACAGCTATGCTAATTTAGAAAAAAAAAAGAAATGAACTGTACTTGATAGTAATTAAGCCATGTTTAGGTGAGTATCTTAGTATTTAAATGCTTTTCATTTATTGGCCAGATTATTGTTCGGGTTTCATGAGGCTGAAAACCGAACAGAAAGTTCAGACCCGAACAGACCTTATAAAAACCGAACTGTTTGGGTCAAAACCGAACAGGTGGCAACCCTAGTGTCAGACCTGGTTAAACCTGGGCTTTGTGGCCTTTATTGAAACACCAACTTGTATCAATGAGACTTGAAGATGATGGACCAGGTGTATATTTATGTTGCTTTGTCAGTAAAATATTATATGTGACCCATTCCCATGTTATTCATAGAGAAGAGAGGAACATACAGGGAGTCAGAAAGGGGATAAACACTTGGAATCATCATCATTTATTTTGACCTTGCTCAAATCTGTAATGGTATTGTGACAGAATGCTCTAGCTAGAATCTCAGCCATAAAGCAGGGCAGGACTGCTGCTTACAATGGGGATTGGATAGGATCTGTGCCACTGTGACAGAATGTTCTGTTATAAAGATAGCTAGAATCTCAGCCATAAAGCAGGACAGGACTGCTGCTTACAATGGGGATCAGATAGGATCTGTGCCACTGTGACAGAATGTTCTGTTATAAAGATTGCTAGAATCTTAGCCATAAAGCAGGACAGGACTGCTGCTTACAATGGGGATCAGATAGGATCCGTGTCAGTGTGATAGAATGCTCTGTTATAAAGATAGCTAGAATCTCAGCCATAAAGCAGGGCAGGACTGCTGCTTACAATGGGGATTGGATAGGATCTGTGCCACTGTGACAGAATGCTCTGTTATAAAGATAGCTAGAATCTCAGCCATAAAGCAGGACAGGACTGCTGCTTACAATGGGGATCAGATAGGATCTGTGTCAGTGTGACAGAATGCTCTGTTATAAAGATAGCTAGAATCTCAGTCATAAAGCAGGACAGGACTGCTGCTTACAATGGGGATCGGATAGGATCTGTGCCACTGTGACAGAATGTTCTGTTATAAAGATTGCTAGAATCTTAGCCATAAAGCAGGGCAGGACTGCTGCTTACAATCGGGATCAGATAGGATCTGTGTCAGTGTGACAGAATGCTCTGTTATAAAGATAGCTAGAATCTCAGCCATAAAGCAGGACAGGACTGCTGCTTACAATGGGGATCAGATAGGATCTGTGTCACTGTGACAGAATGCTCTGTTATAAAGATAGCTAGAATCTCAGCCATAAAGCAAGGCAGGACTGCTGCTTACAATGGGTATCAGATAGGATCTGTGTCACTGTGACAGAATGCTCTGTTATAAAGATAGCTAGAATCTTAGCCATAAAGCAGAGCAGGACTGCTGCTTACAATGGGGATCGGATAGGATCTGTGCCACTGTGACAGAATGTTCTGTTATAAAGATTGCTAGAATCTTAGCCATAAAGCAGGACAGGACTGCTGCTTACAATGGGGATCGGATAGGATCTGTGTCAGTGTGACAGAATGCTCTGTTATAAAGATAGCTAGAATCTCAGTCATAAAGCAGGACAGGACTGCTGCTTACAATGGGGATCGGATAGGATCTGTGCCACTGTGACAGAATGTTCTGTTATAAAGATTGCTAGAATCTCAGCCATAAAGCAGGGCAGGACTGCTGCTTACAATCGGGATCAGATAGGATCTGTGTCAGTGTGACAGAATGCTCTGTTATAAAGATAGCTAGAATCTCAGCCATAAAGCAGGACAGGACTGCTGCTTACAATGGGGGTCGGATAGGATCTATGCCACTGTGACAGAATGTTCTGTTTTACAGATAGCTAGATTCTCAACCATAAAGCAAGGCAGGACTGCTGTTTACAATGGGCATCAGATAGGGATTTTTATTTATTTAAAACTTTTACAAAATCATGACATGTCAGAATAACAAAATATTACAATATTAACATTATTTACAAAGATAAACTAGAAGAAACATTCAAGTTCATCCAATGCTTCTCATTCACACTCAGTTTCCTGATCTCACTGATCTTAATAAATATAATTTCCCTTAAGATTTTTCTTATGATTTGATCTATTGAGTCATTGTCTTTCCCCAGAGATTTCATGCATCTCTAAGACCAAAGATCATACCGAATCACAGATAAGACAGACATGATAAATACTGTCTCCTAGTTGAAGCGCTGTTTCTATGAACAATCCCATAGACTCTCTCAATAGTCATTGGCCCATATATTATAAATACCCTGAAGACCCCAATACCTCCCTCATTTAAGCGGTTTGATACACAACAACCCACCAAAAAGTGTTCCTAACTCTCCTCTACCCCATACCCCCAGGGACACTCCCTATTTACAGGAACATATAACTTGTTCTGCAGTGATAGCCAGGCATTATCAAACAGCTTCGCAGGGTGTTTTGCACTGTTTAAATATTTTAGTATCTCCTCCAGGCTCTTGCTGGTACATTCCCATATGGCCAATGGGACAGTAACGAAAGACGTAATTACCTGACATAGATTTGTTTCCTCTGGGTCAATGTGATCTCTGCTACCCCAGTGCCCCATCTCTTTATTAGCTTAAGTGCATGGGCAATGTGTGGTGGGAAATAGCTCTGTCTTACACGGCCAGTCCATGATAAAAGACGATGCCCAAGACCTGATACAACATTCCCACAGGGAGCTTGTTCATTGAGTCAGACCCCCAAAGTTAAACTTTAGGAACATGACACCAAAGAAGGGCGATAGGGTCTGTACCACTGTGCTCTGTTATACAAATAGCTAGAATCTCAGCCAGATAGAATCTCATCTAGAATTTGTGCCATTGTGACAAATGCTCTGTTATAAAGATAGCTAGAATCTCAGCCATAAAGCAGGACAGGACTGCTGCTTACAATGGGTATCAGATAGGATCTGTGTCACTGTGACAGAATGCTGTTATAAAGATAGCTAGAATCTCATCCATAAAGCAGGGCAGGACTGCTGCTTACAATGGGGATTGGATAGGATCTGTGTCACTGTGACAGAATGCTCTGTTATAAAGATAGCTAGAATCTCAGCCATAAAGCAGGGAAGGACTACTGCTTACAATGGGCATCAGATACAGGGGCAATCCGTGGGCTGCTGCCACCTGAGGCAGCAACCCTGATGCCGCCCCCTGCTTAAAAGTTTAGCGTCTGAGGGGGTCAAAAGGGGCTGCATCGCTAGTACATTGTGCGCGTACTGCGCTTTCTGCAATAGCAGAGCGAATTTCCGGTTTAAAAACCGGAAATTCGGCTCTTAAAGTTACAGGAGGCGGCTTTTTGCCGCTCCTTGTAACTGGCCGTTCACTGCTGCCTGAGGCAAGGTGCTCACCTTGCCTCATAGCAGGAACGGCCCTGCCTCTGTATAAAGATCACTAGCATCTCAGCCATAAAGCAGGACAGGACTGCTGCTTACAATGGGTATCCGATAAGATCTGTGTCACTGTGACAGAATGCTCTGTTATAAAGATAGCTAGAATCTCAGCCATAAAGCAGGACAGAACTGCTGCTTACAATGGGTATCCGATAAGATCTGTGTCACTGTGACAGAATGCTCTGTTATAAAGATAGCTAGAATCTCAGCCATAAAGCAGGACAGAACTGCTGCTTACAATGGGTATCAGATAGAATCTGTGTCACTGTGACAGAATGCTTTGTTATAAAGATAGCTAGAATCTCAGCCATAAAGCAGGACAGAACTGCTGCTTACAATGGGTATCAGATAGAATCTGTGTCACTGTGACAGAATGCTTTGTTATAAAGATAGCTAGAATCTCAGCCATAAAGCAGGACGGGACTGCTGCTTACAATGGGTATCAGATAGAATCTGTGTCACTGTGACAGAATGCTTTGTTATAAAGATAGCTAGAATCTCAGCCATAAAGCAGGACAGGACTGCTGCTTACAATGGGGATCAGATAGGATCTGTGTCACTGTGACAGAATTTCCCAGCTCTGTTATTTTATATAGGATTTTTACACATTGTTTATCAAGTTCAGCCTTTCATAAATACAGCATGCAACCAAAAAAGTGAACAGAGAACTGTAAAATGTCCCTCTGGCAAACTATGCTGAGCTCTATAATTGTCATTCAATAAATACACTGAAATGCACTTATGGCTTCTTGGTCTAAATTATCACCAGCCCAGTAATACTAGAGTGCGCCTTGGGTAAAATCCCTAAGCAAGTGCATAACAATATCACAAGGTTTCTGTGTACTGTGTAGCTCTTGGTATTAATATGCCTGATTTGTGTCTTTTAAAATAATGGTGTACACTGTTCATGGCTGAATTAAGCTCAGCTCAGGGGAATAGCTACGCTGCCATAGTTTTATCTAGGGATGCACCGAATCCAGGATTCGGTTCGGCCAGGATTCGCCCTTTTTCAGCAGGATTCGGCCGAATCCTTCTGCATGGCCAAACCGAATCTGAATTTGCATATGGAAATTAGGGTCAGGGAGGGAAGTCGCGTGACTTTTTAATTTTTTTTTTACCCTTCCCACTCCTAATTTGCATATGCAAATTCGATTCGGTATTCATCCTTCGTGAAGGATTCGGGGGGTCGGCCGAATCCAAACTAGTGGATTCGGTGCATCCCTAGTTTTATCCTATCTCCCTGTACAGGCTTTGAGCAAGCTTAAAGTGGACCTGTCGCCCAGACACAAAAAGCTGTATAATAAAAGTCCTTTTCAAATAAAAACATGAAATCCAATTTCTATATTTTATTAAAGCATTCATAGCTGTTGTAAGCTCATTTAAACATCTCAGCTGCCAATCAAATACTGTCTACCCTCCTCTATGCCTTAAGCTGGCCATAGACGCAAAGATCTGATTGTATGAATCGAGTGTGGAGAGTCCCGACATTTTCGATCCGGCGGAGATCGGTCGTTTGGTCGAAAATTTCTGTCGGCTGCCGATAATATCTCTGCGTGTATTGCCGATCGTGTGATTTTCAGTGGGAGTCTGTCACTAGCTTTGTCAGACATAACTATCGTACGATTGCTGTCAGGGGCAGAACATTGGCTGATCTGTTCTTTAACTAATCTGACTGGTAAGACTTTGATCTGAATGGTTAGTGGCCGGTCGGGAGATGGGGAAGTCCGATTATACGGTGATTCGTACGATCGGATGTTTGCATCTATGGCCAGCTTTAGATATTACAATTACTTTCACTCTCCATTCAGCACTCCGTAGGTGTCACTGCCCTCCACACATTCCCCTATTCTCTTCACTGTTAATTTGTGTAGCCAGTGCATGGGGAAGGACATTGTCTCTTCCATTTTGGTGCACAAACAAGATTTTGACATGATGCAAGGTTTGCCTTAAAGGGGACATTTTATATAACGCTCATCTTTTTTTATGTTATTGTTCCTTTCTTACAATATGTAGTGATGTAGAAATAAAACAGTTTTTAAAGCATATTACCTCGTAAAAATGCCGTTATATCAGAGCTGCACAGAGATGTTACTCGTCTGCGTCTATGCTGAAATGAGGAGTGGGCGTGTCTCTTCTTTCTCCCACAGGAAATTGTTATCACACTGAATGACAGGCTGAACACATACAGCAGGGAAAGCCCCTCCCAGGTTCCTGCCCGTGACTCTCACCAGCCTGCAAACATGCTGATTCTCCCTGTATCTAACCTTCTACTGATCCTGCACACTGTTATTTATTTTTATCATATTAGAGAAAAACATCTGCAGGTTTGGTTTATCTCTAACTTCCTGCAACGAACTAAAGAATCAGCATATTATTTGATGCAGATGAACCCAAGTAAATGGTCCATGTTTTCTGCAAGTGCTACACTCATTTGATGAATTGCACCCATTAAAAAAATTAAAAGGCTTTTATTTATTTTCATATGTGCTGTACATATGGGAGGACGGTAGCAGATTGTGTAGGTGGCGATTGGGGGAGGTGAATGGGGAAGGGACAGAATGCAGTCGGGAGAAGAACGTGGCCAATGAACAGGGGAGGCAAGCGGGAAGGTGATTAGGACACGTGATGACGAGGCAGCCAGGGCAGGACTAAGAGGGACCGACGTATACGGAACGCATTTTAGGACATCCATCGGCTAAATACCCGTCCTTCCTGCGATGTCCTATGCCTTCTGAATGGCGCATTGAGTGCTTTTACCGTCACTCATCATCCAAATCTGCACTCACACCTCCGTCCTGTACCCTCCCTTCTCAGCCGTCAGCCATGCTAACTCCGCCCTCAGCCTTCCGACCTATGGGGCAAATTCACTAAGATGCGAAGTTGCGCCAGCGCTCCGCAAATTTACCAAAAAATAGAAGTTGCGCTCAGGGGTAGCGTAAGGTTGCGAAGTTGCGCTAGCGTTGTTTCGCTATGTAAAGCGAAGTTACGCTAGCGAAGGCTAATTTGCATACGGTGCCAAATTCAAATTTCAATGGAGGAATACGTATCAGCACTACAAATGCCAAGAAAACCTTCAAATCATCAAATAAAAATTTTATTTTGCCCTACACATGTGCCCACTGTCTAGGTAAGTTGCCATGAGTCAGGAAATGTAGGGGGGAAGGAGGGGAGCCCCAAAAAATGTTTCGATCTTTTTCAGCCTATCACCCATAATGTAGAAAACACGCCAGCGTTTTTTGGGACTTAGAAAAAATTTTGACTTTTTTTGAAACAATCCCTATCTACTCTATTGCGCTTCGCCAGGTCTGAGGTGGCGAAGGAAGTCTAGCGTAAAAGGTAGCGTTCAGTACACTGCGCAAGTTAGTGAATTTGCGTAGTTACGTCGCTAGCGAAAATTCGCCTGGCGTAAGGGTGCGAAGTAACACTAGCGAAACTACGCCAGCGTTCGTTAGTGAATTTGCGCAGTAAAATGCCAAACGCTAGCGAATTAACGTTAGCGTTCGGCGCTTAGTGAATTTGCCCCTATGTCTTTTGCCCTCAGTCTTCCGCCTTCAGGCTTCCGCCGACTGTCTGCTGAAAAGAGAGATCTGAAGCCTGAGGGCTGAAAACTGAAGGCTGAGGGCGGAAGACTGAGGGCAAAAGACTTAGGGCGGAAGGCTGAGGGCGGAGTTAGCATGGCTGACGGCTGAGAAGGGAGGGTACAGGACGGAGGTGTGAGTGCAGATTTGGACGATGGGTGACGGTAAAAGCACTCGATGCGCCATTCAGAAGGCATAGGACATCGCAGGAAGGACGGGTATTTAGCCGCAGGATGTCCTAAAATGCGTTCCGTAGACGTAAGCAAAAAAGTGCCTCCCACATCTGCCCGCCCAATCCTTCCAAAGTGGATATGCTGTTGCTTCTGGCTTTGGAACGGCCGTCGGCCGCTGAGAGATATGGAGAGGAGCCTTGGACCAGAAGTATGTTAAAGGGGTGGGCTAAGTGATGTTTTTTGAATTTGTGATATAAATTTGACCAGAAATGTGCAAAAGTAAAAATGTATTCTTCTATTTATGTTCATTAGCATATTTTAGTGCACTCTGACATTTTATGGTATATGTCCCCTTTAACAGTGTCCACAAAATGGCTCCTGCCTGCTTGTTATAATTATAAATTCCCAGACTGAAGGAAACAAGATTCAAATAATTTATATAGTGTAATTAAAGTTCAATGTGCTTGACTTATGTGATAAAATAGGATTCTGAATATTTTTTTTGGGTGACGGGTCCCCTTTAAGGGACTGTTCCTGCTAAATTGTGCTCATTACAGGGGAGTTCCTATGCTGACATAATATAATGACCTCAATATTGCAGTGTAATAGCACATTCATGGGGAGGTGTCACCCCTTGACATAAGGTATTGAAAGCAAAGAAAGACTGATATAATTCTGTTACCAATTATGATTTCTATGAGACTTATACAAAAAGAAAATTTAAAAAAAACAGTCTTAGTTTGCATTTAAACCAATCATTTGCTAATAAAAAGTCCAACTGGGGGGTAGGTAGTACAATGAATGTCCAATCACATTTTGATTTGATCACAAACTATCCAAAATGGCCCTCATAAGGCTTAATGAACTGGCCTGGAAGTCAGACCCAAAGTGGTTCCAGTTGTTGAGGGAATGGAACAGCTGGTATAGCAGGGATCGGGTCTCGAACCCAGGAGCTTTGGGGATCTTCCTGTGATAGCTTGAGAAGAAAGCCATTCCCTGGGCTCCAAACATCTCCCCTATGGACAGATCATACTCAGAGTGGCCGTAGAAGGACCCCGGGTCGAACAGAAGGGGGCCCGACTCGTCCTCAGCTACATTGGCTTCCCATAAATCCCCATGGAGCAGAGATGGAATAATCAGTGTGTCTTTAAATGCCTTGTGCAGCTTTATCTAGGGTAGGAAGAAAAGAGATGGTCTGAGCCCGAGTAAAATTACCTACCAATATAAAGTGGGTCCAATGCCCAAACCAGACTGGCACATGGTACATTACTGTCTTTGTGTTTCTACATCTCGACCTACCCATTGACTGCCTCAATGTAACCCACGGCCCTACCTGCAGCTCCGTCCAGAGGCTTTGCACTGCCCTGTCCCCGTAGTTTTTCTCAATAAGATCCAGCTGCGGTTTCAATCTCTGACGGGCAAAGAAGTTCACCCAGTCATCTTGCCAGTCGTTCACCTGGGTACAGAGAGTGATCAAGCTGTTACACGTGGCCACAATTCCACTTGATTTATTTCCCCTTAAAGGAGAACTAAACCCTAAATATGAATATGGCTGAAACTGCCATATTTTATATACTGAACTTATTGCACCAGCCTAAAGTTTCAGCTTGTCAATAGCAGCAATGATCCAGGACTTCAAACTTGTCACAGGGGGTCACCATCTTGGAAAGTGCCTGCGACACTCACATGCTCAGTGGGCTCTGAGCAGCTGTTGAGAAGCTAAGCTTAGGGGTTGTCACTTATTATCCAGCAGAAAATGAGGTTGGTCTGTAATATAAGCTGATACTACATGTCTGATTATTAAATTCTGATACTTCTGATACACTGGTTTCTGTGCTACCATGTAGTAATTATCTGTATTAATTACTAATCAGCCTTATATTGTGATATTTCTAATGTATGTGTACTGTATATTGTGAGTGGGTCCCTAAGCTCAGTAAGTGACAGCAGCACAGAGCATGTGCAGTGAATTAGCAGAAAAGAAGATGGGGAGCTACTGGGGCATCTTTGGAGACACAGATCTTTACTGCTAAATGGCTGTGGTTGCCTTGGGCTGATACAGAAGCACAAAACATAATGTACAATATTTCTAACTACTTCTTTAGTTAGGCTTTAGTTCTCCTTTAACCTGATCACTGTCACAGTGAAAATAATGCCCCCATACCAACCAACCAACCAGGGAAATGGCACATTTTAGCTCTATTATTATCATCATCCTGTGTTTAGTTAGCACCAACATATTCGATTTTTTGCCATTCACCAGGTCACACCCAGTTATTCACAGACACACCAATAATCAATCGAACTCTATATTTATAGTATGTCTGCCTTTTATCCCTCACACATACTATAAGAAACTGTAACGGATAGCCAACTGGGGCATAACTAAAGATCCCCAGACTGCCCCCACCATCCACACTCTCGGGCCCCATGTTCTTACCCATCTCTGTGCAATAGCTATAGAAATCCGCCCATCCATGTTCCCTACACTCCCTGAACAGCAATATAAATACACGAATGAGGGATAACAGGATGGATGGAGGGGTATCAGTGGGTCCCCACTCTCTCTTCAGGCCCCCCTCACAGCTGTTGTGGTACAGCCCCAATACCAACCTGTGGGATATACCCGCAGCAAGTCATGGTGTGGAAGCCAAACTTATCCACTGCCTGGTTCCTTTCACCTGCAAAGTACAAAATAGATTGGTCAACAGTCTTTATTTCTATAGTGTTGGCAAGTGGTGCCTCGGATCTTACCAATGGTTCCCTTTTGTCTCTGGCTCTTCCTCTTCAGCAATATGTTGTGCAGATGCAGGTCGGCTAGTTGCTCTCCCAGTTTCTCAGCAAACCTATTGGGCAAGTCAGAAACTTTGCATAGATTTCATTGAACCAAAAGATTAAAAAAAAAACACTGCAGAGAATTACAGTTTCTTTGTTTAATGAAATTGTGTATTTTCCATTACCTGCCTATGCTTCTCATCTGGAGATACTCTAAAATCAGCAGCCCCCCTCCGCTTGGTAGATCAGCCATAGCAATGGGTTCCGGAACACGCACTGTGGCAGTCTCCTTGATGCCCTTCAGACTTGCTACTTCGCCAGTGAACATTATTGTGGCCTGTAAAGTGGGTGATTTGATCACATGTCGGTTCAACGCAAGTATCTGTCACTCATTTCTATAAAATAACCTGTATAGACCCCACTATAACACAAGATGAGAGCATGTTTAGATCTTAAGCTCTTTTGGGCAGGGCCTTTAATCCCTCTTGCATTGGTTATTTGTGTTTTTGTGTGTTTTCCTGTAATGTATAAACCCATTTGTTGGCATTTATAAATACAAGTTAATAATTTAGCATATTGGTATTTACCTAGACCTACCCCTAAAAGATTATTATTGCAGCCTAGTTGCCGTTGAAGCACTGCAACAGCCTGATATGACTTAATTGAGTTAATTGTCATTGTTCCCCTTTATTGACATATTGTTTCATAACTTATTAGTATGGGGTCCCTTGATTCCTGATGGCAGCCCTGCTAGAGAAAAAGAGACTGGCTGTGCCTTTCCCCAGCAATAAGTATGTGTCATTGGAGGAAGAGGTATTATATATAGCAGGACTAATACAATGGAGCAGGACTAATACAATGGATCACTGACATTTTAAAGGAGAACTAAACCTTAAAAATGAATACGGCTAAATAGGCCAAATTTTATATACCGTATATACTCGAGTATAAGCCGAGCCCCCAAAGTATGCTGAAAAACTCTACCTCGGCTTATACTCGGGTCAAGCGCAAAAACGGTCGCCGGCGTCCAAGAATAGTCTCCAAGAATGGTCGCCGGCATTCAAAAATGAGATGTCGGCACCTCCAATGAGAGGAGAAACCCTAAATTTTTTGATTGAAACTTACCAGAAGCTGCTGCATTTCTCACCCTCGGCTTATACTCGAGTCAATAAGCTTTCCCAGTTTTTGGAGGTAAAATTAGGTACCTCGGCTTATACTCGGGACGGCTTATACTCGAGTATATATGGTAGTGAACCTATTGCACTAGCCAAAGGGTTCAGCATCTCTATAACAGTAATGATCCAGGCCTTCACAGGAGTTTCCCATTTCGGATATTGTTAGGCGTGTCTGCGACCCTAAGGTTAGGGGTCTTTGCAAATTATGAAGCAGACAATTAGGTTTGCCTGTCCTATAAGTTGATGCTACAGGGCTGATGATTGCATTCTGATGTTAATCGTGATGGTTTTACAGCTGTCATGTACCAACAATCTGAATTATTTACTAGGCAGCCTTATACAGTGTTTTGATAGCGACAGCAGCACAGAGCATGTACAGTGAATCAGCAGGAATAAGATGGGGAGGGTACCTTTAGAGACACAGATCTTCACTGCTAAAGGGTTGTAGTTGCCTTTGGCTGGTATAGAAGCCGAAAACATAATGTACAATATTTCTACCCTGCTGCTTTAGTTAAGCTTTAGTTCTCCTTTAAGGGACCCACTGCACAAGAAAAGCGAGGCCCAAAAGCTACATTGCAAAGCTTTCATGGGGGGGAGTTTGTTTCCGGGTACTCGTGCCGCTGTCTTTACGTCCTTACTGGCAATGCTATGCTTCATAACTGGGATGCTGGGGGTCAGACTGGGGAGACACCGGAGACTGGAGGGTCGCAGTGCAGAAACCCCTAATTAACAGAAAAAACATTTGATTCTGTCAAATAATGGCTTCTGAAATTACAGACCCCCCCTTTCCCCACACACACACATTTTTATCTTGAATTACAGTGAAAAAATGACCTGTGCCCCGCAGTTGATCTTTACAAACACACGTCCCTGGTCAGTGTCGTAGCTCAGTGCTTGGCTAATGAAGCCCCCCTGGTTGTGCCCGGCCAGGGAAAGGATGGAGGTCTTCAGCACTTTCCTTAATTGCTCTTCCAGCTCCAGGAGTCCCACAACATCGGCCTTCAGCAGAAGCATCCTCTGTGGCAACAAAACGGAATCCCTGTGAGCTGCAAGATACGGATTAAATTCTCAGTCCTAAAAATAAGTTGGGACTGGCATCCCCCAAATGTCAACAATCATGTTATTTACTAATAACTGTCAGCTGTGCCAGGTGCATCTCTGCCAATCTGTTTACACTGTGTTTGCGTGCGTGAAGATTGTTGCAGATACTAAGTGCCACCTGCCCAAACAAAAACAATTGAGAGTAGTGATGTGCAGGCTGACTTAGAAATGTGCTCCTGATAATCCTGCGCTAAGATTGTCCTACTACAAGTAACCCATTTGGTGGGAGCAAAAGCAATGGTTTTAAAAAGCCCATGGGTTGGATGGCTATATCAGGCACCTTACTCCACTCATTCCTCAGGGGTGAATATAATGATACATAAAAGTGTTCCTTTTCAATAACATCTTATAAAGATGGCAGGTTTCTATTCATCCATGGAACTTCACTATTAACTTCACTCTTTGATAAATTTACCCCTGTGCTGCTTGTTCTGCTTCAGTCTACAGAGCAGCAATTTTTCAGACCTGACAGTATCCCTTTTATCTCTTTAACAGACACAGATATAAAATCTGCACAACCTGCCCTAATTTTTCTCTCAGGGTGATGGAAACAAACAAGCAGGTTCTGCAATATTCCCTTCAGTGGATTAACTGGTTTATCAGAGGAATGTAACTGAACAGCCAAAAAAATAGTTGGGGTGTTTAAAAAAAAAAACAGAGATCTAAATAACAGAGCCCCAAAAGTATTCCATGACATATTAATGGGAAGAAATTGGGGCACTTACCAGCCATACCCAGAGCCACAGTCCTGCATGCAGTGAGACTTGGATCAGTCTGAGTCCCTCCTGTACTGGTGTCTCCTCCCATAGGAGTTTTTTACCTCTCCAGGTGCTAATTATATGTAACAAAGGAGTTTAGTAAATGATCCACAAGATGAAGACCCCTGGTGTTCCCTGCAGATTGGATTTGCTTTGGATACAGTGGGGTGATGGGTGCTTAAATGAATTAGCAGACAATAGTTAATGCCCAGAAGTGATCTTTTTTAAGGTAAAATGTAAAAACAAGGGGAACTGAACAAAGAACAATTCAGTCTAACAATCTGACCAGTAATAAATGACATTATCCCCCAGTGGGTTTCAATTGCCAAGATGGGAACAGTCTTCTCATGCAGGGGGAACACATGGCAAAAGGGTGGCTAAACAGTATATCTAGGCTGATCATATGAATGGCCACCATTCTGTTGTTACATCAGTTTGGACCAACAGCCAAAATCAGCAGAACTCCAGCAGCCCCTTGTCACTTGCTCATCTACCATTGCACCATACTCTCACCGACATGATACTACACATATGAATACAATTGTTATATACCAATTCTTCTCAGAAAAGGAATAAAGCCCTAAAGGACCAGCCAAATTCATGAGCTGTGCCTTGTGATGTGCCATTACTGGGGGGAAAATAGCTGTCCTGTCCATTGTGCTTAGGGTTGCCACCTGCCCGGTATTTTACCGGCCTGGCCGGTAAAAATGATGGCTAATCCCAATGTTATTAATAGGGAAAAAAGTTAAATATATAGGAAGCCCGGTATTTTTTTCCAGAAAAGGTGGCAACCCTAATTGTGCACTGAGACCTCCTATTCCATACCATGGGTGACAGCAATGGCACCCTTCCATTATCAGAACACTGACAGACCCAATATATGGCAGGTTTAACATTACTTATAAGAGACTGGTTGGTAAATATTGACCTACTCTGCTGCCAAAGATTTATCGGATCAGCTGAACCCACGAGATCATCTATCCCTCCTGTTTTCTCAGCTAAAATTTACATTGTGTCTGGGACAATTTGAACGCAGTGACTTAACATGGTATCAACTGCTGTGTCACCTGCTCTCCAGGGCCCAAAAAAGTATGTCAAAAAAATACTCTATGATACAAATGGTTTGTGCAGCCCCAAGTCCCTCGACTGACAGATTTGAGTCTCCCTATGCTGGTTCTGTAAACCTGGTCAGATTGTTGGAGCCCACCACAATGGGAGATGGGTTAACATGGGATTAGGGTATTCTCTAAACCTGCACTCTTCTTGCATGATCTCCACTTTTCTCTTCTGTAACTCTTCATCAGTTCCATAGTTTTTCTTCTGTCTTACTCTACCCCATATTTTTTATACCATTTTTTTAGTTACCCATTATTTCTGATACGCTTGCAGCATTTCACTTCCTTTACATTGCTCCCCACTTCTCAATCTTCTTTTACTCTCCCTATCTTTCCTACACTGTCTTTCTCTTCTACTAGTTTTCATTTTATTCTCTCTCTTCCTTTCCGTCTGTCCTGTTCCATCAGTTTGAGACCTATGACACACATAACGTTCCTCTGCCGGCAGAAAAACACTTGAGAAGACTCAGGGCCATATGTCTATATACAAACAGCACATTTGGGACAATAGCATTATTAACATTTTCGAGGATAAATTGACCCCTGTCTAAACGGCAAGTCAGATCACTGAGGCACAAGTCACTTATAAAAGATGTGCAAATGTTGATGCCATGAGGCTACATATACAGCGGAAGCACACTCTGTGATTGGTTAAGGTGGCCGTGTAAAACATTGAATGATTTTGGTGACCTTGGGGGTCATGTATGACTGTAAGTGCAGTGCACAAAGTATAATTTTGAACTCAAATGACTATATATTTTTTAGTCATGATGCCAGAGTAAATGAAGGAAGGCCATGAAGGAAAATGTTATTAAGATTTTCAGTGTCAGGATTGCAACAGTCAGCATTAAAATTACGTTTTTGTGTGATTCTTTTGGTGCAAGTCTATGGTGCCCATTGATGCAACCCACTGTGAGAACACTGGAATTACACATCAACTGAGGGCATGGGGCCTTCGTCTGATGCAGAAGCACTTCTCAATCCCATACTGTGTATTTCGTGAATGATTTTGGGGATGGCCTGATGATAGCCTAATGGAGTTTTGATTTTAGGCAAAAACAGAGCTGCAGATGTTTCTCATGCTCCAATCTCAGATACACCCAACTAGATGGAATAGATCTCCCCTTTAATAGAGGTACTATTTGAAAGCCAGGGGCTTTGGGGATTTTTGCGTGATAGGTGGCGTAAAATGAACTCCCAAACCCCCCCAAACATGCCATCTATGGCCAGTTGAAGTTCTGAGTGGCCATAGAAAGAGGCTGGGTCAAAAAGTTCAGGCCCTGTTTCAAGCTCTCCCACATTTCCACCCCATAGGTGTCCATGAATAAGTGCTGGCACAATCTCCATGTCAACAAACAGATAAAATGAGAGACCATTGCGATGCACTGACATGTGTAATACCAGGAGATCTCTCCACCATAACAGACCATGCAAGGTACCAGATATTGCCCATGTAACAGAACATAATGTTATAATGATGCAATTATAATGTTATAACATTATTTATATATGACATAGTGCTCTTTCAGCATCTATTTTGATAGATCTTGCATTCAAACATAAGTGCCCTCCCTGTAACACAAATCAGATGATGGTGCTGTTCTGCTGCAATCACATGGCGAAAACTAGACAGAAGCTATTTCAAGCAAATACATTTAACTTCTTGAATAGAAAAGGAGGCTGCTTGTTGCCTCTTAAGAGGACGAGATTACACTGCCCACCTGTATCTGTGACTAAAGATCTTTGGCCTCTCTGTCCCCAGTCATTTTTTCCACCATGTCCATTTGGGGCTGATACGCTGGCAGCCAAAGAAAGTGACCCAGTCATCATGCAAGCCATTCACCTGTCGGGAGTTTTATCTATCAGTGAGAGAGATCTGCAAGGGACTTAATTTTCAAGGCACACTATAGATAAGAAACAAGGGGAGATGTTTTTTTGCCAGAAAAGTAGTGACCATTGGTCTACCTGAGGTATGTAGCCACAGCAGGTCACTGCATGGAAGCCAAATTTATTTACATACTGGATCTCAGACTGTCTGTGGCCTTTCCCTTAAAGGGATACTGTCATGGGAAAACATGTTTTTTTCAAAATGAATCACTTAATAGTGCTGCTCCAGCAGAATTCTGCACTGAAATCCATTTTTCAAAAGAGCAAACAGATTTTGTTTTATTCAATTTTGAAATATGACTTGGGGCTAGACATTTTGTCAATTTCCCAGCTGCCTCCAGTCATGTGACTTGTGCTCTAATAAACTTCAATCACTCTTTACTGCTGTACTGCAAGTTGGAGTAATATCACCCCCTCCCTCCCCCCCCCCCAGCAGCCTAACAACAGAACAATGAGAAGGTAAGGTAGATAGCAGCTCCCTAACACAAGATAACAGCTGCCTGGTAGATATCAGAACAGCACTTAATAGTAAAAGTCAAGTCCCACTGAGACACATTCAGTTACATTGAGTAGGAGAAATAACAGCCTGCCAGAAAGTAATTCCATCCTAAAGTGCAGGCATGACTTGACTTGGGGCAGCTGGGAAACTGACAAAATGTCTAGCCCCATTTCAGATTTCAAAATTGAATATAAAAAAATCTGTTTGCTCTTTTAAAAAATGGATTTCAGTGCAGAATTTTGCTGGAGCAGCACTATTAACTGATGTGTTTTGGGAAAAAACATGTTTTCCCATGACAGTATCCCTTTAAGAATCATAATGAAGAAACAAAATTAGAAGAGGTGGTAAAAAGCACAGAGTAAAGCTAAAGACAGACAGGATATCATACTGTGACTGAAGTCTAGGACTGGGCAACTCCAACCTGTATGTGCTGTAAGTGCAGCAAATGTCCTAGATTTTTCCCAGATATATTTTGTGTGTCTCTGTGACCTTTCCCCAATAGCCTTAGCTCTTATCCCTGTCAGTTTTTTTTATTTGCCTGCAAAACCACATTCCTTGGGCAGCTTCTCCCTAGCCTTTGGTTATGAAGGTGTAGGTCCGCCAACTGCTCTCCCAGCTTTGCAGAATTTCTAAAGAGAAACAGCCAATTGCTTGTTAGCATCTTTATACAAGAGAGGGAATAACAGCAGCAGTCTACATTACATTTCACTGGAGCATCTTTTTTCCAAGGTTCACCACACACATAGAGAAAAATTAAGGCACTAGAATCTGGTCAATGTTGAATATAATAACAGAAAAGGCAAGGCTATCCAAGGCTATCCAGCACTAATCCACAGGGCCGAAAATAAGGTAAAAAATAAATTTTTATTGGTCAAAGTTAAAAATGTACATACATCTCCTAGGGCCCTATGCATTTCATACCTCTAGGGTACTTAATCATGGGCCCATGATTAAGTACCCTAGAGGTACTCAAGAGGTTATATAATTTGGTTTTCCGATCCCCAGAGTCTGGGGCTGATGCACCAGGACCACATGATCAACTTAGTGAGTTATTCATATTTGTGATTTATACTAGTATTCTGGAGCACCTTCTTCCTTTTGCAACAATGTTGAATATCCACCAGCTGATCCTAAAGTACAAGAAAAGACAATTTCATAGGTTAAAGTGGTGCTGGTAAGGAGACCTATGTGCCTAAAGTGCTTTTGTGTTCTAGGCCTAAAGGTCCCCATACATGGATAGATCCGCTCGTTTGGCGATGTCGCCAAACGAGCGGATCTCCCTCCGATATGCCCACCTTGAGGTGGGCAATATCGGGCAGATCCGATCGTGGGCCCTAGGGCCCAACGATCGGATCCTAGCATTCTCAAACGGGCGGTCGGATCGCGGGACCGCATCAACGAACAGATGCGGCCGCGATCCGACGGGATTTTTAAACCCATCCGATCGAGATCTGGCCGACTTTCGGCCAGATCTCGATCGGGGAAGCCCGTCGGGGGCCCCCATACACGGGCCAATAAGCTGCCGACACAGTCTGTCGGCAGCTTTTATCGGCCCGTGTATGGCCACCTTTATACAAGTGACCCTTTTGTCCCTAGAGTGATAGATTATATGTCTGTAGAAATAAGCCAAATCAACAGGACTTGCTGTGTTTTTTACCTTGAAGACAAATCAACAGTCATCCAACTGGCTTTCTCAATTCAGAATAACTCTCTATTCAGAATAACTCTCCATTTGTTCCATAGTGTTATTCTGAATTGAGAAAGCCAGTTGGATGACTGAAACGTCTTCAAGGAAAAAAACACAGCAAGTCCAGTTTGACTTATTTCCACAGATATACCATGACCTGGATGAATGAGAATCTTCACAAAGATAGATTATATGGTGCTTTAGGTAGACTTCTTATGTCCAGGTGGTCCATGACCAACAAAGTACCTCCTGCTGGATTGCCAATAACTTTGATGGGCTTGGGAACTCTGACGGTTTCAGTTTGCAGGATGGCTTCCAGGCTTGCCATCTCACCCAAGAACATCTGTTTTGCCTAAGAAGGAACCTAACCGCCTGGTCAATATAATTTGAAAACAGGACAGCAATATAAAAATGAAGTCATATGACTTAATAGGCATTTAAACCAGCACAAATGTTGCTTGCTTACTTACCATTCTTTATGAATAGTGCTACAATGCAAGTTTCTGTAAACAAGACTGTATGACATGGATGGTTTTAGTTCCACCTAGGTTATGTAATGAAGACTGGCACTCCTTAATTTTTTTTAATTTTTATTTACCAATCCCTTCCAAGCTGACCATCAAATATACATGCAGAGCAGTTTTCCCAGCTCCTGCAGCCATTCAGCAGCACAGGGGTTAAGAGGTTTCACCAATCAGAACTCTCTATGTGAATAAGATTCATCTACTATCTGTTGCTGGTTCATCTACTAGCTGTGCTGGGCTACAAAGGGCCAGGGATACTACAACACTGGAGCTCTAGTTTTATCTTCCAAATTCAACTACATTATAATCTTAGTATGGTACATCTAGTACCTAGTCAAATAACTCAACTAATGATGATAATAAAAGTCCTCTAAGGATAAATACACAGATTTGGTAGAGCACCTTGGCCGACTTTGACCATACTGTATCTGGGCATAAACGGGCAGTTAGGGGCCTTTCAGAATCTGGAGAATCGAGGATTATCAGTCTTGATGGATAATTTCTGTTGGTTGCCTGAAAAGAAGATGCAGCTCCTTGTACAGTAATCCAATGAGCCTGCAGACCAACTAGTTAGGGTGGGCTCCATACATGGCCACTGTAATGTCAAACATAGCAGAAATTTGCAGATTGGGAAATAACATCTGGTCAGAATTCGCACTGAAGTCAAAGAATGCTACGTGGAAAAATGGTAATGGGCAGTTCCCTAAATGTTACAGGTTTCTTTCTTGTACATAACCCAGCTTAAGGCAACAAATTTATATACAATATATCTCTGCGGAAGTTGTCTGGATGTTGTGGTACCCCTGATACCCAGTGCACAAACTGACTGATTTCCCAGTGTATCCTGAAAGTAAAAGTGGCCATATACTCAGGCAGCATATTTTTCCCAAACACGGGGGCCCTCCTGAAAGTCTGCCTGACCAATATCTGGCTGAAATCTGCAAGATATCTATTTGGCAGGTTAGAAAATCCCATTGGATAAGGGCATCATCCCGGTTTTGCTATGGTCCTCTACTGACAGGTCCACAGTATGATTTGATGGGTCTAGATGGGTGCCAAATTGAGCAAAGATGAAATTGTTTGGCTGCCATCCTAAGAGGTTGCTATGAACCTATACAGGGACACCACACATATAAACTGCTGAAGAGGCCAATCCATCCCTCCGGGGCAACAGAAACATAAGGATAATGATCAGATGAAAGTGACTGCAGCTGAATCATACATTGGTCATTAACTCCTGTAACCACTGATTGCTGTAGTGTCTATCACACAGAGATGGGAGTTACTGTATAAAGTCTAAGGAAAAATAATAAAATCAGACTGCAAAAAGTGACACATTCTCTAGGGGGTGCTCTTGGCACACTAATTGCTATAATTGGTTATATCCCCTTTCCTTCCTGGTGCTGAGATTGTGATTATAGGTTCATATACTCTCCTGAAGGTTATTCATCCATATTATTCACATGAAATATTCTTTCATCAGAACAAACCAGACCTTTTTAAATGGGTATGAAAAAGAAAAGGTGGAGCTTGTGCAAATTTCTCAATATAGACACAATGAAGTTGATTTTCAGTACTTTTGTTACAATTTAGAAACATACATTAATTGCAAAGATATTTATTACATTTGGGCCTCAAATATGTTAAAGATCAGAGGTTATGCATTTATTATCTGACCAAATAAAACTGTTATGCACCAATATACATAGGGTCAGCTTCATGTCTGTGGTTAAAAATCGCACCGATAATAATTGTGTTCACCATTTGTCCTGTTTTTATACTGCACCAACGCAGCACCAACGCAGCAGGACACAGGTAGCTGACAAATGCACATTGTTAAATGGAGGTAGGACATCATAAATAGCCAAATTAAAGGGGATCTTCACCCAAAAACAATTGCTTTGCAATTGGCTTCTGTGACAGGAGTCAGAACCAGCAGTGCAGAGAACCAGCAGTGCAGAGAACAGCCAGACAGGCAAAACTTTTGAATGCAATTATTTACAAATGTCTTCAAAACCATTGGAAATGTTTAAAAAATGTGTACTGGAGTGTTCTTAGAATGAGATTAGGCGGAGATCCCCTTCATGGTTCAAGCAGAGAAGTTGCACTGGGGACACAACTCTATGTGCATCACGCTGAAGCTGCAATAACATGGACAAGGTATTAGATCTCCTATCGCAGCCTGAAACCATTTATCATCATCATTCATCCTTGCACATTAAGTTGTTTCTCTTCCCCCTACAGTGACTGGTGTTTCAGAATGCTGCATCTGTTATTCTTAAATGCCTCGATCTTAGCCCGAGACACTACAGAACTGAAACAGGTATAACCAACCATCCTCTCTGATTCCTGTTTGGGAATTCTGCATTCTAGGCTTTATGTTTTTGGGTTTTTTTTTCAGTTGATGACTACTAACTGCATATCTTGGCTGATCCAGATCAATGCTGGCATTCCCATATCCCATGTAGTGACTAAGATTTAGGGATGCACCGAATCCAGAATCCAGTTCGGAATTCGGCCAAGATTCTGCTTTTTTTAGCTGGATTCGGATTCAGCTGAATCTAAGTGCCTGGCCGAACTGAATCTGAATCCAAAAAATCACATGTGCCTGGCTAAACTGAATCTGAATCCAAAAAATCACATGTGCCTGGCTAAACTGAATCTGAATCCAAAAAAATCACATGTGCCTGGCTAAACTGAATCTGAATCCAAAAAATCACATGTGCCTGGCTAAACTGAATCTGAATCCAAAAAATCACATGTGCCTGGATAAACTGAATCCAAAAAATCACATGGCTTTTCGTCACACAAACAGGAAAGTCAAACATTTTTAGCCACGTGCTATATGCGAATTTCTCTTTCCCCCCTCATTTTCCTAATTTATATGTGCAAATTAGGGTTCGGATTCAGTTCAGTATTCGGCCAAATCTTTCACAAAGGATTCGAGAAAAAAAGTGGATTTGGTGCATCCCTACTAAAACTGGAAAAGAATCATAGAGCGGCAATGTAATGCTTGAAGATCACATTGTGTTAAATGAAGGGTCTATATATAGAGTATAGGTTAGCTAAGAGAAGCGATTAATATGCATATTTTATAGGGCAGAAAAGGGGTGGGGGAGGTTAGTGGAAACCATACAGGACAGTAAAGGGAAACTCAGTATTTTTGGCCGAAAATCTAACCATGGAATCAGTTAGATGCACCTTTACCACAGGGTTACATTTGAGTTAAGGGTAAGTAAAAGACTTTCCTTAATCATTTCAGCTGCAAAGTATTATTGTGGTTTTGTGGGTTTCCCTAAATACTTTTTTATATCTGGTGCTGATCCTCTCTACTTTTTCTTTATAGATTTCGGTCCCACCCAGAGAACCCGAGTCTCTAATGGCTTCCAGCTCCTAATGATCAAAACAGCATTTTAGAAGGTCCAACACTGCATGTGAGGAGATGACTCTATTAAACCATCTTAAAGAGGAACTGGCAGACAGTGAGCAGGTAAGGTGCACCGAATTATGGAATAGTAATGGAGGGAAAGGAGAGTATGCTGTACAGTCCAGAAAAGTTCTTGTGTAGATGAGTATTAGGGCAATGAATGAATTACTCCCCTCAGAAATAGACCAGCGCTGATACATTGGGCAACCAGACAGATAACAGAACATCTAGGAAGCGTGGAGCATCTGGGGCAGTGGGGAGGAGAAAACAAAGTTGGCACATTTTGCGCTGCTTGCACTGCTGCCAACCTGGAAATCCCTTCCCCTGCCCCCAGTGTCAAGCCAAAAAAAAAAGTTTTTGAAATTTTTAATATCAAATAAATGAATGTTGTCTGTTTCATTGAAAAAGATTAACATATTGATTAACATATCATAAAAAGTGCTCTAGATGGTATGTATATAGGTATGTGCACCAAAGGGTAGATTTATATATGCTTTTGGTGATATATACAGATAGTGCTCTAGAGGGTATATATAGATGTGCTCTAGAGGGTAGATATAGGCGTGCTATATATAGTATATAGGAGTATATAGGAGTTTTAACCTTGAAAGCAGCAAGTAAGTTGCAGGTAAAACTTAGTCCCTGTTTAAAATGTGTAATGAAGCAATAGAATTTTTAATGAATCAGATAAAAGTTGAGTGTAGGACTGGCCATACCAGGGATGACTTTGGCCAGTGTAAATATAGTGCAATATATGGACATACAATCCCCGTTTTGTTTAAAGAGTAAGGCATTTTTAGTAGCCTAAAGCACAGCTCAGTGGTTTAAAAATGAGTGCTAAGGACAACTTTAACTTGTTTATTCAGCTGTATTCTGCCTGCCCTATGCTCCATGTGTGTCATACTCTGCATGCCATAGGCTCCCTGTGTGTGTGCCATACTCTGCCTGCCCTATGCTCCATGTGTGTGCCATACTCTGCCTGCCCTATGTTCCATGTGTGTGCCATACTCTGCCTGCCCTATGCTCCATGTGTGTGCCGTACTCTGCCTGCCATAGGCTCCCTGTGTGTGCCATACTCTGCCTGCCCTATGCTCCATGTGTGTGCCGTACTCTGCCTGCCATAGGCTCCCTGTGTGTGCCATACTCTGCCTGCCCTATGCTCCCTATGTGTGCCATACTCTGCCTGCCCTATGCTCCCTGTGTGTGCCATACTCTGCCTGCCCTATGCTTCCTATGTGTGCCATACTCTGCCTGCCCTATTCTCCCTGTGTGTGTGCCATACTCTGCCTGCCCTATCCTCCCTGTGTATGCCATATTATGCCTGCCCTATGTTCCCTGTGTGTGCCATACTCTGACTGCCCTATCCTCCCTGTGTGTGCGCCATACTCTGCCTGCCCTATGTTCCCTGTGTGTGCCATACTTTGCCTGCCCTATGCTTCCTGTGTGTGCCGTACTCTACCTGCCCTATGCTTCCTGTGAATGCCATATTCTACCTGCCCTGTTCTCCCTGTGTCTGCCATACTCTGCGTGCTCTTTGTGTGTGCCATACTCTGCCTGCCCTATCCTCAGTGTGTGTGTGTGTGTGTGTAAATTTGACATGGTAGAGTGAATTATTTGCAGTGTAAGTGTAATTTAGAAATAAAAACTACACCATAAAAATCATGACAGAATCCCTTTTAATAGTGATAAATTCAAAATAGAAAGCCGCTCCAGACTCACCCCTCGCAAGTTTTCCTTCTCCAATTGTTCCACTTCTGAACCGGGTGCTCAGCCACCAGCGCCCCAACTGTGCCTTGTAATAGTAAACACAGATAGGTGGCACTCCGGATAAAACGACTAAAGAAAATAAGCCTGTGATTAAGGGATTTTTTTCCGAAACACAAAAAGCCATGTGGATCCATCTACTGTTGGAATACATTTTCTTTATTCATTTTATCCGGAGTGCCGCCTATCTGTTTTTACTATTGAGTGATGAGTGATATCCCTGCAGTGGGCACCAACCATTTGGTTTTTTGGTGTGCTACCACCATGAATGTGGATATGGTATGAAAAGTTCTTGTGGTAACATGGGTGTGGTTTAAAATGGGTGTGGTTTAGAATCAGGGCGTGGTCAACACGCAGCCCAAAACCACGTAGACAAGCACTGCTCTAGGGAATAGATATAGATGTTGTCACCTGAGCCAATATGGCAGCTCCAAAACCCAAATATAAAGAGATAGAATGTTTTCTGTGCACAGCAACCGACAGGAACACAAAAGGCATATAGATATGAAACTGTTGCTATACTTAGAGCATGCTTCCTCACTCCTTATTAAATAAATAAGCCAGCCCAGACTTTAAACTAATTTTGCATTTAAGTATGATTCATAGCTCAGGCCTGTTCTCTTTGTACTCTATACTTTATGCCTGCCCTGCTTGGTCCAGGGGCTTCTTTGGTCCCCCATGGTCCCTTGTTTATGTGTCTAACTAACCCTGCAACTTCATCAGAAATGTTCTGTATCTACTCAGATAAGTGCTGTTTCTCATAGTACAGAACCGCACATGTTATAGTGGGGGAGAGACAGTGACCTGAGGTTACAACAAGTCATTGCCAAGAGATTTGCTCGGAGGCAAGTGCTAATCAAACACTACACTTGCAGACTAGATTGAATTGTTATGTGTGCTCACAGGAGGGACAAATACTTGTGCACATTTAGTGTCCCGAGGGCAAGCTCTTAGCTGTCGGCCTCTTTAGACTGTAGGAATAATAAATACACAGAGAAATATCTATCCAGGCACTGTGCGTGAGAACCTGAGGCAAAATCCAGTGGAAGTGTCACCTGCTGTATAAATGAGCATTGATCCATTGTGTTCCTATGTGATCCCAGCCATTGCTGAGCTACAGCACTAGCCAACCCAAATCCCTTCAGTATGAAAGTATAGCTTCTAGTACACTTCCGCAGCCTTCAGAGGGTACAGGGAGTTGTACCATGGAAACAGAAGTGCAAAAGGACGGGCCCTAATGTCACTGTCCAACCCACCTGCCAGGGTCCAAAGAGCAGAGGAAATACAATTTGTTTGTGTTGCTTTTAACCCACCTTACTGGTTGCTCTGTCTGGGCACAATGCAGGTCCTTCATTTCATGAACCTATTATCCCACCACTGTCTGCAAATTGGGTTATATGGTTTCATATGTACAGTATAACTGTATAAGCTGTTCATCGACTAATTTTGAAGCTGCATTTTGTTGTCATTATTTCAATAACTTATCTTAACTTTCATGGGCTCTCCTATTGATTTCTAGTTTGTTATTCAAACTGTTTCTTGGTTACTGAGGCCAGTGACTCTAGCAATTAAATAGGTGAAGGTTAGTTTTAATTCAGAGAAGGAATGTTCTGGGCACATAGTTATACTCTTATACTGTACTGTCTAAGGGAAACGATATGGCAGCTCCTTTCTATACGTATAAATACAAATATACAGAGAAGGAATGTTCTGGGCACACAATAAGTTATACTCTTATATTATACTGTCTAAGGGAAACGATATGGCAGCTCCTTTCTAAACGTATAAATACAAATATACAGAGAAGGAATGTTCTGGGCACACAATAAGTTATACCCTTATACTGTACCGTCTAAGGGAAACAATATGGCACCTCCTTTCTATACGTATAAATACAAATATACAGAGAAGGAATGTTCTGGGCACACAATAAGTTATACCCTTATACTTCACTGTCTAAGGGAAACAATATGGCAGCTCCTTCCTATATGTATAAATACAAATATACAGAGAAGGAATGTTCTGGGCACACAATAAGTTATAACTTCATACTGTACTGTCTAAGGGAAACAATATTTCACCTCCAACCCATATGTATAAATACAAATATACAGAGAAGGAATGTTCTGGGCACACAATTAGCTGTATCATTATACTATACTGTCTAAGGGAAAGAATATGGCAGTGTCCTCCCATATAAAATAAACAGAATACAACTTCAAGCAGTAACAATTGGGTCTTTCCCTTTTAAACAAAAGTAGGTCTCTTCCAGAGTCTGCAATATAATCCTGTCATGAATATTGTATGCAGGTTGCTGTCAGGGAGGCATGTCCTTCCATTCATGAGTCATATACATGGAAAATGTGGGCTAACCAGTAAGACTGGCTTTGCTGACACAGGGGGTGGTGCTGCAGGATGGTAGTGGACTTGCATTCTTTCTTATGTTTGATTCGGTTTGTGGAGTGAGGAGGCTGCTAAAGACTTAAAGGGCAGGGGGCAGGAGTACACCACACCTTTCTGGGCACACTAGCAGTTCTCATAGCTAACACAAGTGGTCCTTTCTTTGCAGTGACCGTCAGTCATTGCTTGTTGTGACCTTTGCTACCTGAGAAGGGAGGAAATTGACGTCACAATGTACAGGAGACATTGCCACATCAGCTCTCTGTTTCCAATGAGACATAATGCTCGCTTCCCAGAGCTGTGACTTTTCCAAAACATAATCAGGAAATTATGCTCCAAGCCCTGGCAACCAACCCCTGTGTGCGGCTAATTGAGCAGAACCAAACATGCTGGTTCTTTTCCTTCTTGATGTTGGGCTACCTGCTTTACCTCCTGATAGGGGCAGCGATATTTTCAGCAGTGGAGCTGCCACACGAGCACCTTCTCCGGGAGGAGTTGTTGGACTTAAAGCATCGCTACCTGCAGGAGAATGAGTGTCTGACTGAGGAGAGGCTGGAGAAGTTCCTGAGCCGAGTACTAGAGGCCAGCAATTATGGGGTGTCAATGTTGAACAATGTGTCTGGGAACCCCAACTGGGACTTCACCTCTGCCCTTTTCTTTGTTAGCACGGTGCTCTCCACCACAGGTAACCAGAACCTCTTAAAAATGAGTTAATTGGCTATACGAGGGACATCTTAAGATGGCCATACACGGACTGATACGAGCTGCCGGCAGACAAAGTTGGCAGCTTATTGGCTAGTCTATGGTGCCTACGACAGACTTCATGACCAATATCTGCCCGGAACATGGGGCAGATGTTGATCATACAGGCTTAAAATCCTGTAGGATTGAGAAATGTATTAATTCATTGATGTGGTCCTCGATCCCACCACCTGCATTCCTGGCCTTGTGGTCTGATTGTTGGGTCCTAGGGCCCACGATCAGATCAGCTCAATATTGTCCAATTAAGGCAAGCATATCAATGCAAAATCTGCTCATTTGGCAACCTGCCCATGTATGGCCACCTTTATTGACCTGTGTATGTTCCCTTCCCAATGGCCTGCCCAACTAATATTTGGCCAGATATCTATCCGACTGGGTCTCCACATAGAATAGAATATTCTGATTGTTGTCCTGTAGACCAAACAATCTAAACACACATTGCCAACTCTATATGTTGTGTGCCTTGTTGTGTGCTCTCATGAGGCAACCACACCACAGACTCTGCACTCTCCAGCGGTCAAATGTTTACTCAGATTCACCAGGCAATAACATGGATCTCAGACATTTTCTGAAACTTCAGTGGGGACTGTACATATTCATTATAAGGTTAATCTTCAACCAACAGCCAGAGCTTATCATGTACATAGAATATTCCTGCCTCTGCTTATTTATATTTAATTCTGTGCGTGGGAGTTACCATACTGGCTGCCTGGCTAATCATACTTTGAGAAAGCAACATGGCAGCTCTCATTGCTATGTATTGATACAAAAAGAAGGTGGTGTTTGTTAGTGTCATTAATTTGTTCTCTGTTGATTAGTCTTGCTCTCCCTTTCCAGGATACGGGCACACAGTGCCACTCTCTAATGGAGGAAAGAGCTTCTGTATCATTTACTCCATAATTGGGATCCCTCTGACACTCCTCCTATTCACTGCGCTGGTGCAGCGGATCATGGTGTATGTGACCCACAGACCCATTTCCTACTTTCACCTCCGCTGGGGGTATAACAAGCAGACTGTTGCCATCGTTCATGCACTGATCATAGGGTTCGTGGCTATTTTGTGCTTTTTTCTTATACCAGCTGCAGTTTTCTCAGCTCTCGAAGAAGATTGGAATTTCTTAGAGTCATTTTACTTCTGCTTCATTTCCTTGAGCACCATTGGCCTGGGAGACTATGTTCCCGCAGAGGGGCAGAACCAGAGATATCGGCAGCTGTACAAGTTTGGCATCACTTGTAAGTATCAGGCAAACAACATACCTCTCTCAATAATAATAAAATATATATATATATATATATATATATATATATATATAGATATAGATATAGATATAGATATATAGATATATATATAGATATGAATATAAACAAATTGTAATGGTGCACACAGTTAACCCAAATAATACCTGGGTGCCAGCAAAAAGAGATCAAATAGCAAAAAAGTTGCGGCACTCACAGGGTTTTATTAGAACTCAACATTTCGATCCCTCACATGGATCTTCGTCTGGAGTGACAAAACCACTCCTGACAAAGATCCCTGTGAGGGATCGAAACGTCGAGTGCTGCAACTTTTTGAGATATATATATATATATATATATATATATATATATATATATATATATATATATATAATAATTGGATAATTATATCCAATGATATATGTGTGTGTGTGTGTGTCCAATAAGTACCTCCATTGATGTTTCAGTAAAATCTTTTTCACAAGAATTTGGAGTGCTGGTCCACATTCAAAATTATATATATATATATATATATATATATATATATATAATGGTTCTCTTTCTTTTATTCTCTCTCTTTAAGGGTAGAGCTCCACAAGCGTTTATCGTTGGCTCGACGCCCGGCAACAGAATGCACGCTTCAAGTCAGATGGAGTCGCACGCGTAAAGATATAATTGGACTGTTTGAAAAGTCGTAGGTAACTACATTACATCAGACATGACATGACTGTTGGATGTGGACGCAGAAAACAGCGTCTTCATCCAATAGACAGACCGTGTAGTTGTTAACTCCGACTTTTCATTCAGTTCAATTATATCTTCATGTGTCGCGTGTGTTTTGTCGGCAGGCGTCGATCCGACAAAAAACGCTTGTGGAGCTCTACCCTAAGAGAGAAGAAAACATAAAATCACTGGCGTGCCAGCTTGTTGGCATCCCCTATCCCATTGACCATACTGACTAACCTACTACACCTGGCTGGCATGCCTCTTTAAAGGAGAGCTAAACCCTAAAAAACAAACATGGATAGAAAAGTCACATTTTAGATACTGAACATATTGCACCAGCCTGAAGTCTTTGGATCTCTATAACAATTTTACTACAGGTCTTCAGGGTTATCCAGGGGCTCACCATCTTGGATTTTGCTAGAAGTGTCAGTGAGACAAGCTTAGTGTGCTCAGGGAAGCTGTTAAGAAGCTAAGATTAGGGGTTGTTGCAAATCTTCGAGTACTTAATGAGGTTCACCTGTCATAGAAGCTAATGCTACAAGGCTGATTTTTTTAATTGTGATGCAAAATGCACTGTTGGTTAAACTGTCATGAAATGAGAATCAAAATTAATTACTAATCAGCCTTGTATTGTAACGAGCAATGGTGTGACTAAATATTACTGGGCCCCACAAGCAAGCTATTTTTCAGGCCTCCAAAATGTCTAGAGGTTGACCTGTTTTCTGATATGTATTGAAATTATACATACATGAATTAGGGCCTCATGGGGCCCCTATAACTCTTGGGCTCAACTGCAGCTGCAGGGTCTGCTTCTTCTGTAGTCACGCCCCTGGTAACTAGTGATGAGCAAATCTGTCCGAAAAATTTGCAAAAGTCAATGGGTGTCAACATTTTTTTTACACTTGCAACAATTTTTTTCATAGGTCAACTCTTTAGACCAAATTCATTAAAGGCAATGGGTGTTTTTCTTATGGTGACTTTTTTGTCCAAATGCATTAAGGTCAATTGGCGTTTTTTGTTTGTTGTCACGGAAAAAAAAATTCGCAGCAAATTTTTGCAACAGTTTCACAGAATTTTGCATCAAAAAAATTTGCTCATCACTAATTGTAACATTTATATTCTATGTACTTTGTGAGTTGGACTCTAAACTGAGGTAACTGGATACATGGAAGTGAAGAGCTCAATACCCCCAACAAATGATGTCCATGTCGGGCACTGGTGCAGAAGACCAATTTCCCACAAAGTGGTCAGGTGATAATAAGCAGGGCTGGATTTCCTTTCTGGCCGCCCCTAGGCCGCGCCCTTTAATCCGCACAGTCCTAGCGCGTGGTCCTAATGCCCGCATGCCCCTCTCCATGCTAGCACAAGCGTGCAAGCGCGTCCCCAGTGCTCCTCAAACAGCAGCTGGGCGGTATGCTGCCCCTCATTTTTTCCGCCCTAGGCCCTAGGTAGCATGGTGATAAATTTCAAAAGTGCTTGAGTTGTAGTTTCAGGGCCCCTGGATGGTGCTGCCATATTGTTTCCCTGCGACAGTACAGTGTGGGTATAGCTTATTGTGTGCCCAGAACATTCCTTCTCTGTATATTTGTATTTATACATATGGGTAGGAGGTGCCATATTGTTTCCCTTAGACAGTACAGTATGAGAGTATAGCTTATTGTGTGCCCAGAACATTCCTTCTCTGTATATTTGTATTTATTCATATGGGATGGAGGTGCCATATTGTTTCCCTTAGACAGTACAGTATGAGGGTATAGCTTATTGTGTGCCCAGAACATTCCTTCTCTGTATATTTGTATTTATACATATGGGAAGGAGGTGCCATATTGTTTCCCTTAGACAGTACAATATGAGGGTATAGCTTATTGTGTTCCCAGAACATTCCTTCTCTATATATTTGTATTTATATACATAGGAGGGAGGTGTCATATTGTTCCCTGTTATATAGCTTATTCTGCACGGTGCATTGCAGATCCAATGTTGCATTTGGGTCCTGCCAGTACAAAACTGACTATACATTTGCTCTTTGCCAGGTTACCTGATCTTGGGCCTAATTGTGATGCTTGTGGTTCTGGAGACTTTCTGTGAGCTGCAAGGCCTGAAGAAATTCCGAAAAATATTTTTCCGAAAGAAAGTGAAAGAAGGAGACCAAATAAACATCATAGAACACGATCAGCTGACCCTCGCGTCCATTTCAGATCAAGCTGCGTCATTAAAGGAGGACCAAATACTGAATGAACTCTCTGGGCCCGATGGTCCACTAAATGACGATCAGTAGGACAGACTTGCACCCACTAAAGATCCCAATAATAATATATACCTCTAGTTCATACACAAAACTTCCATTTATTTTTCATTAAAGGAGAGGTTCTGATAAAAAAAAAAAATAGTGGCATGATGGAGACAGTGGCGTTCTGATACAATGTGCAGTTGACCTGCATTTTATTTCTGTAGTTTAATTATTGCACTTTTTGTTTTCTAGTCTGGTACTGAACATACCCTGTGGTTGCTAGCATCACTTTCCCTAGCAACCAAGAGCCTGAACAGAACATAACTAGGCGAATTCATCTATCAAGCTGTCAAATAAAAGAGAAAATAATTAGCACTAAAAGTGAAGTCTCCCTGTTATTCTGTTATGTTGGTGTCTGAAAACAAGCTGGCCATATATTGTGAGATCTGCTTATTTGGTCTGCTTATGTTGCCAAATGAACAGACTGTGGCCCAGTTTGGCCACCCAGGCACTGGGCCATATTGGGCTGATCCGATCCTTGATATGATTATACAGTAGGGCCTATGGTGACCTTCAGACAAGAAGTGCATCAATATACTGTATTTAACCAGTGATATTTTCTAACATACCCAGGTCTGCAATGGGATTCAAAATAGACCCTGGCATTTCAAGTACACAGAGGCCCAAACAGTCCCTCACCAGCCCAATAAATGTCTATGGCATCTTACAGCAGCCATTCTGGCATTTGATAGAATCTACAGACTGCCAGACCAGGCCTAGCCTACAATCTGCCCTATCCCTGAAATTAGGACTAGTCAACATCCAGTTACAGCTCTGATCCTATGTTGAGCTAGCTAACAACCAATTAAAGCTCATATCTTGTGTTTCAACCAATCAGGCTGTAATGTGACATTACTGCACAGTTTGTGGTTTATATCACCTGTCCCACAATGGGGTAATATAGAATGCATGCTTTCATACCTGGTAGCAGTGGGCCTACTTTCTTCAAGTCAAGTGATTTGTAGCTCAGAGTCCAAGTCAGTGGTCTGAGATTTGTATGTTCTCTTAAGCCACAAGTAGAGTTGCCACCTGGCTGATATTTTACCCGCCTGGTCAGTAAAAATTATGTTTGATGCCAATGTTATTATTAGGGAAAACACATAATAATATTTCAGAAGATTTAAGGAAGACAATGCAACTACAGTATTTTTGTCTCATCTCATCTGGCATTAAAACAGATTTTCTGCATTAGTTGGAGTTAGCTATGTGACCAGTAGATGGAACTATATACTCTTCTCTCATCAAGCCCAGGTAGTCTAATTCTGTGGGTGGCCATGCGGAGGTGCTGGTAACTGGAGATGAGAAACTCAAACCCAAATCTATCCTTAACGTGCCCAAATCATTTACATTATGGCTACTATAATTGTGTCTGAATGTTGCTTAGGGCAAGATGATATAGTGGGGCAAGATGACAGGCAGCGAATGGAACACCTAAAGGCCAGTTTGCCCTGGGTACCCCCTGCCACCACTAAAGATGTCCCCTATTTTTATGTGGTTGCAACTGGGTCTCCAGGCCTTGGTGGGAATGTTTAAAACTGACGGGTCTCTCAGCAAATCTGACTCATGACAGGCGTGTAACTGTGGGTTGGAAGGAGATACAAACTGGCTTATCCTGCCTCACATTTCCAGCTTTATAGCTTATTAGAGGTAATGAGTGACTGGTTCTATCCCAAATGCTCTGTACAGACAATATTCTTGCCTGCCCTGCTGCCTCAGGGTTAGTTCACACGAGGAGATTTGGGGAGATTTTGTAGCCTGGCGACTATTCGCCTCTTCTTCTGGGCGACAATCTCCCAGAACTGCCTTCAAATCGCCGCGTGTGCTTTAGCGCAGGCGACTTTTCATTATAGCGGATGGGAAGACACGCAAAGGCAATTCGGGGAGATTGTCGCCCAGAAGAAGAGTCGATTAGTCGCCAGGCGACAAAATCTCCCCAAATCTCCTCGTGTGAACTAACCCTTAATGTTCCTAATTGTGTAACGGGGGGTATCACCAGCACCTGTACTTCTCCCTAAATCCACCAATGCAGTCAGGCTGGGTGGTCTCAACTAGAGGAACTTCCTCTAATATTCCCTAAATTTCCAGTCCCCAGACTCACTCAGAACAACTGCATCCTCCATATATCCCTGTATGGGATTTGCTGTCATTTTTATAGACCCAGAAAGGCCTGAGGAATGTCACAGCTGCTGTTTCTTGGTCACCTCTTACTCGGAACTGTCCATCTCCACATTGGGTGCTAAATGCTGTCTCCCTTGGGGTGGGAATAGGAGTCACTGCTTTATTTTATAATCTCAGTTCATTTCTATGTTATTTTAAACCCAAGCTTATACAGTGTTGTGTTATTTTCTTTCACATCTTATGTGTGTACATCTCCCATGTACTACCCTATCTGATCCCAGGGGCATGTCTCCTTTAGGACATCAGGGGGTATTTGTTAGAGGAATGCTGGGCATTAGTGGTGTGCTGGTTGAGAAAAACCCGACCTGCACCCGACCTAAACCTACCCACAACCAACCCGAACCTGCCTGCACCCTCCTTCTCTAGACCTGCGCCCCTATAAAACCGTAAGCCAGCAGTATAAGGTCACGGGAGGGGAGAGCAGGCAGAAGAGCTCAACTCAAACCCGCAAATGATGTGCTGAGGTCCGCCCGAACCTTCCCAAGCCGCAATTTTACCCATAGGTATTGGGCCAGCCTGCACATCACTACTGGCCGGGGTTGTACAGCTGAAGGGTTGCAGGTTGCTTGTGAAAACAGGGAAACTTTTCTATTCTATATAGTTGTGCTCTATAGTCTTATGGGAGAAAAGCACTATATAAAAAATGATTCCCTTTCACCTACCCTATTGAGAGATAGAGCTTCCAATAGGTTTTACATAGAATCATCAATATCGATTTAATTTACTTTAATAAAAAAGCAACTCCACTTACAAATACAAGACATTTAAAGCCAAAAATCATTTGACTGTGTCCCTCTCACCTGTTGTACCAGCTAGACAGTACCATACTGCAAAAACAAATATTTTTGTGCCTTAGCACATTCCTATTCCTGGGAAAGCTTCAGCATCAGCTGTGCAATGGTTTAGTGCTTAGTGGCCTCAGATGAGCACTGTGGGTTCTGGCCACAGCACAAGTGCACTAATATTGAAGAAGGAAGGACTGTGCTCAGGTCTGTGCTGGCTATAAATATAAACCAAAAGGGGCGGCTGGTTGGTTTTTAGAAAGGTTGGAATGAGCTATAACAAGAAGAACAGATAGGGGTGGGGGAGGCGTATTACATAGGGTCTGGCTTTTATCCAGCCTTTCATTGTAAATCATTCATCTTTTTTGTTTTTTCTCATCATCCCATTTACTGATCACACTGCTCTTGTCTTCCAGTTATATGTCTAATTATATGTCCACTGGTAATGTTTGTTCTGCTTTAGCTAAACTTCCTTATCTCTGCCAATTCTCTTTTTAAAACTCTAAAGAAAAGGGGGCAACAAAGGAGATAAGGTTGTACAGCAGACCCTATAACTCTAGTAAGGAGTTACAGTATTTGCTATTAAGTAACAACATGGAGTTAGGTTGCTTCGGGTGGACAGGGGGCTTGAGGCCATACTGCTAAGTATCACAGTGTAGTCACCCCCCCCTCCCGTGATCCCTACTAAACAAGTCAGTGTCACTGAATGTATAGTAAGTTCCATCACCTAACTGGCTCCTAAGTAGATGCCCAATAAGAGGGGATATGGAACAACACCATTGCTGCAGTTTTACTACTACTTCCAATGCTCCCTCTCTGGGTAGTATCCATATAGTTGCATTCCCCCTTGCTGGCTTACCCGCATATATATATAATATATAATATATAATATATATAAATGACACACTGGAGTAAGGGTAAGGTGGGAGTGCTGCAGGATACAGTAACACATACGTGAGTATTCCCTTAGCTAGCCATAAAGCAATCCACATTATTCCTTTCTGCATTTGCCAGGTTTTGCTCTTTGGATCTATGATCAGCTCCGTAGAACTTGGCCAGCTTAGCTAAGAACATAATGATAGTTCCCTCCTTCCCCATAAAGCCCTTTATTCTTCTATTCTTAGGTCTGCTTGTAAAAATGGAACAGTTTAGAAAAGGGTAAGTAATCATTAAATGGAATTATGCCTAATAGTGTACTCTGAGGGAGTATTGTTCCAGGATATGTTCTGATCATCCAGCTCAGCACTGCAAACACCCTTTCAGCAAGGAGGCATTTTGTACAGCACAGAGTATATTCGATTCAATACCCAGAATCTCCTTCAATGCAGCCTCAGTACTAACAGCTGCCTCTGCTTTGAAACAAGTTTGATTGGAAATCAGGCCATATGAAGTTAATTATTTCCCACGCCAGTTGCATGTTGATAAATGTTGTGACTCCATTAGAAACCTGGCATATTTATACTAATAGGTGCCACTCATTATTAGATCCCATAAAGGCAAGAAGGCTGAATATAATATGTGTGTCAATGCCAGTGATGGAAACAGGTTGGAACAAGTGACTTCAAAGAGATTTGCTCGGAGGCAACTGGTGATCAAACATGACACTTGCAGACTAAATTCACTTGTTATGAGGCTCTGTCTTCATACCAGCAACACATACCTTATATACACAGGTGGTGCTTGTGCGGATGCAGTTAGCCAAAGGCACTTTAAAGGGGAAATGAAGTCAATGTAACCTTTGGTTTTCATGTTTTATGGTTCCTGCTGTTTAATTGTCTGTATTGCTATTCTAACTGCAATGTAATTCATAAATCAGATTGATTAGGTTTTTTTCTACTGTTATTTCCATAAACAAGAGCATGGCAGAACTGAAAATTTTGATGAATGTTTCTGTTTTTAGGATAAGTCACAGACTGGGATACCAGGGGCCTACCAGAAAACCTTAGACCGTGGGCCCACTTTCCAAACTCTTCTCCTCACTCAACCTCTTTATTCTTCTAGCATTTTATATCTACTTACTATATTCTTCCATTATTAAGCATGTTTTCCCATAAATAAATAGGGAGTGACTATGAAATAGGCTAAATGGTTAGAAGCAAGAGGACCCACTGACAACTGAGCCCAGCGAGAGTTTTCCTGGTATCCTGTGGGCCAGTCCTACACTGGCTGGGAGGTTGGAGCCTGGTTAATTGTTTCATATCAGAACACTGGGAGCGAATGTGTAAGAATGAGAAGCTGGTATAGCAAGTGTTCTGGGTCAAATGTACATTAGCATGTGTTCTAGAAGATAAGTAGGCACTCTGAGGCTGGCTAGGTAGGTGGGAAAGTATTCTATATCATACGCTGGGTAGGTGGGAAAGTATTCTATATCATATGCTGGGTAGGTGGGAAAATATTCTTTATCAAAGGCCAGGGAGGTGGGAAAGTATTCTATATCAAATGCTGGGTAGGTAGGAAAGTATTCTATATCATAAACTGAGTAGGTGGGAAGTATTCAATATCATATGCAGGGTAGGTGGGAAAGTATTCTATATCAAAAATAATATAAATGCAAGTTATACACTAAATGGCAGTGTGTTGGGAGTTTCCTTAAATGAGAAGGATCTAGGGGTCTTTGTAGATAACACGTTGTCTAATTCTGGGCAGTGTCATTCTGTGGCTACTAAAGCAAATAAAGTTCTGTCTTGCATAAAAAAGGGCATTAACTCAAGGGATGAAAACATAATTATGCCTCTTTATAGGTCCCTGGTAAGGCCTCATCTGGAGTATGCAGTGCAGTTTTGGACTCCAGTCCTTAAGAGGGATATAAATGAGCTGGAGAGAGTGTAGAGATGTGCAACTAAATTGGTTAGAGGGACGGAAGACTTAAATTATGAGGTAGACTGTCAAGGTTGGGGTTGTTTTCTCTGGAAAAAAGGCGCTTGCGAGGGGACATGATTACACTTTACAAGTACATTAGAGGACATTATAGACAAATAGCAGGGGACCTTTTTACCCATAAAGTGGATCACCGTACCAGAGGCCTCCCCTTTAGACTAGAAGAAAAGAACTTTCATTTGAAGCAACGTAGGGGGTTCTTCACAGTCAGGACAGTGAGGTTGTGATGGCTGATTCAGTTAATGCCTTTAAGAATGACTTGGATGATTTTTTGGACAAACATAATATCAAAGGCTATTGTGATACTAAGCTCTATAGTTAGTATAGGTTAGGGTATATAGAATTTAATTAAAAGTAGGGAGTATGGATACTGGGTTTTCATTTGGAGGGGTTGAACTTGATGGACTTTGTCTTTTTTCAACCCAATTTAACTATGTAATTATCTAACTATATGCTGGATAGTAAGGTCTGAGTTCTGAAGAAGATGATGGGTTGATAGGATGATATGTGTTTTGCAGTTGAAGCTGGGTGAAGTTCTAGATAAGAAGCTTGATAGCTAGGACAATAGGTGTTCTGCAGCAGAAGCTGAGTGGGTAGGGCCGTAAGTGTTTTGGTTAAGAGCAGTGATCCCCAACCAGTAGCTCATGAGCAACATGTTGCTCTCCAACCCCTTGGATGTTGCTCTCAGTGTACTGCCAAACAGGTGCTTATGTTTGAATTCCAGGCCTGGAGGCAAGTTTTAATTGTATAAAAACTAAGTATAGTGCCAAGTAGAGCCTGGTGTAGGCTGCCAGGCCACATAGGGGTTATCAAATAGCCAATCTCAGACCTTATTTGGCACCACAAGGGACTTTTTCCATGCTTGTGTCGCTCCCCAACTCTTTTTGCATTTGAATGTGACTCGCTGGTAAAAAAGGTTGGGGACCCCTGGTTTAGAGGCTCCAGGAATAAGACTATGCGTGTTCTGACTGAATCACATGCTGGTGAGTAGGACGGTAGGTAAATAAGACGGTAATTGTTCTGGATCACAGGTTAGATAGGTAGAAATTAAACGTTTAGGACCACAGCTGAACTAAACCATAGAGTTATTCGGGAGTCAATCCCCAGTATGTTATGAGGCATGCGCGCTCTACATTCCAGCACGCGTTTGTAAACAACACTTGACACGCCTCTTTCCCACCATGACCACGCCCTCGTACGCATTTTCCACTCCTGCTTTTCCTTTACCTGGAGGAGAAACAGAGTCGCCGAAGGAACACCCCCCTCCTATGATGGATGATTGGAGCAGCCAATTACATGGGGCCGATTCCTTAGCAACTGAGCTAGCGACCAATGAGATTTGACGAGAGGCGGGAGAGGAGCTGTCATACCGAGCGCAGTCCAGCAATGTTCTCAGAGCAGGTTGTAGCGAGGCTGGCGCTGGAGGTGGATAACAGGTAGGTCCCTGGTGTATGGAAGTGATCGGGGGTTAATTTGCCGTGTTTAAACTGTAGGACATTCAGAGCTCTCTATAGGGTCCATGTACTGCAGCACGGCGGGGTGGGGTGGTATTTGTGTGCTCACTTATATAACTGCATGTGCACACTCACTAGAACATACACACATGTACACCTCCCCCCCAACACGCACATATAATATATATATATATATATATATATATATATATATACATACACATACACACACACATATCATGCACATACATACATACATACTATACACCTACATACATGCCATGCACATACACCTGCATACATCCCACACATACACACACACATACCATACACACATACATACTATACACCTACATACATCCCATGCATACACACATACATACATCCCATGCACACACACATACATACATCCCATGCACACATACATCCCATACACACATACATCCCTTGCACACACATCTACACACATACTATGCACACATACATTCCATGTGCCTACACATACATGCCATATATACTTGTATACCATGCACATACAAATACATACCAGGCACATACATACCATACATACACACACACATACTGCACTTACACATACATACAGTATGCTCATATTCATACTTCACCTGCTCATGTAGCAAGATGGCATCAGTAGGGTTAGTTGGTGGCAGTAGGGTTAGATAGTGACAGTAGAGCAAGACGTAACAGTAAAGCTGTATGTTACCCTTCTGTACATAGAATACAACTCCCTGCTCTGCCCTGAATGCCAAACCATATGTCAGGCCAAGCCATAATAATAGGCATGATTTCAATTCCTTGTGAGGCAAGGCCTGAGCTGAGTTTAGTGCTGTATGGACTGGGCATAACTGTACTTTTGGGATATTATAGTATTACAAGGTCAAGCCACACCAGCAGTGCACTTTCATTACAGGGGTTCATCTTTAAATTAACTTTTAGTATGATGTAGAGAACAGTGTCGGACTGGCCCGGTGGGCCCCGACCCTTTCCCAATCAAATTCGGGGGGGGGGAAGTTTTTTTTAGGCACCTATGGATTTAGGAGCACCAAGCGACGCCTTCATGCAGGCAGTGGGTCAGAGGGGGCCCTGGACATTAGTCCCGGTGGGCCTGAGCCCCCTAGTCCGACCCTGGTAGAGAGTGATATTCTGAGACCATTTGCAATTGGTTTTCATTGTTCTTATTGTCTGTGGTTTTTGAGTTATTTACCATTTTGTTCAACGGCTTCCCAGTTTGCAATATCGGTAATCTGGTTGCTAGGGTCCACATTACCTTAACAACCGTGCATTGATTTGAATAAAAAACTGGAATATGAATAGGAAAGAGCCTCAGTGTAAAGATGAGGTATAAAAGTAGCAATAACTATAAATTGGATGCATTACAGAGCATTTGTTTTTAGATAGGATCAGTAACATTTGAAGGCTGGAAAGTGAAAAAGAAGGCAAATAATTCAAAAGCTATAAAGAAGAAAAAATGAAGACTATTTGAAATTGCTTAGAATTTGCAATCCTTTAACATATTGAAAGCTAACTTAAAGGGATACTGTCATGGGGAAAATTTTTTTTTTCAAAATGAATCAGTTAATAGTGCTGCTCCAGCAGAATTCTGCACTGAAATCCATTTCTCAAAAGAGCAAACAGATTTTTTTATATTCAATTTTGAAATCTGACATGGGGCTAGACATATTGTCAATTTCCCAGCTGCCCCAAGTCATGTGACTTGTGCTTTGATAAACTTCAATCACTCTTTACTGCTGTACTGCAAGTTTGAGTGATATCACCCCGTCCCTTTTCCCCCTCAGCAGCCAAACAAAAGAACAATGGGAAGGTAACCAGATAGCAGCTCCCTAACACAAGATAACAGCTGCCTGGTAGATCTAAGAACAGCACTCAATAGTAAAAACCCATGTCTCACTGAGACACATTCAGTTACATTGAGATGGAAAAACAGCAGCCTGCCAGAAAGCATTTCTCTCCTAAAGTGAAGGCACAAGTCACATGACCAGGGGCAGCTGGGAAATTGACAAAATGTCTAGCCCCATGTCAGATTTCAAAATTGAATATAAAAAAATATGTTTGCTCTTTTGAGAAATGGATTTCAGTGCAGAATTCTGCTGGAGCAGCACTATTAACTGGTTCTTTTTGAAAAAATTTTTTTTTCCCATGACAGTATCCCTTTAAAGGTGAGCCACCCCTTTAAGTAATATTGGTTTGGTTTTGGGTTTTCTCAGTCCATTTTTGTATTCTTATCTTAAATCAGTTTGTTAATTAATCTTGTTAGGATCTCTAATTCTTTTGTATCCCATTACAAAATGATTTGTCTCGGTCATTAAGCAGGGCAGGACTGCTGCTTACAATGGGTATCAGATAGGATCTGTGTCACTGTGACAGAATGCTCTGTTATAAAGATAGCTAGAATCTCAGCCATAAAGCAGGACAGGACTGCTGCTTACAATGGGGATCAGATAGGATCTGTGTCACTGTGACAGAATGCTCTGTTATAAAGATAGCTAGAATCTCAGCCATAAAGCAGGGCAGGACTGATGCTAACAATGGGGATCGGATAGGATCTGTGACAGAATGCTTTGTTATAATGATAGCTTGTACCTCAACCATTAAGCAGTGTAGGACTACTGCTTACAGTTGTTTCCTCCTTGTTTTTCCCTCCAGCTGAACAGCACACCGTGACATGAGTTTCCCAGCCATATTGCTTTTGTGAAATTATTTGCATGCCTCTGCTATGATGGGCTGACAGAGGAGGCCTATAACCGCGTGCATCTCTGAGAAGAGGATGACCCACAGAGCCAGCCCAGCGAAAGCCTATGACTTCCTTCTGAAGTTCCTTTTGGTTGGGGATAGTGATGTTGGCAAAGGCGAGATACTGGCAAGCTTGCAGGATGGATCCACAGAGTCGCCTTATGGTTACAATATGGGTAAGTGCTCTCTTGGTGTATATATAGCACCTATCCTATAATAAGACTGCTGCCTCGGCATCCCTTGTGGCTGGCCAATCTCTCTTATTATCCCATGGGACAGTGTGGAATATTTTGGTCCTTAGATCACACCAGTTTGGCATTTAATGCTCATTTCTCATTTAGTGCCGGTCTGTAGGGTGATGACAGTCAGCAGGTGCAACACAGGAATTCCCATTCCGTAATCCCTGTAACTCGCCACTCTTATCCGTGTCTTTTCCAGAGCTAATGGAATGTGCAGGGACATATCCAATGTGCTGTGGTTAACAATATCATAGTTGGCTTGTCTTTTATTGCTCTGTGTGGCTAATATGTCTGACACCACCTCTTCAGCCTCACCTTTAAAGGAAAGCTACTGAAGCAGTATATTTCCAATAGATTAGCTATTGGTTTAAGAACACCAGCATAGGAGAAGTAAACCTTTGCTACTAAAATCCCCTTCCCCACATAGACACCCCTCCCTGCTTTACCCCCAGCCTAGGTGGTACCTTTGCTAAATGCCCCCACACTTTACTTACCCCTCGGTGCAGATTCTGTCGAGCGGAGATCACAGACGCCATCTTCTGCCCTTTCGGTAATCTTTGGGTCTTCTTGCAGCGCTTTGGCAATTTCCGTGACTTTTGCCGCATGCACAGTTGTCATGAAGCAGAAAATTGCTCCAACTGTGTGTGCGCCGAAATGCCGCTCTATTCCCAAAGATTACTGAAGAGAAGAAGATGGCTGCCGTGAACTCCGATGCCCTGAATCTGCACCCAGGGGTAAGTAAAGAGTTAGGGACATTTAGCAAAGGTACCATTTAGCAAAGGTACCCTAGGCTAGGGGGGAGCAGGGAGGGGGGTCTATGTAGTGTAGGGGATTTAAGTAGCAAGGGTTTATTTCTCCTTTAAGGTAAATGAAGCAGATAGCGAGAATTCTTCCTTAAGCTGTGTTTAAGAATAGATTTTAGGGCCTCGGCACCACACAGAGTCTGCTGGATATTTAAAGACACTCAATATCTGATTTTTAGATGTCGGTGTCCCCTGTTAGGGAGACAGCTGGGCATTAGCACAGCAGGGTATCAAGTGTCTACACATATATTTTTGGCAGTCAGGTGCAGCAAAAAAATCCTGCAGCCCCACAATGAAATATCCCCAGATCAGTGCAGTATTACATGAACAGGAAGAGATACTTATTCCTCTTAATGCTGTGTATTTGCTCACCATGTGCATTTACATATAAGATTCCTGAAGCACATTTGCTTTATGGGTCAGTTACCGAAGACAGGGCAAATGAAGACCTTTATTTATTTATTTTTGGTACAGGGCCCCATTTCGCACTCCTGATTCATTTTCTCAGTGTTACGTGTGTGTTCCTTTGTTTATCTATGTTATATTGATACAATAGGTCGGGCCTTTTCCCTGTGCTGTTACTTACCATCCGACTGAAACCCATTCTATACATAAAGAATTTGTCTGTTTGATATGCAACCCCAATTACCTCCGGCTGTGATGCTTATTCAAATCAGCAGGCAGTTCCCACAGTGCAATATAATCTCTCCGTCTGTCTTTTTATTAAACCGGTTTCCACTGAGTTACTGGGACCTGCCCCAACATGTTCCCCCTTTCGTCGCTTCATTTAGGAACTGGGCCATCTTTTTCTAAACAATACTTATTTAACACCACAATATTGCTGATTTCCCACAGTGTTTTAATGACACATCATCCTGCTACCAGCCCTGCTACCAAACCTGTTCTGGGAATATAGAAACCTACGCAGGTTCCACACTCACTACTGAGCATATGCTGAGTAACTGTCAGGAGGTAGTGGATTAGCATGAGTCGGACTCTTTCATGAACAATGAGGTGATCTCATCTGCTGGGGCTGTTTTCGAGTCTTTTTTTCTATCTTTATTTTCCCACAAAGGCCATTGCATAGGGAATATCATGCATTCTTTACATAAAGCTGTCAACCTCAGCCAATGTCACTGAATGCCTTTGTATGTCTTTCAGACCCCTCCAGACCCCTTCATTTAGTTACGAAATTCACCTTTCTGTAGCGGGGAGAGCTGGTGCCTATAGTAACAATGGGGAGTAACCTCTGGGAAGGGAGTGTGACTGTGGGATAGCAGGTATAGTAGAGAGAGATGGTGCCTATAGTAGCAGTGGATAATAGTCTCTGGGAAGGCAATGTAGCTGTGGGATATCAGGTATAGTAGGGAGAGAGATGATGCCTATAGTAACAGTGGGATAATAGTCTCTGGGGAGGGAGTGTGACTGTGGGATAGCAGGTATAGTAGGGAGAGATGGTGTTTATAGTAACAGTGGGATAATAGTCTCTGGGAAGGGACTGTGACTGTGGAATAGCAGGTATAGTAGGGAGAGATGGTGCCTATAGTAGCAGTGGATAATAGTCTCTGGGAAGGCAATGTAGCTGTGGGATATCAGGTATAGTAGGGAGAGATGGTGCCTATATTAGCAGTGGGATAATAGTCTCTGAGAAGGGAGTGTGTCTGTGGGATAGCAGGTATAGTAGGGAGAGATGGTGCCTGTAGTAGCAGTGGATAATGGTCTCTGTGAAGGCAATGTAGCTGTGGGATAGCGACCTGGAGATGGTAGAAGTACAAGCTATGATTTGCATTGGTGCCCACACCTGTCAAGTAATGATGTAGTTATGATTTATGTCAGTTTATGTGGCCATGTTTTGTGATCTATGTGAGTCGTCAAAACATTGAGCCATTATTCCAGCATCACTTAAAAGGGATGGTTCACCTTTAAATTAACTTTAAGTATGTTATAGACTGGCTAATTATAAGCATCTGCATGCACAGAAAGGGAAGCTCAAGCTCTGCACATGCCCTGTTTTCCCTTCTTTTTTCAGTAATGTCTATGGCAGCTCCCTTTCGTATGTATGAATACAGTAGGAAAGGATAGTGCATCAGGAAGCAGTGCAGTCCATATATTCTAATGTGCTTATAACCTAGATATCGGAAGTACAGCAGATAGGAAGGAGCACAAATAAAGGAAGAGATCTGAGGAATAAACAAGATTCAGGAAATGGGGTAATTGAAAGCGGAAGGTGGCGTATCCGAATGGTGCTTGCCCCGTATACAGTCCCTTAATGCCTACCTATAGCAGAGCCATGTCCTGTTTGCAGAACAAATCCTGGGAGTGGTTTTTCCATGTCTCAAATTCCTCTGGAGTGTGTTTTGCTCTATTTGATCTTGCGCTCAGCTACTATAAACATCTCCACATTCCTGCCTAATGTACTGTACTCCGTGTAGGCTGCCATTACTCTACCTTTATTATTTATGTGTTGTACCCCCAAATCATGGGTGCCAGCTGAATCTGAGAGAGAACAGAGAAGGAATGTTCTGGGCACACTATAAACTATAATGTCACCGAGAAGGAATGTTCTGGGCACACAATAAGCTATACCCTCATATTGTACTATAAAGTGGACCATATTTATGTGTAAAGTCTTTTTCTGAGTTTATGTCTGACCCATTTTCCTAGACATGTATCGCAACCAATGGAATGTTATTCCAGGAATCTTCCATGTTTTCACAGTTCAGTAATATATTTTAAAGTTCTAGACTATTTTAAAGGCTATGACTAGCCCCTCCTTCCTTCATTCCTTGGGTAGATGGGAGTAAGGCTGCATCTGGAATGGATGCGCTTCTCTAGGAGAGCCAAAAGCACTTTATATAGTCCAGAGACTTGCAAAAATGAGATTGTTTAAGCCTCGCTGTCAGTGTAAAGTCCTCCTTGAGCTGGCATCTTAGATGGTGTTGGCCTTAAAGGGGTAATTCACCTTTAAATTAACTTTTAGTATGTTATAGAATGGATAATTCTAAGCAACTTTTCAGTTGGCCTTTATTTTTTTAGAGTTTTCGAATTATTTGCCTTCTTCTTCTGGCTTTTTCCAGCTTTCAAATGGGGGTCACTGACCCCATCTAAAACAAATGCAGGCGGAAGGCAGTTCGGGGAGATTGTCGCCCCAAAGAAGAGACGATTAGTCTCCAGGCGACTAAATCTCCCTTTGTGCCCCTGCCCTAAAGCTGGCCATAGATGTAAAGATTTTCAAAAGATCCAATCATATTTCAAAATGATCGTTTAAATGTACAATGTGTCCATCAACTAAAAAGACCATTTTAGCCGATATTGCCAGCAAAACTGAAGGGTAGCTGCTTGCTTGGCCCTGCAGGACGAAAAATCGTAAGATGATCATTCGAATCCCACTAACTTCACGATAATTTCGAAGGATTGGTCGGACTTCGCTAAAATCGTTCGTTCGGCAAGAAAAATCTTTGCATCTATGGGGACCTTAAGGCTACAAATGTATTGTTTTTGCTACTTTTTATTACTCATCCTTCCTCTCGTTATTTATATTGCAGTCTCTTATTCAAATCAGTGCAGCTAGGGTAATTTGAACCCTAGCAACCAGATTGCTGCAAAAACAGATTGCTGAAAATTGCAATCTGGATAGCTGCTGAATAAAAATCTAAATAAAGGTGGCCATAGACGATACAATTATGATCTTTCTTGGAAAAGATCTTTCCAAGAAAGATTGCTCGTTTCAATACACACGTTTAGAGCTGAATCGTCAGATATACAGGTAGAAACAATAGGATTCTACCGTTACTTGATTCCGCACTAACCTTGGCCGATGTTTGGGTGCTTTCAAAGGCACCCAATCAAAATTTTCCGTCCAGCCGATCCGACGAGCCAACTCTTTTGCCAATATACACGCACCGAATATCATACGAAAATTCATTAAGCACTATATTGTCTTTGCTTCTATGGCCACCTTTACTCAAAAACCACAGATAATAAAAAATGTAAACCAATTGCAAATTGACTCAGACTCTCTCTCTTTACATCACACTAAAAGTTAATTAAAGGTGAACAACCCCTTTAAGGAATAACACGTCATCATGCAAATGAAATGGTTTTTATTTGCATAATGTGTTAAAGTATAGGTCTACCAGAGTATGCAAGATTTAAGGGGTGGATTTGATACCTCCCCAAGGGTGCAAATGGAAGTGTCTGACACTAGGGGGCAGATTGTGAACTCTTGCCATCTGATAGGAGGAAGGGTGCAACTCTACAGCCCTAAATGCAAACATGCCAGCAGTTGTTTATCTTCCAAGTGAATTTCCACTAAAGGCTAAATACATGCAGATAATGCCCCTGTCAGTGCAGGCCAAAGAGATAATTAGGGAAATGACAGGCTGTGTTTTATTTTCCACCTGCGATTGTTCCCCAGAGGTTGGCACGCTGCTAGGGATTCGGCACAGGGAAGTATCTGCAGGGAAACAAGTTGATCTCTTGATAGAAAGGCTCCTTGCTGCTCTCATCTTGTGCCAACCACATCTAAAGGAACATGTGCGCAATGCAGAAGTAGTGCATATTAAATCAGCACCTCCAGTTAAGTTAAGAGTGAGGCAGCGAAAAATGGATCTTTATCCCATTCTGTTCTGTGCCATCTTCTAAGATGCCCATACATGCCATATGGCCAGGTGGCAGGTTTAAGTGGTACTTCACCTTTAAATGAAAGTTTAGTATGTTTTAGAATCGCCTATACTTGGCAACCGGTCAAGTGGTCTTCAATGACCGCAGCAGCCAAGAAGCTATTGCTCTATGAGGCTACAATTCTATTATTACTGCTACTTTTAGTTTATTACTCATTTTTCTATTTCTTTGCTCTCCTATTCATATTCCGGTTATTTGGTTTCTAGCAACCAGATAGCTTCTGAAATTCCAAACTGGAGAGGTGCTGAACAAAAATAATCGACATAATTCAAAAAACGTAGAAATTTAAAAGTGAAGACCAATTGCAAATTGTCTCAGAATATTGAACTCTTAAAGGGACGGTTCACCTGTTAGGCTGGTGGCAGACGGGGAGATTAGTCACGAGGCAACTTTGGGCGACTTTGGAAATCCGAAGTGATTCATAATATGCCACCCCGCAGGCAATTCGTATTCTTGTTAGCGGGAAGACATTTCGGGGAGATTAGTCACCTGAAGTAGAGAAGACTAATCTCCCTGTCAGCCACCATCCTTACGTTAACTTTTTAGTCATAGAATGGCCAAGTCTAAGCAACTTTTCATTATTGTTCATTAGGGATGCAGTGAATCCAGGATTCGGTTTGGGATTCCGCCTTTTCAGCAGGATTCTGATTCGGCCAAATCTTTCTGCCTGGCCGAACCAAATTTGCATATGCAAATTAGGGGTGGGAGGGAAATTGTGTGACTTTTTGTCACAAAACAAGGAAGTAAAAAATGTTTTCCCCTTCCCATCCCTAATTTGCATATGCAAATTAGGATTCGGGATAGGTATTAGGCCGAACCTTTCGCTAAGGATTCGGGGGTTCTGCCAAATCCAAAATAGTGGATTGGGTGCATCCCTATTATTCATTTTTATAGTTTTTTAACGTCCAGCTTTTAAATGGGGGGTCACTGACCTCATTTAAAAAACAGCTTTTTATTACTCAACTTCACTCATCTGTTCAGGCCTCTCCTATTCATTTTCCATTCTCTTATTCAAATCAGTGCATGGTTGCTATAGTAATTTACACCCGAGCAGCCAGATTGCCAAACTTGCAAACTGGAGAGTTTGTGAATATAAAGCTGAAAAACTACAAATAAAAAATGGAAACCAAATGCAAATTATTTCAGAATATCATTCTATACATCATATTAAAAGCTAACTCAAAGGTGAACAACCCATTTAATAATTCTCAAATAATTCTGAAACTCTTAATAATTCTTGTGTCTTGATAATTTGGGTAGCAGGTCCTTGGTTTCTCTAGAGGCAGAGGTGCAGATTAGATTGTAAGCTTTATGAGATGGGTTTATTGAAGAGTCACTGAGCATATGTAGCAGAATGAGCTGATAAAAAAACTTTGTGCCTCTCGGAGGAATCTCATAGAGCTAGTCTGTACGGGTCTTAGGGGTAATATAATCCTCTTTTGTATGTTGGTGTGAACAGATTTTCCCCCTTGCTGCTTTAATGATACAAATGTTAGTTATACCCAAATCCTAAAGGAAACAGACACTTCCTTCATTCAATTCCAGACTGATCCAGCATCGGATTAACCCATATTATTACTGTTTACAGCCACAACACGACCTTCCTCTGTAGCCTGCTTTAGGTGGCCTATCTGCTTGCGCAGGTTTAATCTGCATGCCAGACAAAAGAAATCCAGCCTGGGGAGTTGGTTGGTTGCATGTTTTGTTTCCACTGGTATATAAAATAGAGCACAACAACACCCCTAAAGGAATAACCTGCATGTATGGTCTCTTCCTATTTGTTTTTCTTGCCATATGGTTGGAGCCCATATCTAGAGGCCTACGGTCCTACGGATCTTGGTACAAAATTTTGTGCTGGTGTCAAACACCTATGTCACCTATTGACCCAGCATACCTTCCGTGTATCCATTCCTGTGTTCTTTATCATGCCTTTAAAGGGATACTGTCATGGGGAAAAAAATTATTTTTTTTCCAAAACACATCAGTTAATGGTGCTGCTCCAGCAGAATTGAAATATGTTTCTCAAAAGAGCAAACAGGTTTTTTATATTTAATTTTGAAATCTGACGTGGGGCTAGACATATTGTCTGTTTCCAAAGCTGCCCCCAGTCATGTGACTTGTGCTCTGATAAACTTCAGTCACTCTTTACTGCTGTACTGCAAGTTGGAGTGATATCTCCCCCCTCCCTACCCCCACCAGCAGCCTAACAAAAGTACAATGGGATGGTAACCAGATGGCAGCTCCCTAACACAAGGTAGCAGTTGCCTGGTAGATCTAAGAACATCACTCAATAGAAAATCCAGGTCCCACTGCGACACATTCAGTTACATAGAGTAGGAGAAACAACAGCCTGCCAGAAAGCAGTTCCATCCTAAAGTGCTGGCTCTTTCTGAAAGCACATGACCAGGCAAAATGACCTGAGATGGCTGCCTACACGCCAATATTACAACTAGGGTTGCCACCTGTCCGTTTTTTTTCCCCAGCCTGGCCGATAAAAATGATGGTTGATCCCAATGTTATTAATAGGAAAAAAAGATAAATACATAGGAAGGCCGGTATTTTTTTCCAGAATAGGTGGCAACTATTAAAAAAAATATACTTGTTGGTTCAGGAATGAAATGTTATATTGTAGAGTGAATTATTTGCAGTGTAAACCGTGTAATTTAAAAATAAAAACGACATCATAAAAATCACGGCATACTAAAAACAGGGTCACCGCTCTCTATAGGTGTGGCTCTATGAACGCAGTACAGTTTGGCATTCCTGGAGAAAGTGGCTGGTGTATTACTAAACATGTACGGCACACAGTGTAGGAGTGCGTGATTGCTAGTTCTGCGCGAGGCTGGGGGTGGATTCTAATCTGAGGCCCAGCACATAAATAATTCCACACTGGCATACGCAAGAACAGATTTCAGAGGCACAGGCACTGAGCTGTAAACCAGGCATGATGAAATATATGAATAATCAATTTACTTCTCGATGTTTGGGAAACACAACTTGCCAAATGATTCATTGTAAATCAGATTGGAATCACTCCACCTGATTAGTCTGTAGGTGGTACGTCCCCCCCTCCTTAATTTCCCTGGGCTAGTTAATTTTATTTAAGGATGGATTCTATTGACGGAGCAGAAAAGATACTGACCAGAACAAGGAAAGTTCTATATGGATTTGGCATCCAATTAATGTGTGAATTGAAGAATACAGAAAAAACATACAATCTGGGGTATCACAAGGAGCCATCACTCAAAGATTTGCCCTTCCCCCTCAGATAATTTATACAATATTGGGATTATGTAATAAAAGGCACTAAGGGGCAGTAACCCATAGCAACCAAGCAGCAGGTAGAATTTACTGGTCACCTGTTTAAATGCAAACATCTTATTGGTTGCTATGGGTTACTGCTCCAGGGAAAACTTAGTGCCTTTCATTACATATGGGGGCAAATGTTCTAGTTATATTAATTTAAGCTGGGCGGGGGCCATCCCCAGAAGCTCTAAGGGAAAGTCCATGTTATCAGCTCTGAGATGCAATCATAGTGCAATGAAGCCACAGCCTGTTCAGTTTAGTGTCAGGAAGTATGTAAGGAATGGATGTAGGTGTGGCCATGGCACAAGGAATTTTGGGAACTGCCCAAACTGAATTTTATTTATTGACACTGTTGCCTTGTTCCTTAGCTGAAGGTGAATATTGCTGGCATGCGTGAAGATGTTTATTTACGTCAATACAAACGCCCATCTCTGTGCTTTGTAGTGCGAAGTCTTGCTGTAACCATGTAACATATCCCTGGCAACAGGAGAGAAGACTCTGGGATGTACCCTCTGCTTTATAGACAGCTGCAATTTATCTGCACCACCTGTATGTTATATACTTAACTTACTGTATCAGTCCAGAGGTTCAGCAGCCCAATAACAGTAATGATCCAGGCAAATAAATATGTCCCAACAACATCCTATCTTGGATCTTATTAGGCCATCTTTTGAGTGTCACTGGCAATGCACGTGCTCAGGGAGCTCTGGGTGGCTGATGTTCCCAGGGCTAGGTCAGGCAGCCAATAATTCATTCTAAAGTGATTTATTTTGTTCATGTATCTTTATGGCATCATGTATCCTAATAAATATGGTCTACATCATGTGCTGAGCGAGTGTCCCAGCATTGCAGGTAGGTAGGAACCCAGTGTGGACCACCATATTACTTGCCGGGATGCAATACATACATACATACATACATACATACATACATACATACATACATACATACATACATACATAGTCATATGAAAAATTTTGGGATCCCCTCTTAATCTTTGGAGTTTTATTTCTCATTGGCTGAGCTTTCAAAGTAGCAACTTCCTTTTAATATATAACATGCCTTATGGAAACCGTATTATTTCAGCAGTGCCATAAAGTTTATTGGATTAACAGAAAATATGCAATATGCATCATAACAAAATTAGACAGTTGCATAAATTTGGGCACCCCAACAGAGATTACATCAATACTTAGTTGAGACTCCTTTTGCAAATGCAACAGCCTCTAGATGCCTCCTATAGTCTTTGATGAGTGTCTGGATTCTGGATGACGGATGGGGAATGAAAACATTCGTCCATACAAAATCTCTCCAGTTTAGTTAAATTTGATGGCTGCCGAGCACGGACAGTCTGCTTCAAATCATCCCATAGATTTTCGATGATATTCAATTTGGGGGACTGTGACGGCCATTTCAGAATATTGTACTTGTCCCTCTGCATAAATGCCTTTGTCGATTTTGAAGTGTGTTTAGGGCCATTGTCTTGTTGGAATTTCCAACCCCTGCGTAACTTCAACTTTGTGACTGATGCTTGAACATTATCCTGAAGAATTTGTTGATATTGGGTTGAATTCATCTTCCGCCATGCAAAGCGCTTTTTGTTATGACCAAATAGCTACATTTTTGTCTCATCAGTCCAATTCACTTTGTTCCAAAATGACTGTGGCTTATCTAAATGAGCTTTTGCATACAACAAGCGACTCTGTTTGTGAGTGCAGAATATGGCTTCTTCCTCATCACCCTGCCATACAGATATTCTTTGTGCAAATTGCCATCTGCAGCAAGATGTTCTTGCAAGTCTTTGGAGGTGATCTTTGGGTTGTCTGTAACCAGTCTCACAATCCTCTGCAAATGCCGCTCCTGTATTTTTCTTGGCCTGCCAGACCTGGGTTTTACAGCAACTGTGCCTGTGGCTTTCATTTCCTGATTACATTCCCTAAACCATGATACTGAACAATCTTTGTTTTCAGATCTTTTGAGAGTTGCTTTGAGGATCCCATGCTGTCACTCTTCAGAGGAGAGTCAAACAGAAGCACAACTTACAATTGGCCACTTTAAATACCTTTTCTCATGATTGGACACACCTGCCTATGAAGTTCAAGACTTAATGAGCTAATCCAACCAATTTGGTGTTGCCAGTAATCAGTATTGAGCAGTTACATGCATTCAAATTAGCATGTTCCTGGGAAATGAAAGACATACCACTGTTATCTTTTTTGTTGAAAGTGGAGTAAATTACTATGCAGGCTGAGAGGGGTTCCCAAACTTTTTCATATGACTGTAAGTGGTTTTTCATTATTAAGGGCTGCAGATCATTAGGAACACCTGCTTCTTTGGAACAGGCTTGACGTGCTTCTTGACTCGCTGTTATTCACACACGTGTGACAAACTGTATTTAACGACGCAGGACGGCATTACGTGAAAGGCACTAATTATTGTCAGGGGATGATCATTTCCGAGTATTAAGAGTCACGCTAAAACTGTTGAAATGTGGAACAATTTAGCATTGTAGTGGTGTATAATTACAGCCTCTGCATTTCATATCTTGATACATAGCAGGTTCTGTTGCCAAGATCCACAAACAGGACGATGCTTCTTGCTCTCTTTTGCAGAAGAACTGCATCTAAACATTTGCATTGTAACATGATGGGGAAATACCACATTACATGTACAGGTATAGGATCCCTTATCCGGAAACCCGATATCCAGAAAGCTCCGAATTACGGAATGGCTGTCTTCCATAGACTCCATTTTATCCAAATAATCCAAATTTTTAAAAATGATTTCCTTTTTCTCTGTAATAATAAAACAGTACCTTGTACTTGATCCCAACTAAGATATATTTAATCCTTTTTGGAAGCAAAACCAGCCTATTGGGTTTATTTAATGTTTAAATGAATTTATAGTAGACTTAAGGCATGAAGACCCAAATTACAGAAAGATCCGTTATCCGGAAAACCCCAGGTCCCAAGCATTCTGGATAACAGGTCCCATACCTGTATATGTCAATGTAATAAAGAGAGTGCTCTTGCCACCCATAGAGAATGCCCAAAGCAATATGGCATCCCCCATTCACTCTATGCCCTTAAAGGGGTTGTTCACCTTTAAAGGAACAGTAACACCAAAAACTGAAATTTTACCAAAGTGATTAAAATATAATGTAGTATAATGCTCTGTACTGGTAAAACTGGCATGTTTGATTCATAAAGACTACTATAGTTTATATAAAGAAGCTACTGTATAGCCATGGGGGGCTGCCATTCAAGTTGGGGTAAGAAAAAGAAAAGGCAGAGGTTGCATAGCAGATAACAGATACAACACCATAGTACTGGATAGGGCTTATCTGTTTTCTTTTATGTTACCTGTGCATTTTCTCCAACTGCTCCCATGGCTACACATCAGCTTGTTTATATAAACTATAGTAGTCATTCTGAGGCAAACACATAGCTTTTACCAGTGCATGCTAACAGTATATTCTATGTTAATTACTTTAAAAAGTTATAATTTATGGGTGCTACTGTTTCTTTAAGTTAACTTATTATTTACTAGAATGGCCAGTTCTAAGCAACTTTTTAAGTGGTCTTCATTATTATTTTTTTTAAATTTGTCATATTCTGACTATTTCCAGCTTTCAAATGGGGTACAGGGTCACAGACCCCATCTAAATAAAATGCTCTGTAGGTCTAAAAATATATTATTACTACGTTTCATTATTCCTCTTTCTACTCAGACCCCCTCCTATTCATATTCCAGCTTCTTATTCATATCAATTTCTGGTTGCTAGGGTAATTTGGACCCTGGCAACCAGTTTGCTAAAATTGAAAACTGAAGAGCTGCTGAATAGACTTCTAAATAACTAATAAACCAATTGCAAATTGACTCAGAATATCACTCTCTACATCATACTAAAAGTTAATTCAAATGTGAACACCCCCTCTAAACTTTACTTTATGCTTAGGTAATGTAAGTAAATTAATTATAAGCCCATTTCCCCTTTTTAATGTTTTTTCTTTTAGCTTTAGTCCATTTTTCCCCTCAGTTTACCCATCTGCATTGGTCATTCTCTCGGATGTTCGATACCCTGCTGTAGGGATCTCCTTTGCCTTATTCATTCTAGGAGTGATTGTGCACATTTTTAGTAGAGGCTAATAGGTTACTTTGGGTTTGTTCTTATTTCATAATGTATTTTCCTAATTTCTGGATGACTTTGATTTTCCAAAAGGACTGCTGTACCAGTGCCAGAGCAGGTTTATGTGAGAGCTGATTAAGCCTCTCTATAGAATGCACGGGGCCCAGAAAGGAAGGGGTGTAGTGGGGCAGATAACAAAGATCGAGATTGCTTTACCAGGTGCTGATCATAAAACGGCTCTGGAAACTGCAGTGTATTGCCAACACGTGATGCCTTTGGGTCATATGAATCCAAAAATGGTACAAGGTATCAGTAGCGCCATACAGTACAGAACAACCTCGGAGCCATTCTATTGTCGGAAACATGAAAATGATACCTATTTTAAGTTGAGCTACACAAACTATTTAAAGGGCCCCTGTGCACATTTCCCTTGCACAAATGCAAACTGGCATAGTTTTATGGGATCTCTCTCTAAAGACAATGCGCAAACTTAGGGGTCTGTTTCTGCTTAATTGTGCTTAGTACAGAGGAATGCCTATGCTGCTTTAGTTTTATGCCATCTCTTTGTACAGTCTGTGAGTGAACGTATGGGTCTGTTCCTGCTGAATTGTGTTTAGTACAGGGGAATACAGGCTTGGATTGGTAATCTGCGGAGGGGCTGCTGTAAATTGCCATATACTTCTATTGTTTGTAGGCCTGTACTTCTATTGTTTGTGGGCCTGTGGGGGCTGTTTGGGCCTCTATGTACATGAAATGCCACAACCTCTTTTGAATCTGTCCTGACCTATTTTTTATGGTATCAATCTGTATGAGCAAACTTGGGGAACTGTTCCTGTTGAATTGTCCTCCGTACAGGGGAATACCTATGGAAGTTTAATGTGATGTCTTTTACAGGAGAAAGTGACATTTGCAGCCTGGCTTTGCACCTAACACCTAGCACATTTACTTAGCTCGAGTGAAGGATTAGAATGCAAAAAACTTAGATTTTTTTGGCTACTTCGTCCATCGAATTGGCTACTTCGACCTTCGACTACGATTTCAACTTTGAATCGAACGATTCGAACTAAAAATCATTCGACTATTCGACCATTCGATAGTCGAAGTACTGTCCCTTTAAAAAAAACTTCCTACTTCCTACGATATTCGAAGTCGAAGGATTTAACTTCGACAGTCAAATATCGAGGGTTAATTAACCCTCGATTTTCGACCCTATGTAAATCTGTCCCCTAATGCTTGCTAGTCTGCAACTCCTTGGAGGCTTGAAATGAGATTACTACACAATAGGAGTACTATGCTTGGTTACTGTATAAGGAACGTTTGTCCATACACATCAGCTTTACGCTGGTGCTGCTATCAATATGGTTCAATATTATTATTATTACTCACATTGTTAATATTATTATAATGTTATTACTCACATGGTTATTAGGTTTCTTAGTGCAGGTGGGAGCTGCCTGCTGTCACCCTGTAGCACAGAGGGGCTTTAGGATAAGAATGATCTGTCTGCCGTCACTCGGGGCTGTTCTGCCTGTCACAATAATGCTATACACAGTGGGACCTTATTAGGGTTTATTAAACCTCAAATTTTTCTGGTCAGGCTTTTTGGGGCTTTTTGGAGGTCGAAAAAAAAAACCTAGAATTTTTCGAGATTTATTATACCCCGATGCTGCAAATCCGCCATCTCGGACCTGTTGAGGTCTTGTATAAGTCAATGGGAGAGGCACCTATCCCAATTCGAAGTTATCGTGATCTTCTGGGGGTTTAGCCCAAAAATCCAACCTTTTCGGCAAAAACGCCCAAAAATGTAGCGATTTGGGGGGGGAAAAGTCAGAAAAAATGTAGGATTCGGATTTTCACTCGATTTTATTGTTTTTTCCCCCCGATCTATTTATTCGAGTTATATTATTAATAAATAGGGCAAAATCGGGCATGGGAGTTTGGTCGAGCTTTTTTTTATTTGAATTATGAAATCAAGTTGGATTTTAGTAAATAACCTAAGAGGTCTCCTACCTCTGCCTGGTATAATTGCACCCTGCTGGAGTAACTTTCGGTATTGTTCCATCATTCATATCAATGACCCCTTTTTTATGAAAATGATCATGCACGCTGCATTTGTACTGATAAATGCCCCCCAATATCTCACACACAATCAGTGCTGAAGTTTTCTGGCTCACAATCCCATGGCAGGAAGGAAGTAGATAGGCGTGTGAGTAACAGGAAATACATTCCCCTGTGCAGCAGTAATACCACTTTAACCTTTCCATAATCAGAATCCAAGGAAACAACAAGCAGTTTTGAATCTGCTGCAATCAGAATGGACAGGTAGTTCTCAGGGACAAATAAAAATGTGCATATATAGCCTTCTTGCCCTCATACTAATATTGTATATAATGGAGCAGGTCACCTTAAAAGTAACTTTTAGTAAGATATAGACAGAATTTAAGACACATTGCATATGGTCTTTGTGACTTATGTACGTTCTTTTGTTCTGCTGCAAAAATGGCAAATTCCTGAAGAATATTTTGAGGTCATTGGTCACACCTAGTTACACCCCTTTTCACACCCACTATGATCCCAGAAATGTCTTAAAGGAACAATAACACCAAAAAATATGAAAGTGTTTTAGAGTAATAAAAATATAATGTACTATTGTCCTGCACTGGTAAAATGAATCTGTTTGCTTTAGAGACACCACTATAGTTTATACATATACAAGCTGCTGTGTAGCAATAGAGGCATTTGAAATAGGGCTGAATGGCACAGGTTAAATAGCAGATACAAGATAAACTCTTTAAAACACCATTATATATACAGAGCTTATTTGCTGTGTATCCAGAGCATATTCTTCTTTGAATGGCTACACAACCGCTTATTTATATAAATATATAGTAGTGTTTTTGAAGCAAACACTCCCCATTTACCAGTGCAGGTTACTTTAAAATGCTTTCATTTTTTGGTGTTGCTGTTCCTGTAAACACCATGTAGATATTGAGCACTATACATGGCCACAGCCTGGGCCCACTAAAGTGCATCACCGACCATTCTTGCAGAGACGTCTCTATCATCAGTGCTTTTTGCTGAACCAGAACACGTAGCGGCCTGTCTCAGAATCAAATAGAGAGAGAGAGAGAGAGAGAGAGGGAATGTGTTGGTCATCCTCATTCAGATGCACAGACCTAATTAGAGCCAGAGAGAGAGTTTATTTAGAATGCAGAAGAGCCTGCAGCCTGTGAGCCCAATCTGTGTCTGTCTCTAAGCAGATGGGTTTGGGGCTCTTATAATAATTACATGTAACAGAAGGGACAGAGGTGGTGGATGATTATTATTGTGATTCAGAAGAATGCTACGTGACTTGATTATCTGCTTGTTTGGTGAGGGTGTATAACTGCTCCCCCCTTGTCAGGGCTGATTATGTAGAACAGGCTATTGGTTATTGTACATAATAAATAGGGCCAGTCCCATGGCACAGAGTTTATCTTTAGCTGAATAGTGATTTCTTTCTACAACCATGGGAATTGGCTGCAGCCGGGGCTATTGGGGGCATTTAACTGGTTTGGCTAAATACTGGCAATAATCCGTTGGTATCGTTATGCATTGAATGGAATTAAATATTGGACTTTATTTTTCTGGGGATTTCCAAGAAAACCGTAAAAACTGGCCTGTCTGTGGGTCCCTTGAGTGAATCAGCCAAAATAGCTGGCATTCCCTAGATGTTGTAGCAAATCAGACATCCGTGCAGTGGTCATGGCATTTATGGTTGAAATAATATTAATGGTTTGATTCTCACACTCGCAAGGCCCTGGCTGCCATCATATGTTCCCGAGCGTTGGAATTGATCTTCTGCGCAGCATTGAATCACTTGCTATTGGATAGATTGACAATTAGCCATGCTCCATTAGCTCGTGATGGCCTTATGTGGTGCAAGGCTTCTGACTTATGCTGGCCACATATGATTAGCCAGTTTGGTTCATTTAAAGAAAAAAAATCTTAATCTGATCTAATCAGCCAGGGGCCTTTATCCATTCCAAGTGTGTGGGGTTGTTGTTGGCTTTATAGCCCAATCACATGGGGCCTGACGGATCAGCATGTTTTTAAATTACTCTAAATTCAGTGGTTCTGCTCTGTGGCCCCATTTCTGTCCTATGAGATTTGGCACCTACCCGTGACGAGGTTCCACATGAATAATGACTATAGGAATGACTGTGCTCGGCTGCAAGTTTTCTTTCTAAATAATTCATAGCGGAGCTGAAATTAAATATTTTATAACGGGTGGATGTAAATGCAGGGTGTCCCCAGAGAGACGTGTAGTTGCCGTTTCCGCTCCTTTCTCAGTGGAATAAGCTTGGGAGAGAGGTTTCTTCATATTGTTTCCCGTCAAATTCTGGAAAGAGGTCACTGAGATGTTTCTTTTTATATAAATCACTTTATTTGTGACCATGAACATCAGCGTGTTCCCTCCAACTATTCCGGTTAAGGGAAACAAAATGGCAGCTCCCACCCATATAAATATGTTTTGTGCCCTGTCAAGGAGACAAATTCGATACTGTGACTGATATTCACACACAATGTGTTCCTGCTGCCCAGCTCACACTCCCCGGAACCCTGCAAGCTGACTTGGGATCTTCCTCCTCTCTCTTCGCACTTGTGCCTATTTCCGTACACTGTATTTATCACATCCCCCCTGTGCCTGTGATGTCCTTTAGATTTTTGCAGTCTCAAAACAAAGCCCCCCCCTCCGGGCAGATCTTACTGCCGTTATTTAACTTCCCACCACCCCCACACTGGCAAGTCACACGCGCCCTCCTACATGTGCGATTATTTGCTCGCGCAGCCCCCTTGTAGCGAGATGTCAGCTCTAAAATAGTATGAATTAAAAAAGCCATGAAGGAACAGAAATGTGTCAGGCTTTTAATCTCAGGCAGGAGAAATGTGGCAGATTGGGGGCAGGGGTCTTTTATTCCCAGAGCTTGATCTTGGCCAGTGACTGTCAACTGCATGCTGGGAATTGTAGTACAACAATATCTAGTTCCCATTCCAATTATAAGAAAAGAGGTTCCACCTAAATATTCAGAAGTGTTTTTTTAAAGTGAGAGTAGTGAAGATGTGGAATTCTCTCCCTGAATCAGTTATACTGGCAAAAGGGGTTGGATGGCTTTTTAACAAAAAGCCATCAGAAAGATTTCTTTCCCCGTCTGAGGCAAATTGCAGAGGCTTCAGAAGGGTTTTTTGCCTTCCTCTGTATCAACTAGCAGTTCGCCAGGTTATATTTTGACTAAGGGGCACATTTACTAACGGTCGAAGAGAATTCAAAGTGAATTTTTTGGGTACTTCGACAATCCAATAGGCCAAATTTGTCTTCGATTCGAATTGAAATACATTGAATATTCAACCATTCGAAAATCGAAGTACTGTCTCTTTAAAAAAAGTTCGACTTCGACACTTCGCCACCTTAAACCTGCCGAATTGCTATTTTAGCCTATGGGGACCTCCTAGAACCTATAGACAAAATTTGGCTAAGTTTTAAAAAATCTAAGTATTTTTTTTTTTTGAAAATAGTTGGTTCGACCGATTAAATCGTTCGAATCGATCGATTTAACCGATCAAATGATTTAAATGGCCTATTCGATGGTCTAGTTTTTTAACTTCGAAATTCGACCCTTGATAAATGTGCCCCTTAATGTTGAACTTGATGGACATGTGTGTTTTTTCAACCTAACTTACTATGTTACTATGTAGTTGTTGGTGTTTCTATTGCTATAATTCCCTTCTTTTTCCAAGTGCTATTATCCAAAACCAGGGGTGTCCAAAAGGTAGATTGGGATAGACCTTTAGTTGGCGATCAGTAGATCTCAAGAGACTGTCAACAAACAGCTTGACTAAATTACCCTTCTGTTTAATTCTTTTCATTCAGATATTTATTCTGTTAAGGTTACATAAGAAATAGTTGTTTTTTGAATAGATTAATATAAATTCTCTTATTAATCAATATAATAATTAATATTTTCCATGGAACAGAATGCTAACAGTGATATTATGGATGTAGATCACTAAAAGTAGACTTTGCATAAGTATGGGCACTCCTGTCCTAAACCACTTACATAATGTGATTCTGATGCTAGCAGGATATTTGGGCAGATTTTGTATCTTTGACTCTCAAACACTGTGTCTCCTTGTTATTGAGACAACACAGTGGCGTTTGTGTTCCCAGCTTGGGGTGCTGAATTATTCTGGGCATGTCTGACCCCTTACATGTGGCTGAATTGTGCAGCCCTTGGGAAGCAGACAGACTTACTCCTGGGCTAGGGGTAGCAGGCTATGTATTCTTCCCTGCGGCCGGGCTTAAAGCAAAGCTGACCAGTCACGCATTAGTTGACGTTGAGAACAAGAGACATCCATAAATGACTGAGCCATGTCCAGTTCCAACTCTATATCTAGGGAAATGCAAGCCTACTTCTATAGAAATACAGACTATTCCCCCGTAGACATTTGCAAAAGCACAGAAACATTCACAGAAATAGCTGAAATTGATGGGTCATTCAGAGCAGTGGGTTGCCACACTCCTCATTGTTTCGAGAATTCTAGCTTGACTGTTAATTATTAGATTTTTCCATTTACTTACGCTAATTATTCTTCAGAAAATTGCTCCCATTTCATCCCTTCTAGGGAAACTGCCACGAGTACTCAAGTTTTATATTCATTCAAGCGGCTTAAACATTTCTTTAAGATCTGCTACAGGTTTGCTACATTTCTGTATTTCTCCTGTTCCAAAGAATGGAGTTTAAATCATTTTCTGTATTTTAAATGTGGTTCTGTTTGACCTGGCAAACAGTTAATGCTTAACTTTCTTATTGTGCACCTGTTAGGATTATGGCACCGCAGATTTCCCTGGGGCGATTGTACAAAAAGTGGTAAAAGCTATAGAAACACTATACAGGTGTATTCAGATAGAGGCCTCCTATTATTTTACAGAATCTCAATATTGAAGGGAAATGCAGCAACTTCCAGATCGTATACAATTAAGACTATTAATTGGTATATATTAAAAAGTATAAGCAAGAGCAGAACCTGCCACTACCTATGATTAAGGGGGGGGGGGTGCCAGAAAAACATACATGAGATACTGCTCATACTTGTACTTTTTAATGCATACCATTAAATAATACTCTGCTGCATTTTTTTTCAGTATTGGAATTTAAGGAACTTTGTTGACTTGCACAAATTAATGAATACAGTGTATTCAGTTTAACAGTTTATGGAAGCCTGTAATGTGGTTTCTCTTGATTACTTATTGTTTGGAACTTTCTGTGTTTCCAGTAAAAACCGAGCTGAATATTTTTCTGGACTGGGTTGTATAGATATCAGTAACATGTGCGAGTGGAACAAGGAGTGGTTAGTTTTTTGTTTGCTTTGCTCCTCGGGATGATTTATTTATTTGGCAGCTCTGATGGCTGCAGACCATGAAATCATTGCTTGGGGTTAGGGGTTAAAAGCGCAGAAGGAATAAACAGGGAACACAAGACATTCTTTTGCTCTGAGCCTAAGCCAAATTCATCTCCCATTCCAATGAAAGGCAAGGGCATTTGGAGAGTCATAGTTCTCTTGCTGAGAGCCTAAAACATTGTGACTGTAGTCCTCAATAGGTGAAAATAGATGAGTATTGAGGTATCCTGTGGGACACTTTAGCTTCTCAGGGGTTTGGAAGGTTCTACCAGGTCCATCTTGTGCTATATCCACAGCTAGTACTTATGTACAATGGATTTAAGGGTTCCACTGCCCGTGTAACAAATAACAAATTGGGGTGGAAGAGGTATATTAGGTCTTTGTACCCACTATGGCAGGTTATCCAGCAATTTGGAGTCGTTCCTTTTCCCTTGGTAGTTTTCGAGGGATTGAAAGGACCAGAACATTATGTAGGACTAATCACAGGCCGGTTAGGTTTCTCAGCCATCAGACAGCAAGGTGCTTCTGGTACTGGAGGAACAGTGCAATCAAACCCTACAGGCACAAGAGTCTGACGAGCAGGATGAAGGTGACTTTGTTAACTGCCAGACTCCCCACTCTGAATTTTCTCTTTGCTTGGAACTGTAGCATTCACTGCTTTTTTCCTTCATCTCTTGTTCTGGCCAGCAGGAAGCTTCTACTGCTTGAAGATCAGAGACTTCCACACATACTAGTGCAGCCAGAAATGAACCCAGGGCAGACATGTCTTTGCACTCAGGAATGTCTGAAAATCTCTGGTCAGGTTCAGTGTTTTTGCCCCCTTACTATATAGATACTGTGCCGATTTTCATGCAGAATTTCCAGGTAGAGTTTTTGCTCTGCTGCCATGAAAAGGTATTTCTTGCTTGGCCAAATTAGGGATGTAATTGGGTGACTCACAAGTAGGGTTGCCACCTGGCCGGTATTTTACTGGCCTGGCCGTTAAAAATGTTGCTATATGCCAATGTTATTTATAGGGAAAAACCAGAAAAATATAGGAAGGCCGGTATTTTTTTCAAGAAAAGGTGGCAACCCTAATCACAAACCAGTGATTTAGATCTTAATATGGGGCTATCTAGGCACCTTGGGAGAGGACCACATCAATGCTTAGCATTTTCAAATATGTCAATATTTGACCAGATACTAGTTGACTAGACCATTGGGTGGTCCACATACACAGGCCAATAAGTTGTCAAGTCAATCTGGAGGGGAAGAGTTGGCTGCCTTTATTGGCCCTTAGATGGCCACCTTAAGAATGTCTTGCTAAAAGCACATTTTTTTTAACCTGGAGCCCCAAGCATACTGTGGCTCTCGGGCTAGATAATGGTTTGATATTGGCTGGCCATTTAGAGACTTCTGACTAAAGCTGACCATGCACAGGCAGATATAAGCTGCCAACAGACTTAAGGTCCCCATCGACGCAAAGATTTTTCGTTGGTGAATGATCGATTTCAGTGCAATCCGACCAATCCGTCAAATTATCGTGAGGTTAGTGGGAATCGAACGATCGTGCATTTTACGTCCGACATCTGTCAGAAGATTGATCGGCCAGGTTAATCTATCTATGTTTTCAGGGCCAAGCAGGCAGCTACTCTCCGTTTTCCTGGCAATATCGCTTGAAATGGTCTTTTTAGTTGATGGACAAATCGTACATTTAAACGATCGTTTCGAGATAATCCGGGTCTCATGATAACGAAAAGAGCTTTTAAAAATCTTTACATCTTTGGCCAGCTTAAATTGGCAGTTTATTGGGCCCAGTAAAAATCTGGCCGAAAATAGGCCAGGTTTAAAAATCCTGTTGGATCGAGGACTGCATCAGTTTGTTGATGCTGTCCTTGGGCCGACCACCTATATAATCGCAGTTGTGATCCGATCAGCCAAATATCGCCCACCTTAAGGTGAGCATATTGGGGAGGGATCCACTCCTTTGGAAATTTCTCTAAAAAAGCAGATCTCTGCATGTATGGCCATCTTAAATTGGCTGATCTGTGTATGGGGTCAAAATAATCTTCCCCCACCAACAGCTGTCAGAGATTGGTCAGATAGCATTTAAGAATGCTGGAAAATCTCATCAGACTGTGAGCTTTGGTTCTCTTTTGATCTAATCCTAATACGGGCCCAGGTGACCAGTCCATTTTGCCCCACAATCATCAAAGCTCTGCTTGTTAGGTCAGTATGACAGTCACACACTTGAATGACACACTATGATAATTATTTGGTGTCTGTTCATATAATCCCCTTATCAGTGTTGTACAAACACGTGTATTTATTTGTGCCTTTGTTCAGTTCTGTGAACCTATGGGGTTTGATGGAACGGTGTTGTCTTTTTGGCACTTCAGTACATTTCTGTACTGTACATTTTTAATTCAGATTTCCTGATTTTGGTAAATTTGTCCCAGATCATATGAAATGCTGCAACAAAAAAGACATGATTAATGTTAATTAAACGTTAAATCCTTGGGTACTTAATTTTAAATATCCACAATGTAATAGCTGGAACAAAACCAGAGAAATCTTCGGGGCCTCTCAGGGCTTTACTTGGCTCTGAAGGTTTCTGTCTTTCAGATTATGGGAAGAAAAGAGTCTCTGATGGTTCTGCTGGATGCTGTTTATATGGCCGTGCTCCGAAGGGAACAGATCTGTCTCTTTCTGGTGGATATATATAATCCCTTGTTTGCGCACAAGAAATCTCCTTTTTTATCCAGGGAATGGCTCCGGTATTAAAGGAGGTTTTTGTCTGCATGTTTAATATTCCACATTAGGGATTTTAAAGGCATGTCACCCTCCCTGCCTTGTGTAAAGCTTAAATAATCACGTCAGACTCTGACAGTGAGAATGTAATGCTCCCTGAGACACTTACTATGACCATTGTTTTATTAATATCTGTAATTGTGGCAAACTACAACCTGCATCTATATAAATGCAGCATTATAACTCCCAGCACACTCTGTCCCTGGAATCTATAGTATAACATCATCTGGACTGCTGAATTCCAACACTAAAGGTGGCCATACACGGAGAGATCCGCTCATTTGGCGATGTTGCCAAACAAGCGGATCTCTCTCCGATATGCCCACCTTGAGGTGGCCAATATCGGGCTGACCCAATGATCGTATCCTAACGAACGGTAACAGGCGGTCGGATCACAGGCCCGCGATCCGACGGGATTTTTAGTCCCATCTGATCAAGATCTGGCTGACTTTTGGCCAGATCTCGATCTGGGAAGCCCGTCGGGGGGCCCCATACACAGGCCAATAAGCTGCCAACTCTGTCTGTCGGCAGCTTTTATAGGCCCGTGTATGGCCACCTTTAGGCATGCAGTAGTATAGATAAAGGGTATGTAGGGTCGAGCATTAGGTGAGTAATCAGTGCTGTAAAGAGTAGTCCGTACGTGGAACAGCTACCTACAACCTCATAACATTAGTATAAATCTGACATGTGCAGCACAGCAGAAATGTAGCAGATGCAACACGTTGGCTGCTTCTATCTGCATTTTTCCCCTCAAGGTAAACAAGCCAAAAATAGGGCTACTTTACATGTTTTTAATGTTTGTGCTACTTTCTGCATTTCCCATAGAGCCCCTAGCAGTGCAGTTTAACCAAGCATAATGATGCACTCTGTGCTAACCTCTCCGGTAGCCCAAGAGCCACACTTTAGCCTGTCTCCACAACAACACAATCCCTTCACTGCCATTAGGGAGAGCAGAGCACAAATGGATTGGGGGGGGGGGGGTTAAGGATGCCCGGAAGAGGCTCCAGAACCTTTTCTGCAATGTTTAAATTTAGCTGCAATGTAGAAAGCAGTGAGTGTACAGCATGTTCCCTTGCAGTAATGAGATGGCGCACACCTCCGCACCTCCCACAAGCCACAGTGAGAGGTGAAAACATGCTACAAAAAAATCTCACACATTGCGAGAGGGGAAACAAGGAAACAGCACATGAACCAACAAATACTACTGCAGAGGTGACAGTTTCTGACCTGATGTAACAATAATATAGAAGGCACTGAGACTAATGAAACAATAATTATAGATGCACATAAATCTGTATCCTGTGCCCAATACTGTTCCTCTAGCCTCTGTATTTTGTGTCCTATTGTTTTGTCCTCTATGTCTTGTGCCCAAAATATTGCTCTGGGATCTGTATCGCGTGCACATTCCTATCTTTTTAGACTTAGTATTTTGAAGGGATGAACCAAATCCAGGATTCATTCAGGATTCTGCTGAATCCAAGTGCCTAGCTGAACCAGATCCAAGAAATCACATGACTTTTGTCTCACAAAATGAGGAATTAAAAATTTTCTTAGCCACATGCTGCACATGCGGTTCTCTTTCACCCACAATTTACATATGCAAATTAGGGTTCGGATTTGGTTAGCTATTCAGGCGAATCTTTCAAAAAGGATTTGAGGTTCAGGCAAATCCTAAAATAGTGGATTTGTTGTATCCCTAATATTTTGTGTCTAATCTCATCCCTTTAGCTTTGGATCTTGTCTGATCCTCATTATCTTACGCCTATAACCTGTCCCAGTCCTGTTGCTCCCAATTCTGTATCCTGTGTCCAATCCTATTGATCCGCTCTCTTTATCCTGTGCCCAATACTATTTTCTTTGGCCTTTGTATCCCATGCCCAGTCCTGTTACTTTGGCACTTATATCCTGTGCCCAATCCTATCTCTTGGCCTCTGTATCCCATGCCTGATCCTTTTCCTCTGGCTTCTTTACCTTGTGCATAAGACTTGGGTCTGTGGCCTTTGTCTCCTGTCCCCAATTCTATTGTTCTGGCCTCTGTATTCTGTGCCCAATCCTGTCACTTTGGCTTCTGTTTCCTGTGCACCCAACTCTATGGCCTCTGTATCATGCGCACTCAACTCTATGGCCTCTGTATCCTGTGCACCCAACTCTATGGCCTCTGTATCCTGTGCACCCAACTCTATGGCCTGTGTATCCTGTGCACCCAACTCTATGGCCTGTGTATCCTGTGCACCCAACTCTATGGCCTCTGTATCCTGTGCACCGAACTCTATGGTTTCTGTATCCTGTGCACCCAGCTCTATGGCCTCTGTACCCTGTGACAGATACTATCCAGCTGGCCTCTGTGTCCTGAGCACCAGACTCTTCCTCTGGCCTCTGTGTAGACTCATCTGTATCTTGTCCCAGTGGTATTGCTTTGGCTTCTGTATCACATGCACAATCCTGTTGCTTTGGCATTTGTATCACATGCAAACCGATATGCGCATTGGACTCTAAGGGACGCCGAAGAACCAAAAGCGCAATACGGAACCACAGGACACTTTTTTTCAATGCGGTTTGACAACCAATGTTTCGGATATAGAAGAAGCTTAAGAACAGGACGAAATAGATTTTAACCAAAGCCTTCCTTGTCTCACGTCTAGTGAGTATAATATACTACTGGGGGCACTAGGACTTTAGCGGTCGGTTGCTATACCACTCTCCCTAGTTACGTGCTCACACTGTGGGAATCCTAGAACTAATGCTAATGGTTGGTTTTTTATGAATTCACGGTTTTACAGTGTACTATATTCAATCACGGATTGTTTCGTTAACTTTTCACGGAGAAAGGATAAAGTGGTTAACAAATGCACTGTTGTTATAGAGTTATGAATAACCACTAAGGGTGAAATTTGAATTTTATTAATACTACACTATAGAAAACTTTCTGTTATCTCCCCCTCAATAAACTTTGGTTTTTGAGGGATACAGCAATATTTGAAGAGTTTTTTACAAGGGCGGAGGAGAGCCTACCTGATTGCTGGATTTTGGGGACACCACAGCTCCGGGATTCCAACTTTTATTTTTGGACATGCACAATCCTGTTGCTTTGGCATTTGTATCTTGTGTCCAATACTTTCACTTTGGCCTCTGTATGCCATAACCAATACTATCCTTTGTGCCACTGTATCCTGTGCCCAGTCCTTTTGCTCCAGGTGCTGTATCCAGGTGCTGTATCTATTTCTCTGCACTCACAACCCTGTATCCAATCCTTTTGCTGTACCCTGTTCACCAGACTCTCTGTGGCCTTTGTATCCTGTGCCCAGTCCTATTGATATTGTCCTTTGTATTCTGTGCCCAATCCTGTCACTTTGGCCTTTGTACCCAATTATGTGGCCTCTGCACCCTGAACCAGATACTGTCCAAGTCACTTCTGTTCTCTTAGCACCAGACTCTCGTTCTGGCCTCTGTTTGTACCCTGTGCCCTGGAGTGTCATTATAGCCTATATTCATAACTGCAGGTGTAACAGAGGATTAAAGTGCATTTGATATCATTTCTGTATTTGTTACAGGGATCGACTACAAGACAACCACAATATTACTGGATGGTCGTCGGATAAAGTTACAGCTCTGGTGAGATATATATTTATGTTTTTCTTTCTTCCGTGAGTGGGGCAGGAGGCTGCTGGCATGTCCAGCACTGGTTATTTACTGCAGAATGACATTGGCAGCTCTCCTTTCTCTGTTGCTCAGGAAACGGCTCTCCAAGGGGCTGCCCAATCAATATGTTAGATACCATTTGCCCATCTGGCTGCAGCCGCAGGGGAACCTTGCAGGGCACCCTTGGAGACTCGTTCATGGTATTTAATAACCATAGAGCACAGGGCAGGCAATATAACTTGCACATATACCACCTCTACTGGGAAGTCGATCCTTGTATGCAGATGCAATGTCATGAAATAACCTATGCTGCCTTTTGGTCTATCTATAATGTAGTGTATAAATTCAATCTGCTGTGAATTTAAAGCCAATGAGTTTAATGTGAAAATGTGCTTTGCTGCCTATAATTATGCAGGCAAGCATGTAATTACTGAGCGTCGCTATACTGTACTGTATTGCTCTCCTGCATTATGTACAGACCTTATATATTTACACCCAGGCACCATCACAAGAACTTTTAGGTACAAGGAGCCAATAGATGAATGAGATTGAAGGATTTGCATTATGATTGTGCTCCTATAAGATTAGCCTTGGCAGAACGGCAGTTTCCACTTTAGGGACTGGTAAAACGAAAGAACAAATTGGCAGGCAATAGGGCGTGTAAATATCCCCATTTCTGAACCCAAAAGTCACAGCTCTAGATAATCTGTGTGTTAAATTGGTGAGTATTTCCATATTGCAGACATTTACGAAGAGCCATTGCAGGCACCTCAGCATGCCAAATCCAATAGAATATCCCTTACTCCATTCACAAAGCCTGGCAGGGTAAGCGAACATGATAAGGCTGCATGTGATCTCACCCTGTGCCATGCCAAGTATGCTTCTCACATAAAACCCTATGGATATTTAATTCATTTCCCTTTAAAGAGGCAGATTATAGAAATATAGATGGCTGTTGGCACACAAAAAGGGGCCAAAGGCAGGGTGCAAAGTGCAATTAATGGCTGAAAGCACAGGGCTGCCTGGTTGACGTTTTGTTCCAGATTTCTTAACCAGCATGAGGTGCAGAGCCCATCCAGAACCAAACAGAAGGGGTGCTTTTTCTGTTTTGTGTTATGTTAAATGACCTATGGATTGCATAGCATTTAGCCCTTGTTTCCAAATCTTTATCCTAATTGCTGTTAAATTTGGTCCCCATTCAGTGCTTTGGGGGTCCCCAACTCTTACAATGTACAGAATAAAAGCAAAAGCTTTATACTTTGATCTTATGTGACACTCCTGCACTGGCTTCTTTAACAGCAGCTTTTCTCATAGTCCTGCTATCAAGGGCTGCTGGGAGTTGTGGTTTAAGAACGAATACAAGACTACAGATTTCCTATCCCTAATAGAGACTGAAAGTGTATAAACCACAAGCTCTACATCACTTCCCCGTCTGTCTCTGGTGCCAGAATAGTTTGGGGCTTGTGTTATTGGCAAACTGCCTGCAAGCTCAGTGGCCAAAAGGCCAAACATATTGCACTGTGCCAAGAGGAAATCGGGGAAAGCCATTCCTGCTGATATGAACAACACATGGCAAAGCAATACACGTTTTTCCTAGAATTGCCATTAATATAGGCTCTTCTGTGCTATAATTGTAACTATCTGCCACTAATAAACGTCATTATGCTGGTTCCTGGTGATTTCACCCTACATCCTGCCCCATAAACTGCTTTACAGAAAAGCTCCAGCTTTTTAAAAGGGAACTCTGCAAATAAAATAATTTTCATAGGTTCAATAAAAATCGCTAGCGTAACTTCATCTGTAATACCCCAGAACACATAGCAGTATAACTGCAGTCACAACTACCTCCCATCGCAGGCATGAGCACCTATCTCCCAGTCATGTCTGGAACCTTGCTGATGCCCACCTGCCTATAGATGGGTGCCAGTCTCACTAATCCTGTTCTCAGAAGAGTGTACCCACCACCTCATAGTGATCCCAGGGCTCTGGTCCTGTCTTCTTTTCATGCCTATTGTTGACCCATGTAGAGTAAAATATGGCATTCGTTTATACAGTAGCACACATTGTTTTAAGATTCAGACAAACATTTCTATTTGATAAGAATGATAATATGGTGTCATGTATCTAATCAGTGTATTGGCAGGCACAATAGGCATATTCCTCATCTTTTTCCTTATTGTGTTTTATAGGGACACGTCAGGGCAGGGAAGGTTCTGCACAATATTTCGCTCCTATTCGAGGGGTGCTCAGGTGAGTGTGAGGCTTGTGAGAAGCCATGTCTCTGCCCCAGACAGGTGGCATTAGGCTGACCTCTTCTTGTCTATTTCAAGTTACTATTATCTCATTAGATCGACAATGATGTCATAATCCTCTAGTGCACTCCAAATGGTTCCTGGGCAACTGATCGCTGTCCCAGTTCCTCTGTTAGTAGAGATAATGGGCCATTCAGGGATAATCAGCTTTGCACTACATTTGCATTATTTTATGCTCCTGATATGACACAAACTGGCTGCTTCACATGCAGGACTACAATACCCAGGATCCCGGGAGAGGAATTCTGTGGCAAGCTGATCAGTGCTGTAGCATGGATCAGAAGGGTCATCAGACAGGAAGACTTGCTCCCCCTACAGTTTTTGTGTGGGAACTGCCTTCTCTAATAATCTAATAGGAGATTTAGTGATCCCCAAGTTGCCATGAAAAAGTTTTTTTTATATACTTACTCCTGCCTCCATGGTTCTTTAGTTTCTTATGTAACCTTAACATGATAAATATCTAGGGATGCACTGAATCCACTATTTTGGATTCTGCAGAACCTTGAATCCTTCGCAAAAGATTTGGCCAATTACCGGACCAAATCTTAATTTGCATTTGCAAATTAGGGGTGGGAAGGGGAAGACATTTTTTACTTCATTGTTTTGTGACAAAAAGTTAAGCGTTTTCCCTCCCCGCCCCTAATTTGCATCTGCAAATTCATATTCAGTTTGGCTGGGCAGAAGGATTCTGCCGAATCCTGCTGAAAAAGGCCAAATCCTGAACCGAATCCTTATCCTAGATTCTTAATGAAAAGCACAAAATGGGAGGGTGATTTAGACAAGCTTAGACACTGTCTTGAGATCTAATGATCACCAGCTAAAGGTCTACTGGTAGATCCCGATCTAACTTTGGGCACCCCTGTCATAGAGCATGCCATATTTATTAATGAGCACAAGTGAAACTGAAAGTATCAGGTCAGCCATAGATCTATAGAGTGCAGTAATTAATAGTGACATGCTCCCATGTTGTGCTTACAGGGTGTAATTCTGGTGTATGACATCACAAACCGCTGGTCATTTGACGGGATAGATCGGTGGATTAAAGAGATAGATGAGGTAAGTAATGTATTTTCATGGCCACTTATCTCATACTGTATAATACTTCCTGCTCCTGAGCTGCACTCTGTCCTATGATCAGGCTGGAGTTAGGACATATTTCTTACTGGGGATTCAGTTAGAGGGTTTTTTACACTGTAAGCTGTAGTTGATGGTGCTTGGCTGTTTTTTCGAGCCTTACAGAGTTATTCTAGGTCTAGGTTAGAGCACCAACCTATTCCACGGTGCTGTAGAAACATGGAGGACACAGACAAAATGACAAGGAAGATTTTAACAGGAGTCTGCAATATAATAAAGGGCCAATTAGCTGCGCTGTTAGCTGTACGTAAAGCCATTAGATGTGTGCGGATGTAGAGATCTCATTAACCATGACCCTTTGTTCTCCCTTAGCATGCTCCTGGGGTGCCCAAAATCCTGGTGGGGAACCGGCTTCATTTGGCCTTTAAACGGCAGGTGTCAACAGACCAAGCACAAAACTTCGCTGAGCGGCTCGGCATGACATTCTTCGAGGTCAGCCCCCTGTGTAACTTCAATATCACGGAGTCGTTCACTGAACTGGCACGGATAGTTCTAATGAGACATGGGATGGACCGACTTTGGAGGCCCAACAAGGGTAAGTCACCCTCTTAATACTGTCATTTAATAACATTCATTTGAAAGAAGGATGGGGAAATGGCAGAATAGTTCATGCTATATTTGTACTAAAATATGGTTATGTGCTGCCATATTGTTTCACTAAGCAATGTAAAAGAGTGAGTAGCTTATTTTGTGTCTAGAAAATTTATTTCTTTGTATATTTGTATTCAAACATATGGGAGGGTGGTTCCATTTAGTTTCCATTTAATAGTACAGTATGAGGTTGCCAGGAGCATTCCTTTTCTGTCTATAGCATATGGAATGTTTATTTCAGTACCACAATATATTAATGTTAGTATAGTTATTTTGTCAATACTGCCACCCTGTGGCTGATCTTTGATGCAGAGCAGCAAGCTGGAAGACATGTTTCGCCAGATGTATGTTGTCAAATTCTGTATTTCTATGCTGTAAATCACTGGAATTAAATGACTTCTTGATTTAAAACGTCTTTTTTTTGTTTTGACTTAAAACTTCCATTGGAGAAACGCTCAATACCCCTGCGCTGCCTGTTGTTCAGGTGAATGGAAACCACTTGTCTAAATGACAGGCGGCACAGAGAGGTATAGGTATGTGTGCCATCAATCATTTGGTGTTACACTTGCTATGGTGCTAATTGTACTCCTTTTTCTCCTGACAGTACTGAGTTTACAAGACCTCTGCTGCCGAGCCATTGTATCCTGCACCCCAGTGCACCTCGTGGACAAGCTTCCTCTCCCTGTTGCCTTAAGAAGCCATTTAAAATCGTTTTCCATGGCCAATGGTTTGAACGCCAGAATGATGCATGGCCGCTCCTACTCGCTGACTGCCAACAACACAAACAAGAGGAACAGCCTCAAAAAAGCCAAGATCATCCGTCCCCCTCAAAGCCCCCCAAAAAACTGTACCAGAAACAGCTGCAAAATCTCCTAGTCTTGGGCTCCGTCAGACTTTCCTTTTTGTTTTCTTGCTTTTTTTCGTCTGGAGCCCTCAGGATTTGTAAAGAAATAATGCTCCACATTTAGGAACGGCTGAAAGCTGACAGCATAAACAGCAACGAACCCCTTGGAGATCAGGAGACTAAATGCTGCTTTGAAATCTGATTTCGGACACTACAAAAACAAAATAGAAATAAAATAATGGATAAACGTGCGTTTTAAAAATAGCGTTTATAAATAAAAATGCATGGGCCTTTGTGTGCGTGGGTGTGACTTGATGAGTTTCGTTGCGGTTTGTGTGCTAAGGGAATATTTGCCATTCTTGTTAACTACACTTGTACTCGGTAATGAATTGTACGGAGTCGTCTCTTAGTCCAGTGATTTGCAAAGTAATCGTGTTCATGGCAGAGAGAAAACAATGTGACGTATAGATTGCACAATAATAGCCACCGTATGGTATTATCTTCTAGTAACATTGGTTTGGTATAAATTCACCTTAATAATCCTGAAGGCGCCGCGGGGGTGTACATAGGACAATGAATGCACTCGTGTGTCAGGTTTGTGTACGAAACAAGTTCTTTGATATAACAGAAGTTGTTTTTGCATTGTTATTTAATAACCTTTTTTGGGGGATTTAATCAGTGATTCTATATATTTGCTTCTATTTCTGTAAAAGCGACCGTTTTTTGTACCAGATGCTCTAAGAATTGCTGTGTTTCAGAGAGAGAAATATATATATGTATATATATATGCCAAAGATTGCTAAGAAATGTGAATATTTTCAATGTGCAGGAGAGCCGCCAAGAGAATGTGATGCGCAGGATTGTTTTATAAGAGAGAAACCTATTATTTAAGATAAATAAATGTCTTTCAACATCTTTATTTCTCTGTCACTTTGCTTTGCTGGAGGTGAGCCCACTGCCTTGGGAGGCCCGCCCACTGTGCCTGTCCTAGCAGATTCCTCCCTCGCGTAGGGATCACTGCTATACATGGTAAAGGATCCAGCAGCACACCTAGTGCCCAAATGAGTAGTAATGAGCCATCAGAGACCACCATGGACTCATGAAGGACTATGAAGTAAGCAAGCTTCTAGGGCCAGTGCCTGGGTACTTTATGCTGAACACTGTGCTGCCAGCCATGTTTTTCCAGTCACCCTGGGAGAGTGCAGGCACAGTAGAGACCACTTTCAGTACAATGCATGCCCATTCTAGAGTTGGTGCAGGGAATTCCTGGGAGGATGGAGACTTCTTTCTCCTTTAGCAAACCTATCAGCTGCTATCATTTCCATACCCATCTCTAGGTGGCATTCAATAAGGAGTGACTGTACCCAAGCCACCATCAGGAGGGCACAGGGGGTACATCTGTACCGGGCCTAAAACTTTTATGGGGGCCCTGGCACCATTTTTTTTTTTTAACTTATAATGGGGTCCTAAACACCAATGGCTATTTCTAACTTGGATGGGGTGGGGTTTACCGTTTTTAGTGCTGTCTTTGTGGCCTTTTTACTATGGTATGGGGTAGGTGGGACTTGGGGGCTGGCACCAGGGGCCCCAGAAAATGTTGTACTGGGCCCCGTGATTTCTGATGGTGGCCCTTACTGTACCCACTGGTGTATCTGTATGCATAAGGTTTTGAACCCCCAAACTATGTAGGTGAAATGCTTTAGACCCTCAACACTAAAATTTAGAGTGAAGGGTCATAGATGGTTGAATAGCTCTTTGGTGGTTTTAAAAAAAAAAACAAAAACCTTTTTTGTGAACTCACATAACTTATCCATTTAATTACATATAATAATCCTGTTCTACTGTATATACAGTGCTATAATACACAGATGGGAACAATGTTATGCACAGACATCACAATCAGGGCTACAGTGCTCCCTTGGTATTCCACCCAACTGAAACTGTTCAAAGCTACCACTATGACCAGGGTGGCATTCAACTGAATTAATTTATTTTATTGTTACATTTTTTGGAAGACACGGTCAGAATGGCGTCCAGGAAACTAGAGGACCTGCTGGTGGGCCCAAGTTTGAGACAATTCCATTAGGATGGTACTATAGGGGAGAGGTATAAAAAGTGAACATGGCACAGTTTGAGATGTTAAGTATCGGTGCTGGCAGGCAACAGATTGGCCCAACATCTTTGATATGTATCAAAACAGAATTATTGAAACAAAACTGATCAGCACCTTGAAGTGGGACAGAGTGTCAAAATTAACAATTCTGCAGTGCTACAGTGGTGCGAAAAACTATTTGCCCCCTTCCTGATTTCTTATTCTTTTGCATGTTTGTCACACTTAAATGTTTCTGCTCATCAAAAACCGTTAACTATTAGTCAAAGATAACATAATTGAACACAAAATGCAGTTTTTAAATGAAGGTTTACGTTATTAAGGGAGAAAAAAAACTCCAAATCTACATGGTCCTGTGTGAAAAAGTGATTGCCCCCCTTGTTAAAAAATAACTTAACTGTGGTTTATCACACCTGAGTTCAATTTCAAAGATTATAAAGCCATTTCTAAAGCTTTGGGACTCCAGCGAACCACAGTGAGAGCCATTATCCACAAATGGCAAAAACATGGAACAGTGGTGAACCTTCCCAGGAGTGGCCGGCCGACCAAAATTACCCCAAGAGCGCAGAGACAACTCATCCGAGAGGCCACAAAAGACCCCAGGACAACATCTAAAGAACTGCAGGCCTCACTTGCCTCAATTAAGGTCAGTGTTCACGACTCCACCATAAGAAAGAGACTGGGCAAAAACGGCTTGCATGGCAGATTTCAAGGCGCAAACCACTTTTAAGCAAAAAGAACATTAAGGCTCGTCTCAATTTTGCTAAAAAACATCTCAATGATTGCCAAGACTTTTGGGAAAATACCTTGTGGACCGACGAGACAAAAGTTGAACTTTTTGGAAGGTGCGCGTCCCGTTACATCTGGCGTAAAAGTAACACAGCATTTCAGAAAAAGAACATCATACCAACAGTAAAATATGGTGGTGGTAGTGTGATGGTCTGGGGTTGTTTTACTGCTTCAGGACCCGGAAGACTTGCTGTGATAGATGGAACCATGAATTCTACTGTCTACCAAAAAATCCTGAAGGAGAATGTCCGGCCATCTGTCCGTCAACTCAAGCTGAAGCGATCTTGGGTGCTGCAGCAGGACAATGACCCAAAACACACCAGCAAATCCACCTCTGAATGGCTGAAGAAAAACAAAATGAAGACTTTGGAGTGGCTTAGTCAAAGTCCTGACCTGAATCCTATTGAGATGTTGTGGCATGACCTTAAAAAGGCGGTCCATGCTAGAAAACCCTCAAATAAAGCTGAATTACAACAATTCTGCAAAGATGAGTTGGCCAAAATTCCTCCAGAACGCTGTAAAAGACTCGTTGCAAGTTATCGCAAACGCTTGATTGCAGTTATTGCTGCTAAGGGTGGCCCAACCAGTTATTAGGTTCAGGGGGCAATTACTTTTTCACACAGGTTTGGATTTTTCTCCCTAAATAATAAAAACCCTCATTTAAAAACTGCATTTTGTGTTTACTTGTGTTATCTTTGACTAATAGTTAAATGTGTTTGATGATCAGAAACATTTTGTGTGACAAACATGCAAAAGAATAAGAAATCAGGAAGGGGGCAAATAGTTTTTCACACCACTGTATAGACTGATTTATAGGTAACCCAAAAGCAAGAACATTCAGACAAAGGAATGTTCTGCGGATCTCACAGAACAATGTGCCTACAGATTGCCATAGAAACAGCACTTAGCTGAATAGGTGCCCTCACTGCACAATGTGAGTGGGTGTAAGGAAAACTCTGCCAAAGCAGCTTTGTTACACCCACAGCTCAGTGTCCTGTCAGGAATAAAGGCCACAGAGACCTGCATGTGTGCTCCATCTCAGAAAGGAATGTGCTGTGTACGCAGTGTGCTATACTGTACTCTCTTCAACAACATGGTAACTCCCACCCTACTATAGTTCCTGGAGTACCTATGGCACAAATAAGCACTTAATCCAAATCTCACCCCCTTAACTCATAACAACAAGGTTACAAATATATAGAAATATTGGGGTAACCGTCACCTACTATAGCTCCAGGGGTACCCAGGGCACAAATAAGCACTCACCCCAAATCTCAACCTAACTGGCTTTCAGGCTGGGATCCTTTAACTGCTAAAAGCATCCTGTCCAATGAGAACCTTGATGCCATGCCTAAGCACTGCACTGAACTACTGACCAAACTGAACGATAATAGAAGTCTATAGGAAAGAAGTCATGATTAAAGGATAAGTAAAGTCTATCAATGATATTAAGTCATTCTATAGGCATACCTGTTGTGTGCTCTGCAGAGCTGTATAATATATTTTATCTATAACCTTTCAGCTTTTGAAACCCAGTAGTTTAGAAAAAAAACAAGTGAGCTGGCACGCGGGCAGATTCAGGGAGATTTAGTCGCCTCTTCTGCGGGGCGCCAATCTCCCTGAACTGCCTTCCGCCTGCTATAATAAGAAAACGCCAGCGCCAATGCACTTGTGTCGCTTCAATTTCCGAAGTCGCCCAAAGTTTCCTCGTGAGGAAAAGGGTATTAGTCGTCAGGCGACTAAATCTCCCCGAATCTGCCTGTGTGCTAGCTCCCTAATTAAAAAAAGTACCCACAGTGTATCTCTCCTAAGACCCTGCGCTTGCGCAGTAGAAACTGAGAGAAACTGACGCATGCTCATTACCCGGGACCAGGAGCGAGCACTTGTCTCCAGTAACTGCAGTGCAGCCACAGATTGACTCTCAGAATGCTCGGCCCTCCCTTCGGCTCACGTCTCCATGGTAACCATGCGCCGCAACATTTGAGCAGGTGTGTTAAATCTGCAGCAGCCATGTTAATAAAGTCACGGGAGTAAAAATGGCGCCCACCACTGTGTTCTCTAGGGTGAAGGTATTAGATGCGACCACAGGTGAACTAAGAGGTTTGTAAAAAATGTTAGCTTTCTGGTACAGCAGGGTGCAATGAATAATTTGCTTCAGACTTGCAATGAAAGGTTTCCTTGTCCTTTAAAACTGCAAACATTTGTATATGTTTTTGATCCAGAACAATGTGTAGGATTATTATATAACATAAAATTTTAAACAATGCAGAGAGGACTTACCAGAGGTGACACTGCTGCTGGTCTGTAGGTTGTAGTAGGACGGGAATACAAATGATTGGATCATGGGTGTCACAGAACATACAAAGCCCTGGCCTAGAAAAAGAATACAATGTACAAAATAAATGACTCCATAGACTGTACAGCACGGTAAGAGACTTTTTTAAATAAATTTTTTTATTCAAAAAATTTTTTTGGGCAAATTCCATTGAATGATCTGTTTAAAGTCGACCAGCCAGAAGATATCCCAGTTACTGAATAAAGTATGATTGTGCATAAAGAGCCTATAATGACCAAAATAGGTAAACTACATATTCTTCATAAGTCTTACACACACTGAAGTTCAAAATCCACTTGATTACGAATCCATTCAAAGCTACACTGACCCTATACAATAAGCCTAACGTGTTTCGTGCTTTTCCAAAGAAAACAAACATTTCAGCATATATAGGGTCCAACCCCCCCACCCTGCTGATTACATCACAAACCATTCAACCTCATGTTACCCACATAGTGATAGAATCAATGAACATACCAGGATCACAATATAATCAATTCATGCATTCATTTATTTTTTATTTACAGACACATGTACCTTGAGGCATGAATTGTGTTTATGATGTAATGTATAAATATGTGACATAGATACTTTTAAACACTAATTATAATGTGTATTATGTGAAGGTTTTCACTCAATGATATTATACAGTTTTTGTCTATGAAGTGGACTATATTGAGGTTAAATTGCTTTTGGCCCTGGAATATGCATTGATCATATTGTGAGTCAAGCAATACACTGCCCCCTGGCTGTAGCCATGCACATGGACACAATATACTGCCCTTGCTGTGTATATAAGCAATATACTGCCCTCTTGCTTGTATATAGAAACAATATACTGCCCTCTGGCTGTGCATGTGGAAGCAATATACTACCCTCTGGCTGTAGATATGAATACACTGCCCTCTGGTTGTGCAAAAGGAAGTAATATACTGCCCTCTTGCTAGGTGTGACTATGGAAGCAATATACTGTGCTCTGGTTGTGCATATAAATGCTAATATTTATATACTGCTTATGCTGTAGGTGTGCATATAGAGGCAATATACTGCCCTCTGGCTGCACATATGGAAGTATTCTATTGCCCTCTGGTTGTAGGTGTGAATATGGAAGCAATATACTGCACTCTGTGTATATTAATGCAATATACTCAGGCCTGGACTGGGATTCAAAATAGGACCTGGCATTTCAAGTACACAAAGGCCCAAACAGCCCCCACTAGCCCACTAAATAGTGACTGTCTAGACTCTATTGCATCTTACAGCAGCCCCTCTGCCACAAATTGGCAGTCCAAGCCTAAATATACTGCCCTGTGTAGGTGTGCATATGGAAGCAATATACTGCCCTCTGGCTGCAGGTGATATACCCTCCCTAAACTTCTTGTCACAGGCTGATTTTAGTCACAATGCACACTTTGGTGGTTCTGAGACTGAGCCAGAAGCCCCTTGCCCTGAGTGACACATGCTTTTGTCAGAATATAAAATGTAGCTTCAGTGCCTATACAAGTATCCTGTTGTCCTCGGTATTTTAGTGGATACCTTGCCCTACAGATGTCCCACACGTGCATTGTGACTTTGCAGCACCACAGCTAATAGCAGACCCACTGAATCTTATGGCTATGTAGACACAGGGAAGGACGCCAGGTGCAGAAAAATAGGTGTTTTTTCCCATCCTTTTGGATACACAGTCATAGTGCCAGTTAGTTGCTATAGTACAACACAGAGAGGAGACACATACAATGCACAGCCCAGTCACATGACACACATTTATAGTAAGAGTCACACAATTGTGCACTGTGAGACCTGTGAATATAAACGACTCCTGTCGGATGGTGTGTTGCACAGTTGGCTGTGAGTAGGGTTGCCACATTTTACCGGCGTGGCCGGTGATAATGATGGTTGATCCCAAAGTTATTAATAGAGGAAAAAAGATAAATATATAGGAAGGCTGGTATTTTTTTTCCAGAAAAGGTGGCAACAATAGCTCTGACCCACATATAAGCTCTAGAACCCACAGAATAACTTCACTTCATGTCAGGGATGTGCTCTATCCATTTCAATCCCAATTTGACCCCTCATTTTGCATATTCAAACATGACAAAAAGTACATGTTGAATTGGGCTCAAATTGAGTTTGGCTGCAAAGCGCTGGAATATGGAGTGTCCCTACCAGGACTGGACTGGGATTCAAAATAGGCCCTGGCATTCCTAGTACAAAGAGGCCCAAAAAGCCCCCACCAGCCCAGTTAGTAGTCACTTTCTATGGCATCTTACAGCTAGGGTTGCCACCTGGCCAGTATGATGGCTGGTCCCAATGTTATTAATAGGGATGCACCGAATCCACTATTTTGGATTAGGCTGAACCCCCCGAATCCTTTGCGAAAGATTCGGCCGAACCCCTGAATCCTTTGCGAAAAATTCGGCCGAATAACGAACCGGATCCTAATTTGAATATGCAAATTAGGGGTGGGAAGGGGAAAGCATTTTTTACTTCCTTGTTTTGTGACAAAGTCATGCGATTTCCCTCCCTGCCCCTAATTTACATATGCAAATTAGGATTCGGATCCTGCTGAAAAAGGCCAAATCCTGTCGGAATCCCGAACTGAATCCTGGATAAATATATAGGAAGGTCAGTATTTATTTCCAGAAAACCTATTTACAGCAGCCCCTCTGGCATTTGCCAGAACTCACAAATTGCCAGTCAGGGCCTGGTCCCTACTTCTTGCCCCCTACTCAGTGGCCCCTCTCCTTTTCAAGCCTTACAAGCTCCTTACTTCCTACATCTATAGTAACTCATTGTGCAGCTTACCTACTGTTTGCCTGGTGTTCTTCTCATAACTAGCAAGTGATAATGAGTACTATATACACGGAAGTACTTACAAACTGCAGTTCAGTACTATTGGGGCAACAAAAACAATTATGCATTACATTAGGCGACAAGAAATAAATTAGGACCACTAAAAATACATTAGGACCATAACGTACATCAGAAGTTATCCAGTTTCAATAATAGCGGCCTATGCCCCCCCCCCAAATATCCCCTCAGCACCATCCTGCTCCCATTTTCGCCTCACAATCACAAACGCGCATGCGCAATCTTATACCACGCCCCCTCGCTGCGTTTGATTCGCAGGGTGCTCAGCTGCGCGGCCTGCGGAAGCCGGAAGTGGCTGGAGCTGAGTCCTGCGGGAGCGTCACGGACACCGGGTGATGATGTAACGGGGCGGCGGGGGGCCCTGACAGCGGAAAACCCGGTACCGGGAAGCTGCAGCCATGAACCTGCTGCCCTCAAACCCCCACGGGAACGGCCTGCTTTACGCCGGCTTCAACCAGGACCATGGTGAGGGGATCGGGGGCGTGAATGGGGGGTAGTTAGTGGTGTTAGTCTTGGGTAAAGTAGATAGGGCAGGAGTTTGAGTTGGACCCGCGTTGAACAGAGAAGCAGTCTGGGCCTATGCTACTGGGGTATGCTGGGAGATGTAGTTTCTATATTACTGAAGGATAATAGTTAATAGTGAAAGAGACACAAAAGCTTTGGCTCTAGCGCCCTGTTTGCACTACAACTTTCATCATGTTTCAGTATTTAATGTCCAGCAGCATCCTGGTATCCGAGGTAAAGAAATAGACCTGTAGGGCTTTGACTCAGGAGCTGACACTCACTATAATGCCCTGGTTCCCACTGGTTTACTCTCTATGGAGATCTCTAAGATGAAACATTGAGATGTATTTCCTTAGGATCAGCACAAATAAGTCCTTGTCCCAAAAGCTTACATTCTATGGAGAATTTAGAGCTCAGGGGTCCTGGACACAAGCGCATGTTGCCTTTAATATAGCAGCTGTGGACTCCTCAATAGATTAATTCAAAGAACGTACAGGCTATAGACATAACATGGACCTTACAAGTGGACAGCTCTGCCCTTAAGAACAGTATATTATGTGTGAAAGAATTTATGTGAGATGAATTTCCATATATACTGTGATCATTGGTAAATAAGATTGTAAGGAGGGTGTCCCCTCTCTGGTTTGGTGTCGTCGGTTTATACAGCAGACTGTGGCAGTTTAGAGATCGGCATAGAAATTCTTGGCAAATTGGACAGAATACAAAACAAGTATATTGGTTTATATACCACTGACATTTTACAGATATAATACATTGTTTACATCACTCCCTGCACCAGCGAAGCTTACAATCTAAGGTCCCTACTGATAAAGATGGAGGCTCAGACATTGCTTTTGGGCTGGGGAATGATGACAGATTTATTAGGAAGTCAGTCACGCTGTAATTAGTAGTGTTGGACACGCAGTTACATTTGTGGGGTCACCATTTATTCAACCTAATGCCATTCAGTTTTTGTTGGACTATAGTCCCATGCTCTTGGCTGTTGGTGCTGGGAGCTTGGGCAATACCTTATATACTGTCTCCATCTTTCTCTATTTTTTCCCCACATACCACATATGCCCTGCAGAACCCCATTATGGTCTGGGCCTTGGGTTGTAGCCACAATTTGGACCTGCCCAAGGCCCCATAATATTTTGAAACAGGAGATATATTGAGTTTATTACAAAATGATTGTGTTTCAGAGGAGCTGTTGGTGACTGGGTGGGCCAAGGACTCAGAGAAGATAGTGTAAGTAATCCCATTGGAAGGAGGATATTACATGCAGAGAAGGGCAAGGAAATTCAGAAAAGTCATTTGACTTAGGACTAAACATATGCATGAGTAGATCATTAATAATGTACACTGCATGTGTTATTAGGATTCAGAGATATGTGGCCTTGGCCCACCCTTCCAATTGCTTTGGAACTTGAGCTTAGCTTATGGTATGATGTCTTACAGGGGCTACTGTGAGTTTTAGTTCAGTTGTGCACTTTTATTCTTGTTGACATACAGTTCACATTTACACCCAGGCACAGCCTGCAAGGCTATATAGTAGCCTCATTGTACAAACATCAGAGGCAGCTGCTGTTCAAGGCTGATCACGGAATCTTCTCGTGACTCTCACAGAATTGCATTGTGGGTCTGTGTCGGGCTGAATCAAGTTAGTAGTAGTCCCTTGTGGCTCAATGTGGAAGTGCTGCAATAGTAATGAGCTCAGCAGCTACAAAGAAGAGTAAGTGTCCGTGTGTGTGTATGTGGTGATTACAACATAACTTAAAATATGATGTAAACCCACCAAGAATAAAAAGTGAGTAATCCTGATTCACATCTTTTCCTCTTTCTGATCCCCTTGCATTGTGTTCTGCCTGGGCTTCTAACACAGCAGGACGATGACTAAACCAGGATGAGTTTTGCAGGAATCAGGGGCAATAGTTTAATATTCTCAGCAAATTGCTTGCCATTGTTTGTTTCAAGATTCCTTATTTTGCCCCAGGATGCTTTGCATGTGGCATGGAGACTGGATTTCGGGTTTATAATACAGATCCACTGAAAGAAAAAGAGAAGCAGGGTAAGGAAATTGGTCACTTCGCATAAAGCTTCTGTATCATGTCGCCTCTAATGGCATATTAACTGCTATAAAGGCACTAAATGATGTATCTAATGTCAAGGCTTACTAAGCCCAATTCAAAGTACTGGATCTTCCAGTACCAGAAAGTGCTTATTCCTCTAGACTTCAGCTTTATGTACATCATTTAGTGCAGTTAAGGTCTAGTGGACTGACATAAACATGTCGCTGACATTAGTACACTTTGGGTCTAGGAAGGACTGACCCATAAACATGTCACTGACATTAGTACACTTTGGGCCTAGGAAGGACTGACCCATAAACATGTCACTGACATTAGTACACTTAGGGCCTAGGAAGGACTGACCCATAAACATGTCACTGACATTAGTACACTTTGGGCCTAGGAAGGACTGACCCATAAACATGTCACTGACATTAGTACACTTTGGGCCTAGGAAGGACTGACCCATAAACATGTCACTGACATTAGTACACTTTGGGCCTAGGAAGGACTGACCCATAAACATGTCACTGACATTAGTACACTTTGGGCCTAGGAAGGACTGACCCATAAACATGTCACTGACATTAGTACACTTTGGGTCTAGGAAGGACAGACCCATAAACATGTCACTGACATTAGTACACTTTGGGCCTAGGAGGGACTGACCCATAAACATGTCACTGACATTAGTACACTTTGGGTCTAGGAAGGACTGACCCATAAACATGTCACTGACATTAGTACACTTTGGGCCTAGGAAGGACTGACCCATAAACATGTCACTGACATTAGTACACTTTGGGCCTAGGAGGGACTGACCCATAAACATGTCACTGACATTAGTACACTTTGGGCCTAGGAGGGACTGACCCATAAACATGTCACTGACATTAGTACACTTTGGGCCTAGGAAGGACTGACCCATAAACATGTCACTGACATTAGTACACTTTGGGTCTAGGAAGGACTGACATAAACATGTCACTGACATTAGTACACTTTGGGCCTAGGAAGGACTGACCCATAAACATGTCACTGACATTAGTACACTTTGGGCCTAGGAGGGACTGACATTGGAACTGTTAAGCCCACTTGTTTTGGGTAGGGCTAATGCAATGCACAGTATGGGAACAGGGAAAGGCATATTACCCACAGATCCCAAAGACTGGTTAATGTCTCTGAACTTTTTCAAAATATGAATAATCAGAGATAAACCTGTACAGGTACAGATTGGCAGTAAGACTTATTGATTCTGTTATTTCTTGCTGGGCAGATCTGTGTATGTAACTGCACTTTGTGCTTCATTCACTTGCAGAATTCTTAGAAGGAGGCATCGGCTTTGTGGAAATGTTGTTTCGTTGCAATTACCTGGCACTAGTGGGAGGAGGGAAGAAGCCCAAATACCCACCCAACAAAGGTATGAAGTCCCTTTTCCAGCCTATAGAAACCAGTCATCACTTAGCATGGAATGTCCCAGAACAGTAAGAATAAAGTAGACAGCTGTTATAGCAGAAATATGATTACCTTGCATTGGTCTATATCTATAATGAACTTAAATTGGTTTATTTTATAATGTTCAGGGATGGCTACAGGGATGTTCCAGGCTCTTTCTTTTAGTGTCTGTATACACAGTATCCCCATGTCCATTCTGACCTTGTCTTATTTCTCTGTGTTGCTCATGAACATACATGAATTAAGTTAGTGTTTCTCCCCCTCTCAGTTCTCCGGAAATGTATTCTCTTTGTTTTGTATTCCAGTGATGATTTGGGATGATCTGAAGAAGAAAACAGTCATTGAAATTGAGTTTTCCACCGAAGCGAAGGCCGTTAAGCTGCGACGAGACAGGTCTCACGCCCCTCCATTAATTCACCTTACTTCGTGTCACAGCATTGTCATTGTACATGCTACATGTTCACAAACTCCTATTGTCCATTGTTCAGTAATACATATAAACTTTAAAGCATGTATTCTGGGCCATACTAGTAAGATAAGCTTTTGGCCATGGACTACATACATAGGGGGGTTATGTAATAAAAGGCATTAAGTTTGCCCAGGGGCAGTAACCCATAGCAACCAATCAGCAGGAAGCATTTACTGGTCACCTGTTTAAATGCAAAGATCTTATTGGTTGCTATGGGTTACTGCCCCTGTGCAAACTTAGTGCCTTATATTACATATGGGGATAGAGCTCAATATGGTTCCCTGCCAGGAAGATATTTCCATCTGGCCTCATTTTCATCTGAATAACACCGGAACATTCCATACACAGTTGACATATGCCATTGCATGGGCACCTTAAAGTGGACCTGTGACCCAGACACAAAAATCTGTATAATAAAAGTCCTTTTCAAATTAAACATGAAATCCAATTTCTATTTTTTATTAAAGCTGTTGTAAACTTATTTAAAAATCTCAGCTGTCAATCAAATATTGCCTGCCCCTCCTCTATGCCTTAGGCATAGAGGCGGGGCAGACAATTACTTTCACTTTCCATTCAGCACTTCCTAGATGTCACTGCTCTTCACACAGTCCCCCTGTTCTCTTCAATGTTCAATTGTGTAGCCAGTGCATGGGGATGGACATCAGGTCCCCCATTCTGGTGCACAAACAAGATTCTGAGATGATACAAGACTTGCCTTCATAACAGTGTCCACAAAATGGCTCCTGCCTGCTTCCTATAATTTTGAAATCCCAGACTGAAGGAAGCATGATTCAAATAATTTATATAGTGTAATTAAAGTTAATTTTGCTTGACTAATGTGATAAAATAGGATTTTGAATATTTTTTTTGGGCGACGGGTCCCCTTTAAAAGATGTATGACTAACCCCAAGTCTGTACAACTAATATCTCTGCTAAATCCAGGATTATTGCTATGCAGCATCTCACAGCATCTTCTTTGTGATTACAATGATATGCATGTGACTGGCTTGTTTCCCATGTGTTTCAGGATTGTGGTGGTGCTGGATTCAATGATTAAAGTGTTCACCTTCACACACAATCCCCACCAGCTTCATGTCTTTGAGACCTGCTACAACCCCAAAGGTGAGAGATGAGATAAACCTTAAATGGGTTGTTCACCTTCCAACACTTTTTCCAGTCCAGTGGTTTTCAGATTGTTCCCAGGAAAAAAAAATACCTTTTTTCAATTACTTTCCATCTTTTTTTCTTGCAGTTTTAACAGAATTTAAGTTTAAAGTTGAATGTTCCGGTCAGTGGTGTTTCAGTCGGTTAATTCAGGTGCTGATACTGAACTGTTACAATTTGCTACATTAGTTGATACATTGCTCAGCAGCATCTGTGGAATATTAGCAACTACTATATCAATTATAACTGCCTTTGATGAAGCTCAGGGATTCTGCTCAGCAGGGCCAAAAATAAGAAATGTATCAACTAATTTATCAGTCAGTGACCCCACCCTCTAAGAGCTGCTTGAGAAAGACATTAGAAGGTGAAAAATCAAACTTTAAAGGGGTTGTTCACCTTCCAACACTTTTTTCAGTTCAGTTGGTTTCAGATAGATCACCAGAAATAAAGACTTTCTGCAACTACTTTCTAGTTTCTACGTGTGACCATTTTTCGAATATTGAAGTGTAAAGTAATTTCTTAACTGCTAAGGGTAAGGCCAGACGTGGTGTTTTTAAAAAAGAACAGCCATAAACTGCACTACCACTGAAACCAATGCAAAATGCACTATGGCAATTCACATAGGGCACTTGCAAGCTGAAATCCGCCACAGGACGCCAGTATTGGCGTTTTTTAGCAGAAACGCCAATACTTCAAGAAATTACCAAATCGATAGACTCTATGGGATCTGCACGTTTGAAACCACACTTTGCATAAATACGCTGCGTATTTTAAATATGGCGTCCAAATTCTCAATGAGAAGTGCATGTTGGGAAAAGAATCCTACGTGCTGAAAAACGCATGTTGACGGTCGCATGTGGTTTCAGTGGCGTATTTGCGCCTAGCTGTTCTTTTTTTAAAAACGCAGTTTAAAAACTGTTCTAAATTGATACTTATTTGTTTAAAATTAATACATTTATTTGTTTCATTTTTCCCTGCTGAGCAGAATCTCGGTTTCATTACAGGCAGCTGTTAGAATTGATACAATAGTTGCTAATACTCCAGAAATGCTGCTGAGAAATGTATCAACTAAATGTTGCAAAATTGTAACCGTTCAGATTCTGCTCCTGAATTACTGAGCTGCCAGACTCAAACACCAGAGACCGGGACATTAAACTTAGATTTTGGAAAAAAGGTAAAAAATGTAATTGAAACAAGTCTTTATTTCTGGGGAACGATCTGAAAACAACTGAACTGAAAAAAGTGTTTGTAAGGTGAACGACCCCTTTAAACTTCAACATTAGAAAAATGGTCACAAATAGAAAGTGGAAAGTAACTGAAAAAAACTTTTTTAATCTGGTGAACAATCTGAAACCAACTGAACTGGAAAACGTGTTTGAAGGTGAACAACCCTTTAAGGCTTCCTTATGTGTGATGTACAAAGGCTAAATGGACTCTTTTGCAGTCCAATCAACCAGATTTAAGTAGGGATGCACCGAAATACAGAAACCAAATCTGCATATACAAATTAGTGCCAGAAAGCCATAAAGAGAACCATCAGGGAAAAAAACGTATTCCTTGTGTGCGTCACGTGAGTTTAAAGGATAAGTAAACCTTTAAAATAAGTAAATGTAAAACTGATTAGGGGGCTATTCTTAGCACTTTTGTAATTTACATTCATTATTTATTTTCTTTTTATTCCAAGATATTAAAGGATACATGTACTGTTAATATGAATGGATTTTGTTACAACAGTGCCACCTGCTGGTCATTTTCTCACCAGTCTGACCAGCAAGTAGTTAAGGAAGTTGTCAGGAGAAAGAAAGAGGCTGCTCTGATGTTCTTCTTCTTAGGAAAACAATTAGAAACCTTTCTCGGATCTTTCCTAAGCAGAAGAACATCAGAGCAGCCTCTTTCATTCTCCTGACAACTTCCTTGACTACTTGCTGGTCAGACTGGTGGGAAAATGACCAGCAGGTGGCGCTGTTGTAACAAAATCCATTCATATTAACAGTACATGTATCCTTTAATATCTTGGAATAAAAAGAAAATATATAAATGTAAATGACAAAAGTGCTTAGAATAGCCCCCTCATTCATTTTACATTTACTTATTTTAAAGGTTTACTTATCCTTTAAGGATTCAAGTCAGCTGAATAGCACTAAAAAAAGGTTGAATCTGGGCGTCCCTAGTTTTTCTTTGTTTTTATTTTTTTCCTTAAATCTCTTGTGCTGGCACTACACTTTTCTCGTTACTTGTGTATATACACTGACCTGAGTTCTATAAATGTCCTCATAGTTAATTGGACTTGTGTCTTGTCCTGTTTAGGTCTCTGTGTCCTGTGTCCAAACAGCAACAATTCCTTGCTGGCATTTCCCGGGGCTCACACTGGGCACGTGCAGATTGTTGATCTTGCCAGTACAGAGAAGCCACCTGTAGATATACCAGCTCATGAGGGTATCCTAAGCTGTATCGCACTCAACTTACAAGGGACCAGAATAGCAACAGCATCGGAGAAGGTCAGGCACAATAATGTTATTTGCCGTGGTTTTTTTAATTATGATTACATAAAAAGATTACAGTGATTGCTCCATGAATATCCTGGACAGCAAAGTGTGGCTCTCAAATGACCTTCAAGTTGGCCTTTAAAGGATTATTCCCATGAATCACTCTTACTGGCCTTCGGGTGGGCTAGTTGTTTATTGTATTTTAGTTCAACTTGATCACTAGAGCCATTGATGCAGCATCCACTCACTGTCTGCAAATATTTACTTTTTCCAGGGAACTCTCATAAGAATATTTGATACATCATCAGGACATTTAATTCAGGAGCTACGGAGAGGATCACAAGCTGCAAATATTTATTGGTGAGTTCACAAGGAGCGTTGTGTCTTGTATCATTTGAGTGCAATTCCCACACTCTAGTCTGACATATTGGAGAAAAAGCCATTTCGGAGCCAGTATGCCTACAGTCACGTTGCAGTACTGACCAATGATTGCTTTTCCTTATGTCTTCACTTCTGCTGCATTTCCAGCAGTTACAACAATGGAACGTTGTACATACCATTACATATTAATACCTGGAAATAAAGTAACCTTTTTATCTTTTGCAGCATCAACTTCAATGAAGACGCATCTCTGATCTGCGTGTCCAGTGACCACGGGACCGTACACATATTTGCAGCTGAAGATCCAAAGAGAAACAAACAGTCGAGGTAGGAAGGAGTAACTTTTTTTACCCAGTCGTCCTGCAGTTCAGATATTACTTCTGGAACAAACTCAAATCATAAGGTTTGAAAGATAACGGTAATGAAAATATTTTTCTTTTGTTTTATTCTCTTGCAGTTTGGCTTCCGCCAGCTTTCTTCCCAAGTACTTCAGCTCAAAGTGGAGCTTTTCTAAATTTCAGGTTCCCTCTGGGTCACCTTGTATTTGTGCCTTTGGAACAGAGCCCAATTCAGTCCTAGGTAAGGGTTCATAACCTTCAGCTGCTGCACAGGGATGTAGGGTGACCAGATGTTTTCAAATACTCTGTGACAAATACTTTGGCAGGATCACTAAAAAAAAAAAATCTGCCCCATATTTTATAGATATTTAGATGTGTTAACTGAACTTTAACTATTTAATAACGAAAAAAAATCTCCTAATATACAAACTTGTGACCTTCTGTATCTGTATAATAAATGTCTTCAAATTACATATGAAATCCAAATTTTTTTTATTTAAGCATTCATAGTTGAAAACGCATTTAAAAATCTCAGCTGTCAATCAAATATTGCCTGCCCCTCCTCTATGCCTTAGGCATAAAGGTGGGGCAGGAAATTACTTTCACTTTCCATTCAGCACTTTAGATGTCACTGCACTGCCCACATTCCCCCCTCTCTCGTTACCATATAATTGTGTAGCCAGTACATGGGGTTGGACCAGGGGTGCTTCGCCAATGAGGCAAGTTGAGGCTGTCGCCTCAGGCGGCAGCGCCCCACTAGGTACCAGGGGCAGCAAAAATGCTACTCCTGTTACTTTAAGAGTGAATTTCTGGGGTAGGGGGGGCAGCAGCAACTGCTGCTGCCTCAGGCAGCAGAGGGGCCAGGATCGCCCCTGGGTTGGACATCAGGTCCCCCATTCTCGAGCACAAACAAGATTCTGAGATGATGCAAGGCTTGTCTTAATAACAGTGTCCACAAAATGGCTCCTGCCTGCTTCCTATATTTATTAATTCCCAGACGGAAGGAAACAAGATTCAAATAATTTTTACAGTGTAATTAAAGTTCATTTTGCTTGACTAACGTGATAAATTAGGATTTGGAATTATTTTTTTTGGGTGATGGGTCCCCTATATATAGTACTGATTGGCTTTAGAATGTACATACGGATACCATTGGATGTGAAAGATCTTTGTTATGTATACTAATTAGTTGTAAGGCAAATGGCACTGTAGCTACTGGCCCTGATTCATTATAATATTCCCCTTTCTGAGCTAATCCAGTATCAAGTGTAGTCTCTTAAAATCTCCTAATAATACTTGCTACTATCTGCTTTCTCCGATTTCAGCCATATGTGCAGACGGCAGTTACTACAAATTCCAGTTCAATCCGAAGGGTGAGTGCACGCGGGATGTTTACGCCCAATTTTTGGAAATGACTGATGACAAACTTTGACCCTTTTTTTTTGCTGAAGAATAATCTTAAAGAGACAGCCTGGCGCGTACAATAACCTTCGTACAACTTTTGACTGAATCATCATGGCTTTTTATGCTACAGTATTTTAGTATTAAAATGAAATCCTTGTTCTGAAAACACGTGCTCTTTTAACGTTCTCATTTGTCATCTAAGTGTCTGATTTTCAGAGACAACGTGCAGTTCCCCTCAAGGTTTGTGAAGAGGATATATATATAATTACTGGCATTAATAATCTTCTTGATCCACTGAGCCACCGAAGCAGAAGATGGCCTTAAACAATTTACGGACTTTCAGAAATGTTTGTTTAATAGGCGGGGCGGGGGATACAATCAGAATTAAACTAAACAAGGATAACTGTGCACAATAATTGCTCCATAAAGCAATATCTAGCATATCTTATTTACAGGATCCATCGCTGGAAACCTTAGAAGATTAATTATAGGGGGTTATTACTATTTTTTCAATAATAAGACACTAACCTGGCGCATTAACCACTAAATGGCTCATGTGTGACCATGTACTCTTTTTCCAGAGAAAGGGATGGAATATGTGAGCAGCATTGAGCTTAGAATAGGGATATTATATTGGAGTGTTTTTTAAATCAGTTTGCTCGGCGACTAAAAGCAGTAAAGCCAAAATAAATCAATTGGAAGTCGTTACGTGTAGATCACTGCATGTTGCTTTGCATATAAATCCTCAGTTCTGTTTGCACACTTTGTTTGTAAGATACGTTACAGCTTTTTAATAAAATGTGACCAAATTAAACAGGTGTCAGGATTCCTTCCCGGACGTTGTAGGATAATTGAAATTTCACCTTGAAATAATACTGTAGGCCAATGTTGTAATAAAAGAATAAGTACATGGAACTAAAGCTATAACATATTTTATATACTGAACTTACTGTATCAACCCAGAGGTTCAGCAGCCCTGTAACTTTAATGACCCAGGCCATCACATGTTCCCAATAACAGCTCCTCACCTGGGACCTTGTTTGGCCATCTTTTGTGTGTCAGTGGCACTGCACATGCTCAGTGTTATTGGGGCTTTTGCTCAGAAGCTATACTTTTAGGGGTCTGTCCCAAATCATCAACACATTTGCAGTAAGTGAGGTCATAGATTCGCTACTATGTAATGTGAATTGCAAATCCGCTTTTTATAGTCCATATCAGGGGACCCCAACCTTATTTACCTGTGAGCAACATTCAAACATAAGAGTTGGAGAGAAACACAGGCATGCAAAAATTTCCTGGGGTACCAAATAAGGCTGTGATTGACTATTTGGTGGCCCCTATGTGGACTGGCAGAATACAGGAGGCTCTATATAGCAGTACATCTGTTTTTTATACAACCAAAACTTGCCTCCAAGACTGGAATTCAAAAATAGGCTCCTGCTTTGAGGCCACTGGGAGCAACATCCAAGGGGTTGGAGAGCAACATGTTGCTTGTGAGCTAAGGGTTTGGGATCACTAGTCTATACGAATACATTAAAGGGGTTATTCACCTTCCAACACTTGTTTAGTTCAGTTGGTTTCAAATAGTTTCACCAGAAATAAAGACTTTATCCAATTATTTTCTATGTGTGATCACAGTGCCGGATTTGTGCCTTCAGTGCCCCAAGGCCGCAGGGTCCTAGCACCCGCCAATGGAGTGCAGCTGGGTGCTAGTGCCTACAAAGTCATGTGCAAACACCTGTTCCTCCTCAGATGCGTGTGTGCGCATGCAGGCGGCTGGGCGGCATACTGCCCCTACAGTCTTGCCGCCCTAGGCCCGGGGGGGGGGGCTATGATAGTTTTTCTTATATTGAAATGTAAAGTCAAAGTTCTAAAGCAGCTCTGGGGGGGGTCATCTGTAAACTGTTCTAAATGGATACATTTAGTTGATACATTTCTTATCTTTGTCCCTGCTGAGCAGAATCTCTGGGTTTCATTACAGGCAGCTGGTAGAATTGATACAATAGTTGCTAATACTCCAGAGATGCTGCTGAGAAATGGATCAACTAAATGTTGCAAAATTGTAACAGTTTAGAGTCTGCGCCTGAATTACTGAGCTGCCAGGCTGAAACACCAGAGACAGGGACATTGAATTTGGTAGGGATGCACCGAATCCCGGATTCGGTTCATGGATTCACCCTTTTTTTTTGTAGCAGGATTCGGCCGAATCCTTGTGCCTGGCCGCACTGATTCCTAATTTGCATATGTAAACTAGGGGCGGGTAGGGAAATCACGTGACTGTCACAAAAGAAAATTTTTTTCCTTTCCTGGATTCGGTTCGGTATTCGGCTGAATCTTTCACCAAGGATTCCGCCGAACCCCATAACAGATGGAAAGCATTGAAAAAAAGTATATTTCTGGTAAACAATCTGAAAACAATTGCACTGAAAAAAAGTGTTTGGATGGTGAACAACCCCTTTAAAGGAACAATAACACCAATAAATGAAAGTGTTTTAATATAATGAAAATATCATATAGTGTTGCCCTGCACTGGTAAAACTGATGTTTGCTTCAGAAACACTACTATAGTTCATATAAACAAGCTGCTGTGTAGCAATGGCGGAAATTGAAAAAAGGCTATATGGCACAGGTTAACTAATGGATAAGAGATAACACCATTATGTTCTACAGAGCTTATCTGCTTTGTAACCTGAGCCTTTTCTCCTTTGACTGGCTGCCCCCATTTGCTACACAGCAGCTTATTTATATTAACAATAGTAGTGTTTCTGAAGCAAACACAGCAGTTTTACCAGTGCAGGGCAACACCATTTTATTTTTATTACTTTAAAACGCTTTAATTTTTTGATGTTACTGTTCCTTTAAGGAGAAATAATTTCAGCTGAATTGTTTTATATAGCTCTGGTTCTCCTTTAATTAGGTTATATAGAAATGACTCGCATCTCTGTTTCAATCAGCTCTCTTGCCAAATCCCAAACCGCCGTTTCATGTTCATGGCTAGAACATATGATAAAACTCAAACAATATTATAAGGAATTCCAAGCAATATGAGGAACGTTCATTCCTATTACTGTTTGTTGTGGTTAGATTTGTAGCATATAAAAATGAACACGACCATTTGATAGTGGGGAGTCATAAAATCTGACAATGCAGCTGCTATTTGGAATAAGAGGATAACTGAATGCACTTTCAGCTAATCTTTCCACCAGTCAGGAATTACAATTTTACAGGCTTCAAGCTTTATAGCAGCGCTATCCAGCAGCCAGCGATGAGCAGAGGTTTCAGCAACAAGTAGCAGGACAAAAGTCGCTGCCGTTACAATGTTGCTGATAATTATGTGTGGGCTAATGTGGAAATAACGAGTTTCCTCCTTACCCAATCTCCTCAACAGATATAAATGATGGTGATATTAAGGACAAGGAAAGGTAAAATTAATTGGGGTGCTGACATTTATGCATGAATAATTTCCCATGGACTTCAGAATTACAGCTGGTCTGCACAATACAAGTCTCACAATAATGACTATAATACAGCTAAAAGAAGCCTTTTATTTTTAGATGTCCCCATAGCAAACAGGTAGGTCTAGAATATGAATTATTCAGTATTGAGCTACTGGATTCCTTAGTGCAGGCAGACAATCAAATGGCAGCAGTAGAGCAGCACCTATTCGTACTATAGAATCTTGCACCTTGTAATGAGACTACACCTTCTATATCACAGCTCCAGCCTGCAGAACTCAGTACTCATTCCTGTATTGTATGATGCCTGGGGCTACAAATTTATTGCATTAGAACCTGCAGAAGCGAGGGAGGGTTTAAATAGAATTCAGGGCACCATTGACTGTACATCATTCTTTGCAGGGGGCGTAACTACAGAGGAAGCAGACCCTGTGGCTGCAGGGGGCCCAGGAGTTATAGGGAGCCCCATGAGGCTCAAATTCATTACAATTTCAATACATTTTGGTAAAACAGGACAACCTCTGGATATGTTTGGGGCCCTAAAATTAATTTGCTGTGGGGCCCAGTAACATCTAGTTACGCCACTGATTCTTTGATGGGGATTTTAGTTAAAACCCCCCCCAATATTTCCTTCCTTATAACCCTGATCTAGGGCATGGGTAATGATATAATGCCACTGTAATGTATGCTTAGTGAGGGAATATTTCATGTTTTGGAGAACAATGACCCAAAGTTTGCGAACAGGGAGTGGCCCACAATTAATTGGAAGCGCCTATGTTCCTTTTATATAAGAGGATTTCTATCTAACTCCGTGGGGGGTATTTTTTTATAAAAGAAAAAGAGCCATGGCTCACGGGGAGGTAGCCCTGCTAGAATAGCAATTTCACTGTGCAATTATGTTTAAACTTGTATCAGCTGTGGCTTTGCATCATCCTCCCCAAGCAATAGTTACAAATAGGAATGTCTTGATGGCTAATGTTAGGTGTTCTGTCCCAAAATCAGAGTGCCCCAGCATTCCCCCTTCCCTGCTGTGTTCATTTATATACTTGCCTACTCTAGTGATGTCAGCAATAGTCTGCTCAGGCGTGAGTATATAAACAAACATGGCACAGAGGGTTGGGAAGAACGTCAACCCACCTTTTATTACATACAGGCTTATCTATAGAGCAAGCTTCACCCATCTGAACATGGGAAAGAGAGCAGCCCAAGTGTGGGAAGAAGGGGAAAGTAACTGATGGAATAGGCAGGCCTATGGTTACCCATTGGAAGAGGATCACATCAGTGCTGTTCTCTACCAACAAGATCATTTATGAACACTGCAAACTCCATCTGGGCAGCTAAATTGGCAGGTTTTATTGACCCCTGTATAGCCACCTTAAAGCAAACGGGCTCAGGTTTGGCAACAGCAAAATATTAAAATATTTTAAAGAAATGACAACATAATGTACTGTGGCGCTGCAATGGTAAAAACTGTTTTTGCTTTAGAAACACAACTATAGTTTAAAGAAACTGCTGTGTAGCCACAGGGGTCAACCATTCAAGCACAGGTTACAAAGTAGCTAACAGATAAGTTCTGAAAAGTCCCATTGTATACTACAGAGCTCATCGGTTATCTGCTATATATCCTGTGCGTTTTCTCTTTCTTTTTTTTTAGCTTGAATGGCTGCCCCCATGGCTACACCATAGCTTGTTTATATAAACTATAGTAGTGTTTCTAAAGCAAACACACCAGTTGTACCAGTGCAGAGCAACATGACGTTATATTTCAATTACTTTAATTCAAAGTTTAGTCACTCATTTTGTTACAGCACCTGGATTTAACCAAAGCTTCTTGCCATGTAGTTTGTATGAGCAGAGTATCTGCTTATAGGTCATACATACGGATGTGCATTCCTGTGAACTAAAACTACATCTCCTAGCATCCTCCAACAAGTTGAAAGAAACCTGCAGCAAGGGTCAATGTGCACATCAAACTTTGCACTAACTCAGAGAAGTTCAATCAAATAAAATGCCTTCCCGTGAAATTCTAGAATTGTACTTCCGTTTAATTCTAGAAAATGACACACATGATAAGAAAACATGACATTTAAAAGAATGCGGTTATGTGTAGTACAATGTGTTCTCACCTCAGCCGTGCTCAGACTGCATCACACAATTCCTATGTGCCTATGCCACTCCTGCTTGACATGTGGCAATGAAAAGAAACAGCTCTTAAGGAATGGCTGGCTCAGCATTCGGTACATGTGGGACAAACACCGTAAACTGAAGCTGGGATGCAAGAACTGGTGCTGCCTGCTATTCATATCAATGGTGATGCAGCACTGTCACTTTATTAAAGAACAAGTCAAATGTGATGAGTTTATGGGAGACATCGTCTCTCTCTCTCTCTCTCTCTCTTTATATAGTTAAAATTGGGAGGGTTCTATTGCCTGAAATTCCATATAAAGTAAATGAATGTAGACTCATTGTCTAGCAACTTCAGCCCAGATTAGAGATCTACACTGAGATCCCAACACTGAAATAATCTGCCAGCCTATGGAGATGTTAGATTCATTCATTGGAATCATGTATGGAATAAAACATTTTTTTTTTTTTATGCCCAACTGAATGAACTCACATCAAAAAGTGGGGTTTGTCCCTTTAATGGGTGCTTAAAACCCTTGAGGGGTACCAAAATGTTAGGCACCTGGCAGTGAATGGAATCATTATGCTTGATTCCCAGACTGGTGTTCTTGTATGGAAAAAAACTGGATCAGTACTGTGCTTGGCCTGGGAAAAATGTACTGATTTATTTCACTGGGGCACCTAACATTTTGGCACACACAATGAAATAGCTACATTTTTGTCCAGTTGGTTGCCTGGCCGTATCTGTTTCAGATTCTTCAACAGTTGGTGGAAATCCACCTCCGCAGTAGTATCATAAGTAATAGGCAAGGGCCAGACCATACAGATCTTGGCCTGTGGAGAAACGGCCTGCACCCGGAAACATTAACTTCGCTCAGGTGCAGACAGGCTGAGATCTATATTGTGTGGCCCTTGCTGCAAACATCAACTGCAGAGCTTTTCAGATGCAAACTAGTAGTAGATGTATTACAATAGCATAGTATTACAATTCTCATCTACCCTGGTTTGCATTTGAAAGGCTCTCCGGTTAATATTTACTACTTATAAAAAGGGGTTTAGCCAAACTAAACCCTAAAAATGAATATGGGTAAAAATGCCATATTTTATATACTTATTGTACCAGCCTAAAGTTTCAGCATCTCAATAGCAGCAATGATCCGGGACTTCAAACTTGTCACAAGGGGTCATTAACTTGGAAAGTGTCTGCGACACTCACATGCTCAGTGGGCTCTGAGCAGCTGCTGAGAAACTAAGCTTAGGGGTCGTCAATAATTGTCAAGCAGAAATTGAGGTTGGCCTGTAATATAAAATTATGCTACAAGGCTGATTATTAAATTCTGATATTAGTTGCACTGGTTTTATGCTACCATGTAGTACGTATTTATATTAATTACTGATCAGACTTGTATTGTGACATTTATATTCTATGTGTACTGTATATTGTGAGTCAGGTCTGGACTGAGAATTAAAATAGGCCCTGGAATTTCAGGTACACAGAGGCCCAATCAGCCCACACAGAGGCCCAAACAGCCCACTAAATAGTGACTTTCTATGGGACCTCATAGCAGCCCCTCTGTCCAGGCCTGTTGTGAGTGGGTCCCTAAGCTCAGCAAGTGACAGCAGCACAGAGCATGTGCAGTGAATAAGCAGAAAATAAGATGGGGAACTACTGGGGCATCTTCAGAGACACAGATCTTCCCTGCTAAAGGGTTGTGGTTGCCTTGGGCTGGTACAGAAGCTCAAAACATAATGTACAAAATTTCTAGCCTACATCTTTAGTTATGCTTTAGTTCTGGCTGGCTACAGAATAAAATCCCATTAAGCCTAGAGCTTCAAACATTAGTGTTTCAGGGCAATCTAAACAATCTGAAGTGCAACAGAACCAAATCTAGCCATCCAATGGCACCACTTACCAGAAATGAGCCGAAACATGATTTTTAGACAGTGTCATTTCATTATGTTAAGTGTCAGTCAAATGGATTGCTGAACTGAGTACGATTAGTCCTTCAGGGACTGATTGGTGATGAATCGTATGGAATCGTATGGACATATACTGGGGTAACACTGAGATAGGGCGAGAGTCCAGGCAAAAGCCGTAATTGGTTATTGAATTTCGCTTCCACACGTTTTCTTTGATTTTTTTTTTTAATTTTTTATGTGTATTTTTTCTTGATGTCCGGATTTTTGTTGATTTTTGTTTTGTTGTTTTCTAAGTGGGATCTTAAACAGAGTCTTCTGCCATTTAAACATACACAATATTAAGCGAGTTTCTTTACTTTAGAAGAAGGGGTGAGGGAAAAGTAGGACGGGAGGCACAGAGAACATAAGAAGGGACAATGATAAGTGCAGCTCTGATCCAAAAAAAAAAAAAAAAATCATAGCGGTTTGTTTACAATTTGTTAAATGTCTTTTATAATTTTTTTTTCTTTTTCTTTTCTTCTTCCCAAAAAATCTGTTACATGCATGCCAAAACAAGAAGCCTCTGACCACCACACATGGTTAGAAAATTTTTGGATTACGTTTATCAGTCTAAAACACAGGAAAGGTGGAGGGAGGGTTCGGGGAGGGGAACCAAAAAAAAAACAAAAAAAAAAAAAACAGTCAAGACATTTGCAAAGTGTGTCATCGAATGGTTACCCAGACAGATAAAATAGCAAAACAAAAAGCACTCCTTGGGTTTAAAAAGAAAAATTCGGTTTCTGTCGCACGCGAGTCGCGGAGTGGCTGAAAACTCTGAAATGTATGACCCTTTTCGCCAAACTATTTTGCAGGGTGAGAAAATAAAAATAAAGGCCAGGTCCATTAGGGAACAGCGAAAAACTGTAATAGAAATCCAATGCGATAGGTAGGTACGCCCCCTTTCATATTGATGCCTGGTTCTGAAGGGGACCATGGAAGCTAGCTGGAGATTACAGCTTCTCTCTTTGAAGGAATATACAATTGGTTATATCCGAACCGGTCCACATCAAGCGTTTACCATGCTAGCCGCGATCATGTGCTCAGTACTCAAAACAAATTAAACAAAACAAAAATTGGTTTAATATCTTTAAAAGCTGTCACCTTCCGTCTGTCAGTCTGTCCCAGTGTGCACTGTGCCAACAAGGAAGGGCCGGGCAGCTTTAGAAGAAATCGAAAAAATGAAGGAGCTGAGGTGCTGGGGACCGGGGGCAGGGCAGAAGAACAAAACAAATTAAATTTGTGTCGATATTATTCTTTTCTTTTAAAGGATTTGTTAAATGAAGTTTCTAAGGCCACCTGTGTTATTTCAGTGCTGATCTAGTAAAAGTCTCTTTCCACAGGGCCCCCCGATCGATAAGACAGTGTCTGTGTTTGGCACCTTTTGCTGCTGTTTTCTTTAAACGTGTGTAACTTTCAAGAACAGGAAAAGAACCAACGAAGAAGAGAAAGAAAAAGAAATGTCGCCTCGGATCCTATTTTTGGTTTTCTTGTTCATTCGACGCTGCCATTGCCATTTCTGATTGGGCGTCAAGGCCGGTCATCGCCAATACTTCCCGCTCATCTGTTTTCCCCCTCTTTATATCCGGCTGCTCGCTCTGGTCTCCGTTTTGTCTCTTTGTTGGGAGAGAGGCAGACGCAGATGCGTGAGTGGCCAGCATATGGAGGGGACTGGCTGCTGCTGTGGGACAGATACAAGATATAAGTTATCCATAGAGATTATCTGTACTAATATATCTATATATCACACATACTGGAGCTGATTGCAAAAGCAGGATATACAGAGGAAAGAAGCCAAGAGTCTTTGCTAAATGCACATCTGGCACAGCACATATAAAAAATGACATAGTAGGGGCAAGAATAGCTGCCCATTGTAGAGCAAGTCAGTAGCTTATCGGCCTGTGTAAGGAGGCAGAGACAGCCGGCTTAAAGGGAAACTCAAATAGAATAAGGCTAGAAATCCTGTATACTAAATATAAACATGAACTTCCTACATCAAAAGCCTGATTAAACAAATGATTTATGTTTTCAAAGTTGGCCACAGAGGGTCACCATCTTGTAACTTTGTTAAACATCTTTTAATACCAAGACTGTGCACATGCTCAGTGTGGTCTGAGCTGCCTAGGGATCGTCATAAATGATCAAAACAGCACAAGTCAAATAATATCTGCCAGAAGCCGATACAGCAAGACTGATTAATAATCAGAATAGGCAGACTGCACTGGGTATTGTGTTGCCATGTCATCTAATGCGGATTTTATAGTTTTTGTTTTGTTTAATACAAGCTTTCTCCAACTCTCCAGAACCAGGGGCTGCAGCAAAATAATCCTTCAAATAGAATCCCAGTTGTTTAATTCTGGCTCCATGATCTTGGTCCCTGCAGCTGGAGTTGGAAACATTAAAGAGGATGTAAAGGCAAAAATAAAATACCATTTTTACTTTATTAACTGAAAAAGAAACCTATCCCCAATATACGTCAATTGAAAAATCTGTACAGTTTTTATAAGAAACCCGACTGTATGCAGTGAAATTCCCCCTTCATTTATTTGCTCTGACTGCTGCAGATACGAATCTCTACATGGTCGCTGGCTGTTCTACAGGGAAACGAACAAAACTTCTTGAATTCTGGGAAGTCCCTCCCCCCTGCTGTTTGAAAGTATGATCAGTTTCCCTGCAGAGCAGTTAGGGACCGTCTGTTTCCTATCTGCAGCAATCAGAGCAAGTAAAACAAAGCGAGAGTCTCACTGCATACAGTCAGGTTTCTTATAAAAATGGAAGACATTTTTTAATTAAAGTATATTGGAGATAGGTTTCTTTTTTATTAAAAAAAGTAAAAATGGTGTTTTTGCCTTTATATCCCCTACCCATCCCAAGAGGACCACGCTAACAGGCCAACAGGTCCTAACCATAAGATTTGTTGGAAACCAGTGTTTAAACTATAGGGATCATTTGGACAGCAAGGGAAGTGAAGGTTTCTGTTTATCACATTAAGTCAACAATCACGTTGGTACACACTGCCTGATGTAACAAGGGGATGTGAAAGCAAAGCTATTAACTTGGGAGGTAGAACCTAACATTGCAAGGCACCAACTGTGGTTTCCTGTAGAGCCTTGCAAGAAGCAAAGTTAGCTTAAAGGGCCACAATGTAGAATTCCCCAACACTTACAAAAGTTCTGTATAAAACAAGGGGGGGGGGTTACTTTAGATGTGTATGTCATACAAGCTTGCTCAGTGCTTACCTAACCCAAAGAGTAAATATGGGCTCACTTGCTATTGAGGCGCTGACATTTGAAAGCTAAAGCCAAGAATGTGGAATGGGGCGGCCAAGTGTATCTGCCCTGTATCTCAGAAGTGCCCTTTTTTATTGACATTTAGCAATGACTGGACAGGCAGAAAACTTAGAAATAGTAAAATAGTATTTTCCCATTGAAGTAGAATCAGATCCAATCAGTGCAGATGTGCTTTTGTGAGGAACAATAAATAAAATAATAGGAAAGTATAACTGGCAAACAGACACATCACCAACAGGTGCCATGAGAAACCAACAGTCTGTTACAGAAATATTCATGGGAATCCTCACGCTCTGTCATATGCAGAATAGGAGTTTAGTTAAAGTTTAAAGTCCTCCATAAACATGACTTCTATTAAACGTAGCTGTGCTGTAAAAACACTATGTAGCATGGGAACACCAAACTGACCTAAGAAATGCTAGTTCGGGGGCAATGCTAGTGCTGCCTGGGTGTAGACTCCCAGTAGATTTTGGTGCTGAAATGCATTCTCACATACCCTGAACTTTGCGTTCTTTAGGCCAGCTAGGCATTACCATGCTACATAGTGGCCATAAAGCACGGCTATATTTAAGTAGAGTCTGTAGTTCTTTAGCCAGCTGCTAGAGGAAATCTAATATATTGAAAGGTTTCACATTGTTTTGGTGCCTCAAGCCACTTTAGTGATACTTTCCCTGTAAATAGGGGGAAAGAAAGGTGCGGATTTGTACCTGAAAAGATAAAGGAACAGTTGTAGCAATTATAGCAGCTTATAATACGAACGGGTTAAAAAAAAAGAAATCCGTAATTTGAAAGTGCATACATTGTAGCCAAATCCCAAAATTCTGTCAGGGTCAAATTGCTTTATATATAATCATGCCGATGTCCTCTTAACCCATGTGTTCTGGATGGGACCCATATTCATTTTGGGAATCAACCTTAGAAATAGAATGAGCATACATGGGCTAAGGAAGCACTTAGGATTAAGCCAATGGATTTTCCACAATAACAGTCAACATGGCTGCACTAATAATTCCATTTCTGATTGAACCAACAGAAAAAGGGGGATTGGCTACATGTCACACCGTTACTAGTGAGCCCCCACACACAAGCAGAATCAAACATGACACACATTTGTCCCACCCACTATCCCAATTATACAACAGGGTTCCATAAATGTACCCATTAGAAGAAGGCAGCAGCAGTATTACAGAGGTATATCAGTATCTAATGAGCTGACCACAAATGTGCAATCTTTGGGCAGCCAGACACTGAGACGTACAGGGATTTATACAGTAACAAGGACCAAGATGCCTGGGACAGACCATAAAGAAACAAAACAAGACAGTGAAAAGATGTACAGTCCTACCTCGGGTTCCATTTCCTCTCCACTGCCATGGGCTCTCAATCAGGGAGTAGCTGGAGTTAGCTGAAAAACATATTCAGCTGAAGATCTGCACAGTACTCTTATTAAGGGGGACACGTTACTGCCCCAGGATACAAATTTTGAAGGAGAAGAAGGAGTGGGAGGAGAACTTCATTGGATAGTAAAAAAGACAACTGAGTTTTCCCACTTACCGTCAAGACTGAACTAAAAATTTACACTGTACCTTTTGGGAGGGCAAGGTTAAATGTATTGGGGGGAGGGGAGTAGAATAATACAACTCAAGACAATTCTAACTAGGTAATTCTGGAACTAGAATCTCCCCAAGACACCAAGCCTATGGAAGGATCCTGCCATATTGTCTCTACACTATGGGAGTTTAATGTTTGACAATGGACATTGCTTTCTCTGTATGTTTTTATTTCTCTGTGTGTGAGAGCTGCCATCATCTTTCCCTTAGTGAATATACTTGACTTACAGTATGCAGAAGCGTGTATTATTTAGGGCTTCTACACTTTTAAGAGCTCACAGTGATCTCAGCCAAGACAAAGAATAGAGTGGCTCACATTATGAAATGAATACCAACATACAGAGAAGGAATGACTCTAGAATAAATACATGCAAAGTTAATCCTGCATATGAATAAGGTGCAATTTCCATCTATTATGTCCCATATTTCATGAGGTAAGGCAGGTAGACCACAAAATTTGCCTGTATAAGGCTAATGTCACACTAGCCAATATTCTTCAGCTTCTAGCAGGCAGCAATTAGTTGAAGGTTCCCTGCGCATTTATGCTTCTGCGCGCCTGGGTATCCGCGCATGCTAATGGACAATCGTCAACTCGCGAATGCCTGGCAGATGTGCCAGTTTGCACATGCGCACGCTATGCTGTGCATGGACTTTATATGGTTCAAGACACACACAGATTAGTGATGTAACTCTTTGGTGACTGCACTGAATATTAACAATATTGCACTAGGTTCTGTTATTTGTTTTTCCATAGCCTGTGGCGCTGATCTATAATTGTATCTTAATTAGATGATCCAGTTGAGGGACCGTTAAAATGATCGGCAAAGGAAAAAATTTGGAGCGTTTGCTTTTCCTTTAAATCTTGCAAATTTTGTCTGTTTTGCAATTTTAACACTGTTATACGCTCTGTTCTTACCTGTTGTGACCTGCCCTTGAATGGCAGTGGTGATCGGTACAACGTGTGTCCCGTTCTGTGTTACGGCTTTGATTGGAAGCTGGTGTTGACCTAGAGGAGTCTGGACTATAGTAACCGTCTGGAGGGGTGCGGACGATGAGGTCTGTATGATACGACTTGCTGTGGTAAGTGCGGGGTGACCAATAGCAGGGATAGCTTCTACTTTCACTGTAAATAAAAAAAGAAAACGAAAAAAAACCCCAGGAGAGTAAGACAGAGAGTAGACTCTATGATACCCCTGTAAAGTGTCACCTGGAAACCATGGTGGAGATGTCAATCTCTGGCCACTTAACTTTCTTATCTAGCTCTCAGGCTGCCATGAACATACATACAGTTAGGCCCATAAATCTTTGGACAAAGACAACTTTTCTAAATTTGGTTCTGTACATTACCACAATGAATTTTAAATGAAACAACCCAGATGCAGTTGAACTGCAGACTTTCAGCTTTAATTCAGTGCATAAAAATGTGAGGCACTAAAGCCTTTTTTTTAACACAATCACTTCATTTCAGGGGCTCAAAAGTAATTGGAACATTGACAAAGACTATTTAATGGGTAGGTGTGGGCAATTCCTTCGTTATGTCATTATCAATGAAGCAGATAAAAGCCTTGGAGTTGATTTGAGGGGGGTGTAGGGGCGATCCACTGCCTAAGGCAAGCAGCAGTTTCCACCGCCCCCCCTCCCCTGTACGCTTACCTTTTTGCACCTGAGGGGGTCCCCGAGGGCGTCAGAGAGGGCCAGTACGCTAGCGCAAAGAGCCTAACTGTGCTCTCTGTTCTAGAAGAGCCGGAAATTTGGCTCTTTAAGGTACCAGGAGGAGCATTTTTGCTGCCCTGGTACATAGCGGGGCGCTGCCGCCTGAGGCGACAGTCTCAACTCGTCTCATTGGCGAAGCACCCCTGGGGGGGGGGGGTGCTTGTATGTAGAAGATTTTGCTGTGAACAGACAACATGCGGTCAAAGGAGCTCTCCATGCAGGTGAAACTAGCCACCCTTAAGAAAAAACCCATCCGAGAAATTGCTACAATATTAGGAGTGGCAAAATCGACAGTTTGGTACATCCTGAGAAAGAAAGAAAGCACTGGTGAACTCAGCAACGCAAAAAGACCTGGACGCCCACAGAAGTTAACAGTGGTGGATGATCACGGAATCATTTCCATGGTGAAGAGAAACCCCTTCACAACAGCCAAACAAGTGAACAACACTCTCCAGGAGGTAGGAGTATCGATAGCCAAGTCTACCATAAAAAGAAGACTGCATGAAAGTAAATATAGAGGGTGCTCGGCAAGGTGCAAGCCACTCATAACCATCAACAATAGAAAGTCTAGATTGGACTAAAAAAACAAAAAGCCAGCACAGTTCTGGAAAAACATTCTTTGGACAGATGAAACCAAGATCAACCACTACCAGAATGATGGCAAGAAAAAAGTATGGAGAAGGCGTGGAACAGCTCATGATCCAAAGCATACCACATCATCTGTAAAACATGGCGGAGGCAGTGTGATGGCTTGGGTGTGCATGGCTGCCAGTGGCACTGGGACACTAGTGTTTATCCATGATGTGACACAGGACAAAAGCAGACGAATGAATCCTGAGGTGTTCAGAGACACTGTCTGCTCAAATCCAGCTAAATGCAGTCAAATTGATTGGGAGGTGTTTCATAATACAGATGGACAATTACCCAAAACATACAGCCAAAGCAACCCAGGAACCCAGGAGTTTATTAAAGCAAAGAAGTGGAATATTCTTGAATGGCCAAGTCAGTCACCTGATCTAAACCCAATTGAGCTGCATTTCACTTGTTGCAGACTAAACTTCGGACAGAAAGGCCCAAAAACAAACAGCAACTGTAATCTGCTGCAGTAAAGGCCTGGCAGAGCATTAAAAAGGAGGAAACCCAGAATCTGGTGATGCCCAAGATTTCAAGACTTCAGGCTGTCATTGACAGCAAAGGGTTTTAGAAATGAACATTTATTTTCAGTTTTTTAATTACTATTGAGCCCCTGAAATGAAGTGATTGTGTTTAAAAAAAAGACTTTAGTCCCTCACATTTTTATGCAATCTTTTTGTTCAACCCACTGAATTAAAGCTAAAAGTCTGCAGTTCAACTGCATCTGAGTTGTTTCATTTAAAAATCATGGTGGTAATATACAGAACCAAAATTAGAAAAAAAGTGGTCTCTGTCCAAAGATTTATGGGCCTAACTGTTATAGTCAGACCCAGCTCACATACAGTGTATGCCCCTGAGAGCTGAGTTGGCAGATGCCAAGTCCATTGCAGTACTCTGCATTTTAACTGGTACAGGTAAATGGGGCTGTCTGTGTTATGGTTCAGGAAGCATGGGAGGGGGTGGGGAAGATTGGTCTTCACAGGGGGACCCAAGGATAAAAAATGGCTTTGAAAAGATGATGCCAGAACTTCCTATATTAACATTTTATTATTTGCGGGGTCAGTGGCAGCTTTAGGACAGCTTATTGCACATCCCCCTAAGATTGTGACTGGCTAAGCATTACGGTCATTTGTGCCTGCCTTTAATTTTCTTGTCTGTTATCTGCATAAAGCACATGTCAAAATCATTAGGCAGAGTCTTAGGAAGTGGGGCACTGCAGAATACTATGAAAAGCCTATGATTAAGTGTCTTAGGGACATGAAACGCGTAAGGCTTGAGATGATTCTTTTAATAATAGTTTTTTCTACTTTTTAACCAAGCTACTTTTGGTCTTATCTATATGTGGCTTCCTAGAGTGCCCTGAACCTTTCTTCCTGGGCCACTACTCCATTTTGGCGGGTTATTTTACTATTGGATGTTTTTATATATATATATATATATATATATATATATATATATATATATATATATATATATATATATATATATATATATATATATTTGGAATCACTGCAGAATGCTATGCCCACCTACCTTTGACCTCTTTGTGGTCTCCGTTCTCTTGATGCTCTAACTTTGGTTGGGCCATTACAGCAGCCTGAGCGACCATTGTTTGCCCTCCGACAGTGTAGGTGTTGATAGGGGTCAGGCCTGTTACATTTGTAACAGAAACGGCTGGAATCTGATGCACAACGTGTACAGTCTGCATGACTGCCTGCTGCGATGTGGCAGTGGTCACTGGGGCAGCCACTGTGTAAGTGACAGGTTTAATGGTTTGGGGGAGCTGCCTTTGCACAGTGATGAGGACTGGTTGACTGGAGAGAGGAGACCCTGTACAGAAGGAAAAAATGACAATCAGAAGGCTGTACCCTATGAAACTCAAAATGTATATTTCTAAAGGTAACTCAACAGGCTCTGGAGCAGCACGGGCAACCAATTTATGCATTTGACTCTCTTACCTGGAGCGCTCTGTGCAAAGCGTGCTTCCTGGATCACTGCTAGCTTTGGGTGAATGACGCTAGCATCGGGCTCCAAAGGGATAGGGGATCCTTCCCTGGACAAACTTTCCGGTGTCTGCACACCACTGGAGTGAGCAGAAAAAACTCCAGAATGATTTGGAGAAGCTGGTGCACTTCTGTGGCCAAAGTGAGAGATTGGAGAAAGAGAAACATTAAATATACTGGCCCATATGAATCTAACTGACCAAATGCATTTTTTCCTCGACAGCAAAATAATTAATTCCTAGCTTTTGTCTTTCCTGTACTACCAATAAAAGACAGCAGATGGAGCTAAGCTATTTGCTTACTTATTCCCTATCATGACTGCCATTTCCCACACAGAGTTTTTACTGCCTTTCGAAGGCCATTACATGCAGGATAACTGGACAACATCTTCAGCACGTAATATGTGACACAACCTTCTGCTAAGAGATAGCATGTGCTATTAAACCAAGTGACTTAATGTGCAGGGGAGATTCAGCGAGACAGAACAGGCTTGGCAGAAGAGCTGCCAGACTATAGCACAAAGCTGAATAATGCTCAATGCCATGGAGGGAAACCTAGAAAGCTTTATATAGATCCCCATATCTCCCTACTATACCCGCTATCACACAACCCCATCCCAGAGACTATTATACCATTTCTACTATAGGCACCATCTTTCCCTACTATACCTGCTATCCCAGAGTCACAGTCCCGTCCCAGAGACTATTATCCTCACTGTTACTATAGACACCATCTCTCCCTACTATACCTGCTATCCCATTGCCACACTCCCTTCCCAGAGGCTATCATCCCACTGCAAAATATAGGCACCGTTGTCTCCCTACTATACCCGCTATCTCACAGTCCCTTCCCAGAATCTATTATCCCACTCCAACTGTAGGCACCATCTCTCCCTACTTACTATACCTGCTATTCCACAGTCACAGTCCCTTCCCAGAGACTATTATCCCACTGCTACTATAGGCACAATCTCTCCCTACTATACCTGCTATCCCACAGCCACAGTCCCGTCCCTGAGACTATATCACCACTGTTACTATAGGCATCATCTCTCCCTACTATACCTGCTATCTCATAGCCACAGTTGTTCCCAGAGGCTGTTATCCCACTGCAAATACAGGCACCATGTCTGCCTACTATACCAGCTATACCACAGTCCCTTCCCAGAATCTATTATCCCACTCCTACTGTAACCACCATCTGTCCCTAATTACTATACCTGCTATTCCACAGCCACAGTCCCTTCCCAGAGACTATTATCCCACTGCTACTATAGGCATCATTTCTCTCTCTCTCTACTATACCTGCTATCCCACAGTCCCTTCCTAGAGACTATTATCCCACTGCTACTATAGGCACCATCTCTCCCTACTATACCTGCTATCCCACAGTCCCTTCCTAGAGACTATTATCCCACTGCTACTATTGGCACCATCTCTCTCTACTATACCTGTTATCCCACAGCAATAGTTTCTTTCCAGAAGCTATCAGAAGTACATATAGTAGCATAAAGGCAACTCAATAATCCCCATCTGTAGAACACTAATGTGCAATCAACTGCCAAAGTACTTAACCAGAAGCAACTGCATATGCAGTGTAGATGATAGATGCTTATGTGTAACCATAGGTTCTCTAGACATAGCCATTGTATTTTGCGCTAATGAAAATAGTATAATGTGCATCCCTTGACGTGCAGATAAAGGATTAGCAGCACTGTAACCCAGCAGTAAGTATCCAGCATACAAATATGCAGAGCTATCAGCACTACAAAAAACTATTAATCTGCTTGCAGCTTACCTTGAGGAGAGCGGGCCAAGGGGTGTCCTGAAACAGGGAACGCCTCGAGGCCTTCGTTTCCTAAATGCCTGCTCTACTAGCTTGCTTTCAGAGGCAGGGTCTATCCTCCAGAATGAACCCTTGCCAGGCTCCTCTTGGGATCGTGGGACTTTGATAAAGTATCGGTTCAGAGAAAGGTTGTGTCGGATGGAATTCTATGGGACACAGATAAATGAAAGGTCACACAATATTAATTACAGCCAAGACCTATAAACAGATTTCAACTCATAATTCCACCATAGAGGAATAACATGCATGAGAAGAGGGAACTCCAGGCTAAGGACAAACAGGTCTAGAGGTGAACGTAATCAGTGTCAATTATTAAGCTAGAGAGCTCAGTAAACAAGTGGCAGAAATTTCCACACTGCTGGAGAGCAGCAGAAATACACACACACCAGCAAGTGAGTCATTATATTCTATACACACACAACATGTTGTGCAAAAAACAAGACAGCTGTCTTTTTAATCTGGGTGCCTTTTACCAACACCACAAAAAATACTTCTTCCTGTGCTGCGTTTAAGTAACAACTGAAATAAGTAGCAGAATAGGCAGTCATCATTTGGATCTATGCAGTGCAGAACATCTATGTGGCAGCAGAACTAGCCTCAAACTTACCTGCCAGCCTTTATCTGCTGTTCTGTAGTATGGGTAGTTTTTTGTTATGTGAGTATAGATCCCATTTAATGTGAGCTGTTTGTCAGGAGCCATGGTAATTGCTTGGACTATTAACTGTGCATAGGAGTAAGGAGGTTTTGAATCGTCCTGTGGGAGACAAAAGAACCGTCAATGTGCATTCAGTGGCACTTTCGTTGCAAGTTATACCATATTTACATTTACTAAAATAATAAGCAAAGCACCGTTAGGCAACGCTTGCACTAGATAAATTACAAGTAATCAACCTTTTCACTATGTAATCAGTCTTTATCCATCTAAATCAACACATATATGGTTACCCCTTACAAAAAAGTTACTGGAAAAACAAAGCCCAAACGCTCATGTCTACAACTGGGAACTATGGTTGCACTGGATCAAAAAAAAAAAAAAATCTCTGCTGGAAGCTCACCAGTGTCTTATTAACTTTTGCCAATTTCACCCTTCTGCCACTTCGCCTCTTTCTTTGTGACATCTACAACCTTCTCTGTTTTCTACGAATATCATGTTTATTCACATATATCTCCATCTGCCCATTCTTTTCCTAGAAAGACACTTCTTCCTTCTGCTCTATGTACCTCTCCCACCTCAGCCATCAGCCCATTCTCACAAGTTCAATTTAAGTAGGGCATTTAAGCATAGGAAAAAAAAAAAAAAACTAGAATAAAAAAAGTTATACCATTTCTATGGACATTTTGTCACCCACACTTAACATCAGCTGTTGCCTTTAAGAAAAGTAAGAAGGCTGCACTGCTGTTATGGTTGGACTGCTCACAAATAAGCTGTACCCCAGAAATGGTATCCAATATTGTGCCCACGACTGTTTCCTTCTCTGCCTACCCCTTTCCGAGAGAGAGAGAGAGAGAGAGAAGGTTGGGGGGAGGGGGGAGGGAAGAGAGAGAGAATGGTATATTACCTTGGGACTGTCTCCCCCTGAAGCATCTTTGTCATTTTCCGATTGGGCAGCTTCTGCTATTAGGTCAGGGGGGATTACACGACCAAATTTGAACCCAGATGAGCCTGCTCCACGTGGGCTGGAGGGGCATGAGTTTGCAGCACTGTATGGGGAAAAAAACAGTGTAAAGCCAGAGGACTCCTGTGCATCCATGACTGGGTTACATGATCTTCCATCAGCTATTAAGAAGCAAATTACTGCATTTTAACTGTAAAGGAATTAGATGTTTAAACCATTGCATATTACTATGACTGTGCTGACTACTGCCATTTAAGCCTTTTGCCAGCAAAACGAGCGTCTATGGGAGAGCCATGCTTTAATTAGAGAGTGTCTTGAGGGCTACTGTGTGAATAGTGTAACCCTGTCTCATATATAAAGTATTCATGGTGTTGTTTTGTTTCTTATGTGACCACTAATAAAAGGAGAAAGCATGACTCCCCAAAAATTCCTTCCATCTGGCACAGAAAAGTCTTCCTCAGTTACGTACCTTATAGTTCCTGTGGGAGAGGGCAGTGGGCTGATCAGGTGTGCTATGTTGTCTGGAATGTGTATAGTCAGGGGAGAGATCTGGGGCTGCACAGGTTTCACAGGGGATTCTGGTGCCTCCAACTTCTGCTTCTTGTCAATGGCCAGAGCAGTAAATGTGATTTTGATGTTTGTGCTGGGAAACCGGAAGGTGCACCTGTGAAAGAGAAACAGTCAGTCAGTGCTGGGTACAGAAATGTTGTAGGTCACCCCTTCTTACAACTCGCCAGGAAATAAAAGTGCAAGCTATATTTACCAGCAGCTGTACCATGTCTGGGGAGGCTGTATGTAAAAGACACTACTGCTATTATAAAGGCAAGCCGCAGTTAAAGGGAAATGTTAGAAATTCTGATTGCACACAATGGTGATCATTTATCAACACTGGGCAAATTTGCCCATGGGCAGTAACCCATAGCAACCAATGAAATTGCTGCATTCATTGTTCTACTTGCAGCTAGCTTCAAAAAGCCAATCGCCGATTGGTTGCTATGGGTAACTGCCCATGTGCAAATTTGCCCAGTGTTGATAAATGAGCCCCAATGTGTCTGCCCGTGCCGTCTCCAATTCACTTAAATAGGAAAAGCCAGACATCTACAGAAGTGGAGCTTTTCAGCTAGAAGATGCTCTAATAAGGCCATTGCGTATTTCCCATTCAAGTGGAGGTGAAGTGGCAAGGGCAGAATACCAGCTGAGAAAGCGTTCCATTTGCTCAGCTGTCAGCCACATCACAATGAAATGAATCATCAAAACCTACATTGATTAGGATTCAGATCTTATTTAATAACATCATTCCATAATACACCCAAAAGCAGCGATATGGAACGTGTCCGCAAAATCAGAAACATTCATTAACTGCCAAACCATCAAATGCTGCTACTTACGAGCCATACCACTTTCTTGCAGGGTTGCTCCTCAGTACAGCAGTGATCAAACAACCTCCATATCAGAGTGCCATTATAACCATACCAAATGAGAAAACCATAAACTTTATACAAACGAATACAATGAACAGCAGCACAATGAGGACTGAGGTCTATGGAAAAATAGGTCTTACTTTGTATGCCAAACCTTTATGTGTGCCTCTCTGTGGGTTACATGTGTGTATATTCTATTGGCTGGATTCCTGCTCTCCCCGCTGTCTAATACAGTGGTTGGGTGCAGGCAGCTTTGTTTTGTATGCTGCTCTTGTCCCAATAAGGCTGCTGAGCTATTTTAGCTGGTAGATGAGATATCCCGGCTAGCTTCCCACTGGCCGTGTTGGTACAGTGCCCCTGGTTATATTCATATCTTGGAATGGCTGACTGCCAGGGCGGACGAGGCACTAACAATATAAAAACTGCTATAATCTTGGCTTCCCTTCTATAACCCCTGCACAGGCAGTAGCTGGAAGGTTATGTGAGGCCCTCTCTGGGACAGAGTTGTATCCCTATTTATAGGCCATTGCCATATGTTGTTACCTTTGCTACAACGATACAGTAAACTAGTGCAGTCTGCTACAATGCAGGTAACCCTGGGGGCATTACTACCACTCATTAGAAGCTTTAATTGGTATTACACTGGTCAATGCTCAACAGTACCCGATTGATTGGCCAGTGGGATATATAGACTGTATGCAAATTTTCTGTTTGTTTGGATAATCAGCCTAAATCAGGGCCACCATCGCCCCATTCCCCTCTTGGGCACTATTCTGCCCCTGCAGGTTATGAAGATTTCTAGATTCATCTTCAGCAACGAATTATAACGCTCCAGCTCCCCCAGAATATTTGTCACAGAGCCCCAGGCCATTCCTCTCCCCTTAAAGGAACAGTAACACCAAATGATAAAAGCATTTTAAAGTAATTAAAAGATCATGTACTGTCCCCGGCTATGGTAAAAGTTATGTGTTTGCTTTAAAGGAACAGTAACACCAAATGATAAAAGCATTTTAAAGTAATTGAGCATGTACTGTCCCCGGCTTTGGTAAAAGTTATGTGTTTGCTTTAAAGGAACAGTAACACCAAAAAATGATGATGTTTTAAAGTAATGAAAATATCATGTACTGTTGCCCTGCACTGGTAAAACTGATCTGTTTTCTTCAGAAACACTAATATAGTTCATATAAACAAGCTGCTGTGTAGCAACGGTGGAAAAAAGGCTATATGGCACAGGTTAAGTAGTGGATAACAGATAACACCATTATGTTCTAGAGCTTATCCGCTATCTGCGGTGTAACCTGAGCCTTTTCTCCTTTGAATGGCTGCCCTCATTGCTACACAGCAGCTTATTTATATAAACAATAGCAGTGTTTTTAAAACAAACACAGCCGTTTAACAAGTGCAGGGCAACACTGCATTATATCTGTATTAATTTAAAACACTCATTTTTTGATGTTACAGTTCCTTTAAAAAGACCATCTATTACCATCTATAGTCTATACCATCTATTCATCCATTCATTTCAGCCATTTAAGCTGAAAAAGGAGAAAAGACACAGGTTACTTAGCAGATAACAGATAAAAATACAATGGCATTCTTCAGTGTGCATCTGTAACCTGTACTTTGAATGGCTGCCCCCATGGCCACGCAGCAGCTTGTTTTTATAATATGTAGTAGTGTTTCTGAAGTGACCACACCAATTGTCATAGTGCAGGAAGACACTGCATTATATTTTAATTACTTTAATACACTTTACAATTGTTCCTTTAACCATCTGTATAATATACTGCCATATCCTGCTGCCTTATTTTAGCAGCGCGGAAGGATTCCTTTAAATGCAACACTATCCTTAGTCTCCAGACCGGATCCTTACTGTGGCTCGGCCCTGGGCCTACTTTAGATGCAAATGGCATGGTCTGCAAAGCTGAAAAATGCTTCCAGGCGAGGGCAAGCAGTAAACCGAAAGGAACATTACTGCAGAGGAATCAGCACAGATTTATCTGCCTCTATAACATGCCTTCCGCTGCTGCACAGTCGGCTTAAACCTGCCATGGGAAAACACAGCCATGAACCCGAAGTCTGTGGGAAGGCGACTCGATAAGCAAGGCTTCCATACTGAAAACACTTAAGGCTTCCTCTGTTTCCCATCCCTGTGCACTAATCCCAGGGGAATCACAACTAAAGCAAATGGCCAAATAAATTGTTTTTGTAAATATAACAAATTCCTGGAAGCAGTATTGGTCTGCCCCTTTTTGTCCTTTTTTGCCTTGCTGGTTCTGACTTCAGAAACAAAGTAGCAGAAGACAACTGCCAGACTGGTGAAAATATGCATGGCTGTCTGCTAGCAGTGAAATGAATGGCATTCTTCACTGGGCACTTTCAGGTGTTTCGTGCTATTGGCCAGCCTAGACATAACTCTTAGATTATGGGTGAATGTGGTAGGGATGCACTGAATCCAGGATTCGGTTCGGGATTCAGACAGGAATCGGCCTTTTTCAGCAGGATTCGGCAGAATCCTTCTGCCTGGCCGAAACCGAATCTGAATCCTAATTTGCATATACAGGGAGGGAAATTGCATGACTTTTTGTCACAAAACCAGGAAGTAAAAAAATGTTTTCAGCTTCTCACCCCTAATTTGCATATGCAAATTAGGATTCAGTTCGGTATTCGGCCGAATCTTTCGCGAAGGATTCGGGGGTTCGGCCGAATCCAAAATAGTGGATTCGTTGCATCCATAGAATGTGGTGCAGTCCTCGATAAGAAGGTGCAAAGCCCAATTTGAAACACATAGGGGGGAATTCAAAAGTGGTGATATTGAGACAAAATAAAAGTGGAGATAAAAATGTTTTCCCACCAAATTCACAATTTTCTATCTCCACTTTAGTGCATTTGTCTTTTAAACACACTTTTCATATTTTGTCTATCGAACAACATTTTTTTTCTGAATTTGTCTTGAACTCTTACTAAACCTGTCAGTCAGCCATCAAATTGTAATTTTGTGGGGGAGGGGGTTTATTTTACCTAGGAAAATTCTACATCATTTTCTTCAGCATAACCTGGGCTTTCTAAATCTGGGGGAAGGGGATTTGTATCAGAAATATGTTTGTATTATCAAGTGTCTTAAAAAAAACACTGAGGCAACTTTGAGCAACTATTGAAAACGCATTGTCGCGTGTGCATTAGCGCAGGCAACATTTCATTGCAACCTATGGGGAAAAATGGTGAGGCAGTTCGAGGAGATAGTCGCTCAAAAAGACGAGGCGATTAGTTGCCAGGCGACAAAATTTCCTCGTATGGACTAGCCCTAAAACTAGTAAAATGACCCGTATGAGTTAAAAACTTTTTACATTTAAAATTGTATAAAATACACTTTTTTGTTTAATCAGTGTTTTACTTGTTTTGTTAATGAGGCTTTTACACCTATAGCGTTAGATAGAAACATGTTCCCTGACTATAAATCCCTATTAATATAATAATAATTCCCGAATGGGGCACCTACAAGAGGTGAGAAATGAAGATTGGCTGAACCAAAACAGAGCGGATTAATTTAAGATTGATCTGACACACGGGGAAGAGTTATACTGAGATATACTCCATTTTAAAAAATGTCGGGAGAAAATGTCATTTAAAATGTTTGTTTGTGCGCCATTTTATGTTGTTTGAAAGACTGATTCATAAAAGTGTCCGTAAACTGTCTTTCTTTCACTAAAATATGAAAAGTGGCGGTTGAGTCGGCATCAGTTTGTCAATATGGAGTAAGTATTTTACTCCCGTTTAACCACCACTTTTACTCCAAAAATGGTCTCTCTCCAGTTTTGTGAATTCCCCCCATAGTGGAGCGTTTGTTTAGATCAGTGATTCCCTAACCAGTAGCTCTCCAAACTCTTGGATGTTGCTCTCAGGGTCCTCAAAGCAGGTGCTTATTTTTGAATTCCAAGCAAGTTTTAATTGAATAAAAACTAAGTATAGTGCCAAGTAGAGCCTCCTGTAGGCTGCCAGTCCACATACGGAAATAGCCCAATCGCAGAACTTATTTGGCACCCCAATGGACTTTTTCATGTTTGTGTTGCTCCCCAACTCTTTTTATATTTGAATGTGGTTCACAGGTAAAAAAAAAAAAAAAAGGTTGGGGACCCCTGGTTTAGATTAAGCCCCATAAACTCTGCCTCAAGCTAGAACTCTATCATTGTAGCTTACAGGGATGTAGTTAGCAGTTTATTAGTCAAACCCAGCACAGTTATGGTGGCATAAAAAGTATGTCTCCCTGAACCCCCTCCAAGCCCCCCCTCCAGACAAGCAGATGATATGATGGCTCATTAAAAAAAAAAAAAAGGGGGGGGGGGAGACCAACTAAATAGGCCCAGTTAACATCATAAGAACATTTAAATGATAAGCATGCCTGCTCTTTATAAGCCACACAACACCAGGTACCAGTATCAGGAAGTGAAGGTTCTATATTATCCAACATATTGCAATTCTTCCCCAAACTGAGCTTTCTAAGAACAGCAAAGATAATGCTCAATGACTTGGCAGCCCAGACAATTCTATTGGACAGAGTTCCAGTGGCTGAAAGGGACTGGGCAGAGGGCAGGGCACAAGCGCCGCTGAAAGAATAATTAACGGGAGAGAAAGAATTCTATGCCCTGTATTGCCTGGTTACATGCTCCTGGGAAAGGAGAAGGGCTCACACAATCACAGTTATGTTTCCGCAGACTGGAATCTGCCACTGGAATGTGTCGGAATATAAATGGGAAGGTTGCAGAGATTAGGAAAAGGCTCCCACACATCCCCCGGCCCACCAACCAGGGCCCCCTGGGTACTCACAGCAGCTTATTTTTAGCCAAATCTATATTAAAGGGGAAGTAGAATAGCTACAAAATGCACCCATGTTCACGTTTAACAAATATTGAGGGATATAGAACTGTACAAAGCACAATTTAGCAGGAGAATCCCCAAAGTTTGCTTATAGCTTAATGGTATTTGTCTTTACAGGCAATGTCTGCATAAGGATAACCCAATACTACGCAATTAGGTAGAATTACCCCGTAAAGGAGAAGGAAAGTCGTTATTACATTATTTACATGAAGCAGGGTTTTACACATGAGCTGTTTTATGCAATATCTTTTTATAGAGACCTACATTGTTCGGGGGATATAGTTCTCCTTTAATAAAAATGGTTTACTCATACCTTTATGGTATCTTTGTACGGACCATGAGAAAACGTAGGGGACTGTTCCTGCTGAATTGTGCTTAGTACAGGGTAATACCTGCCATAGTTTAATGGTATCTCTCTGTACAGGCTGTAAGCACATCAGAATACCTATGCTGCCATGGCTAACCATCTTCCTCTATGAAGCACAATGTAGCAGGAACATCCCCCTAAATTTGCTCATAGCGTGTGTGTGTGTGTGTGTGTATAAGCACTGCGTATCTTGACAACGCTATATAAATAAATGATGATGATGGATATATATATATAATACACAAAAGCCATGAATATCCTGTAAATTATATCCTTATAAACGGTGAGTTCTGATGTCATCAGTTATAAACGGTGAGTTCTGATGTCATTTCTGTCACATGACTCATTGAAATTTGTGTATTATAATAAATAAAGTACCCCCAGTTGTAGAATATGAGGATATTATAAGTTACCTCGGAGTTCCATGACCTGTATAAAAACACTCGGCCTTCGGCCTCGTGTTTTTATATGGTCATGAAACTCCTCGGTAACTTATAATATCCCTATATTTTACAAAAGGGGGTACTTTATTCACTATATATATATATATATATATATATATATATATATATATATATATATATATATATATATATATATATATATATATATATATATATATATATATATATATATATAAAATATATACACCTTAAAAATATGCTATCCTGTGTATTGCCCTGTTCCAAGCACAATTCAGCAGGAACAGCTCCAGAATGCTGTGCTAGCATGCAGAAAGATATATTAACATCTATTTCCCTGAGCACAGTACAATTTAGCATTAGCAGCCTGCTAAATTTGCTTCTAATTAAACTACACGCGACATACGAGTTTCTATGTGCTGCAGACAACTGAACAAATCTTTAACGTTTAGTCATTTTAAATGTAGAGAAAAAAAACAAGATGTTCCTGATGCTCGAAGAATCAGTTGACATCATGAAATTCAGGCTCCGAACAAACTATAGGCTTTTGCCAGGATTAATAAGAGGAAATAAGCAATTAAACACTTCCTCTGATGATGCCTGATTAAACTACAAGTTGCCTATGTTAATCCCTTGCTGCTCATTACATTTTTTTTGCTTCTCCCTTAGAGTGGTTCTGTCCTACAATATCAATATAAATAGGGTTAGCCCCAAAACGATCTCATTTCATGGAAAACATGTATAATCTGTGAGATCAGAAGGAAGTAGAGGCTCTCTCCTTTGCACATGCACAGTAAGAAAGGTCTCAGGAAGGGTCTCTGGGGGGGCACCAACAAGCATACAGCTGCCAGCAATAACCCAAAACTAACAGGGATAATGTTTTGCTTTATATTCATAAGGCAGGAAATGTTTACTTCCTCCCAAACCACATAACACTGGGTAGGAGGCTGCTGCACCAAGTGTCATTCCTCTTTAACTCACACTAACACTGACCAGGAGATTTCTGTGCACATCTAGGGGCAGATTCACTAACTTCGAGTGAAGGATTCGAATGAAAAAAAATTCGAATTTCGAAGTATTTTTTGGGTACTTCGACCATCGAATTGGTTAAATTCGTTCGAATTTGATCGAAATCGAACGATTCGAACGATTCGAAGTAAAAATCGTTCGACTATTCGACCATTCGATAGTCGAAGTACTTTCCCTTTAAAAAAAACTTCGACCCCCTACTTCGGCAGATAAAACCTACCGAAGTCAATGTTAGCCTATGGGGAAGGTCCCCATAGGCTTGCTAAACTTTTTTTTGATCGAAGGATATTTATTCGATTGTTTGATTAAAATCCTTCGAATCGTTCGATTCGAAGGATTTAATCGTTCGATCGAACGAAAAATCTTTCGATCGTTCGATCGAACGTTTAGCGCTAAATCCTTCGACTTCGATATTCGAAGTTGAAGGATTTCAATTCGAGGGTCGAATTTCGAAGTATTTTTAACTTCGAAATTCGACCCTTAGTGAATCTGCCCCCTAGTATCCGGGAGAGCAATATTAAGGGGCAGATTTAGCACAATCAGAGTTGGGGGGGGGGAAAGATTTTTTATAGTTAAGAAAAAACATGTCAAAATATTCCTGCGCTGTGTTTATTCGCGGGGAAAAAAGTTGAATGCCATTCAGAATTGCATTGTCTCATTAATTTTCCATGAGGCTGAAAATCTCATAAGCTGGGAAAATAAAGTTGTCAGAGCACATTGACTTCTATACAACCGTGCCAGCCTTTACTTGCAGAGTTTTTTCCAGACACTTTTCGTGGTTTTATTCTATTCCTATCATTTTTATAGGAATGTGTCCATATCGATTTAATGATTGGCGACTATTCGAGGTTACAAAGAACATTCTCGAGTATATTCGCACTGGTATTTTTTTGATAAATTAACCCCCTTAAAGGCCAACTAATGCGCAAGTCTCTGCATCTGCCCAGTTAGAGCACAAACTATCCCATCTGCCAGAGAAATGGATTTAAATGGGCATCTCTATTCCTGATATAGAACAGTGAGATTGCATGAACTGCAAGAAAGTAGGCTAATTAGTAAAAAAACATATTGGCCTACACAAGCAAAAATTGTTTTTAGAACAAGGCAAGGGATTTCCTATAATGTTGGGAAAAGGGGGTGTAATTTACTTTTCCCTGGGGAAATACTGCTCCTATGTAAGGGTGTTTCTATGGTTTAAATACAATTGTTAGATTTTACTCTTAAGGGGGAAAGCAATTAAAATCACAAGCGTTGTTTAAAGGAAAACTTTACCCCCCCAAACAATGTAGGTCTCTATAAAAAGATATTGCATAAAACATCCCATATGTAAAATCCTGCTTCATGTAAATAAACCATTTTCATAATAATATACTTCTAGTAGTATGTGCCATTGGGTAATCATAAATAGAAAATTGCCATCTGTTGCTTAAGTATTCATTTTGGAGGTATAATTTTCCTTTAAAGGGGTTATTCACCTTTAAATTAACTTTTAGTATGGCATAGAGAGGGATATTCTGAGACAATTTGCATATGGTTTTCATTTTTATTTTATTTGTGGTTTTTGAGCTTTTTATTCAGCATCTCACCAGCTTGCAATGTTAGCAATCTGGTTGCTAGGGTCCAAATGACTAGTAAATATGCATTGAATTGAATAAGAGACAGGAATATGAATAGGAGTCTGAATAGAAAAATGACTAATAAAAAGTAGCAATAACAATACATTTTGTAGCCTTACAGGGCATTTGTTTGTAGATGGGTCATTGACCCCATTTGAAAGCTGGGAAGTCAGAGAAGGCAAATAATTGAAAATAAATAAATAAAGCCCAATTGAAATGTTGCTTAGAATTACCATTCTATAACATACAAAAAGTTAACTCTAAGGTGAACCACCGCTTTAATGTGTTTTTTTCGTGTGTGTGAATGTTTAGCGCTGCACGCAATGTTAAATCATTCGCTGAGCAAAAACACCTGCTCTGGAGTTTCGTTAAATATTTTGTTGCAAAAAAGCTGTCATTGCAAAATTTTATCACATGCACTATGCATGTTCGCAAAAGCCATGTCTGAAATTGGCACCAATGTATTATTTTAATACTCTATAGGCCCTTGCCACCAATGTTTTTTGAAAAAATATTCTTTGGAGGCCCAATTTTTTTTTTTTTTTTTAACTTCTAATGGCGGCCCTGATTCCAGCTAAGTCTTATCCTAAAATGCACAGCAGCACAGTACAGCACTACATGAGGACAACTAAAGGGTTTTTCATGGTGTTTATCTGCCTGAAACAATGAGACGATGTTACATGCAGTTCTAGGAAGCAAAACAGGAATTAACTGTACAGTTTCTTTTCTCGGCATTTCAGGAGGCACATGTAAATATTGGCTATTTTAAGTGCTAAGGGAGAAAACTGGGTGGTGCCTACTTGCACAGCCACAAGCCTTACCCCAACTACAGGCCTATATACTTACTATATCCTACTTCTACAACAGGTACCTTCTCTCCCTACTATACCTGCTATCTCACAGTCACAGTCCCTTCCCAGAGACTATTATCCCACTGTTACTATAGGCACCATCTCTCCCTACTATACCTGCTATCCTACAGCCACAGTCCCTTCCTAGAGACTATTATCCCACGGTTACTATAGGCACCATCTCTCCCTACTATACCTGCTATCCTACAGCCACAGTCCCTTCCCAGAGACTATTATCCCACGGTTACTATAGGCACCATCTCTCCCTACTATACCTGCTATCCCACAGCCACACTCCCTTCCCAGAGCTACTTCAGGCTGATCAGCCCCTATAAACAATGTTTAGGTCCTCTCAAAAGATTAAGTCAGGCGTATCAGGTGTATCAATTCCACTTGCACTTTTTGAATGTATAGCTTTGGCCTTGAGGTGGTCATATCCTGGGCAGGTTGTGTAGGACAGAGCAGAAAGTCATCAGTGTAGAGCCAGAGACAGTAGTATTACTTGTTCCCTAACAAATAACCCTTCTCAGTAAATAAGGTACATTGAGTTACCGGGTCAAATTCTGTCTGTCAGCACAAAATGCGAGTGTGAGGAAAAGAGAGTGCAAGAGGGAGTGTGAAGGCAATGCAAACATTTCAGGGAGTGATTCTTTGCACATCTGTTGCTCTTATTGACCTTGCTTATATCCGGCAAAAAGAGTAATCTTATCTAATTATCTGTAAGGCATGGGAAACCGATCTGCCCCACCCACTGAAATCCAAGTACAACAGATGATCTGGCAGACCCCCAGTGTTAAATCAGCATATACAAGACAAGCAAAGCATAAGCCATAACTAGATCCAATAAAAGAGGCTATACACCCCCACCACAGTGGAACATTCCAACATGGAGTGATGTGTAAACAAACAACTCTCTGGCACTAAAGGAGTGCAACTATGCAAGTTATGAAGCCAAACCTGAGCACAGACACAGAGTGAGCAGCCGCATGGCCTCTGTTGGCAGATATATACAAATCCCACTTTGAGAGGAGTATTTAAAAAAGTATGGGGGGGGGGGGGGACGACAATTTTTCATGTGCTATAAAGGCAAAATTACAATTTTGCTTGATGAAAGTTGGAACTCACCATTATGCATTAAATATTACATTTTGCATCTGTCCATTCTGTTCTCTGGTTCGGTAATCAGCAGCCAGGTCTCCTCTTTCCACTACTGGTTCTGACATTTGAAACCAGATCACTAGAAACGGACCGATACTGCTTTCAATAGCAGTTGCGTGACTTTAAAACCACTGAAAAGGTGTATTTAATGTATAATGCAGGTAAAATTTATTTTATTAGGCACAATTGATTTGTTTTGGTTTACTTCCCCTTTAAGTGAGGTTTTAGAATAGCGTTCATGGAGCCACATAATTATTCCACTGCAGCAATGTGGCAATAGCTATCTCCCCTAAAGCTAACACTTTAGATATAACAATGCCTTGCATTTTTCTGTGATTCACTAGCTGTAGAGGACATTCATAGCATTGAGGGAACTGGAGTTGTGACTGTATGAGAGAGGATACGGATTATCATCATTATTATACTTATTACCTCACTTTATATAGCACATATTTTGCAGCACTACATACAGAGATAATACATCACTCACATCAGTTCCTGCCCCAGTGGAGTTTTCAGTCAAAGATCCCTGGGGTCAGTATTATCTAGGGATTCTCCAAACACCTATTTTAGGAATTTGGCCTTTCAGAAAGGATTTGGCTAAAACCAGAAGCAAAAGTTCGGGATTCTGCCTTTTTCAGCGGGATTCAGATTCGGCCGAATCCTTCTGCCTGGCTGAACCAAATCCGAATCCTACTTTGCATTTGTAAATTAGGGGCAGGGAAAGAACTCATGTGACTTTGTCACAAAACAAGGCAGTGAACAAATGTTTTCCCATTCCCACCCATAATTTGCATATGCCGAATAGTGGATTCAGTGCATCCCTAAAAATCGGGACTGTCCCACAAAAAACGGGACAGTTGGAAGGTATGCTACCCTATGCACCACAGTACTGCTCATGCTGCTTTCAATAACAATTAACTTATGATTTCAAAACCATGAAAAATTGACTAACAAAAATTACAACCCAACTCCATCCAAAAACAGTTTAGCATAGTGAAAGAAAGCTGAATTTTAAACAACTTTCTAATATCTATTCATTACCCGTGGGTTTAAATAACATAACTATTAAAAGCAGCGTGTGTCACATTTTTTTTGACTCTTGAAATAGTGGTGCATTAGTCAGCTGTCTTCTACTACACTGTTTCAGGAGTAAGAACCAGTAGCGCAGAGAAAAAAATTAATCAGAAAACATGCAAGAATGCACACTGGAGAATTGCTTTCATTAGGCAAATAATAGTTTTAGGGTTCACATCCCACTTAAGGAGGTTGTTCGCCTTTGAGTTAACGTTTAGTATGATGTAGAGAGTGATATTCTGAGACTATTCGCAATTGGTTTTTATTTTTTATTATTTCTGTTTTTTAGTTATTTAGCTTTTTATTCAGCAGCTCTGCAGTTTGCAGTTTCAGCAATCCGATTGCTAGGATCAAATTAGCCTAGAAACCATACATTGATTTGAATAACAGACTGGAATATGAATAGGAGAGGGTCTGCATAGAAAGATGAGTAATAAAAAGTAGCAATAACAATACATTTGAAGCCTTACAGAGCATTTGTTTTTTAGATGGGGTCAGTGACCCCCATTTGAAAGTTGGAAAGAGTCAGAAGAAGGAGGTAAATAACTCAAAAACTATAAAAATAAATAATGAAGACCAATTGAAAAGTTACTTAGAACTGGCCATTCTAAAACATACTAAAAGTTAACTTAAACACTGAAGCAATGACAAAGCAGCTAGATTCCGTAGGTAAGTCCTTTCTCAGGCAGGGCTGAAGGAGAGAAAATGAGGAGGATGAAGGACTTGCCAACATCCGATTAGAAAGCACAGTGCTATAGGAAATATAAAAGGAAGTAGTCAGCATGCCACAAAGCAATCAGGCAGTTACTGTAGAAACCAAGCTTTGGGCAATTCATAGCAGCACCCTCTTTGCTCTCTATGTGAGGATGAAGACCGCAACCACAATGAAAGCTGGGAAACGGAAAAGCACAAGAATGAATGGGGGAGCAGAAAGTGCAGCCACCCAGAGCCCCGCCACATCTGCTCCTGTAGGCTGAGACGGTAATTCATTAAAGCACATCATGTAATGCTTGTGGAATTCCAAGCTCCCCCAGCCGCCTGAACACAAAGGCAGCTTGCTGCTCACATCCTATTGGGACAAAATGCTTTGAGAGCAAGGCTGAGACTGCCTGCAATGCAACAGTTCCTTACTGTGCTCAGCAGCACTACGGGGCCACAAGAGAGGGGTAGACTTCCAGGACAACTAAATACTGATGTACAGAAGTCCGGTGGCCAGAGATATGCATGTATAGCTGCAATCAGGTATCCAGGACATTCCACATAGCCCTATAGCACATCTCCAGTCTTCCATGCCCAGAGAAGAGACCTCAGCAGTCCCAAAAGCTTTTGTACCAGTAACTGGTAACTTTTTATTTACTAAATATGCAGGGTGGTCTGGCACATACCAACAGGAATTAGGGGCTTTAGGCAAGGGACACAACCAGCTGAAATACGCCGGCTGTTTTCAGCCCTACAGCGAGTAGCAGCCTGTTCTCTCTTCCACATTTAGAAGTGATGCAAAAACAGACTCGGCAGATTTCGGTGAAGAACTGCGTCTCAGCATTTTAAGCCGAAATCTGCTGAAGTCTGTCTGCACCAGGTTTGGGCCAGACGGGGCTGAAATCCGTAAGCTAATTGCAACCCGACTGCTAGCCGAATCTCCGGCTCTCTTCATGTCCGGAAGAGACATGAAGCGGAGCGAACTCATTTTGGCTAAAACTGGAAAGTCTTGCGTTTCTTTGCCGAAATTCATCAAGCCGGAGCAGACACATGGACTCTGAACACTGAAGAGCATAAGAAGAGGATTCTGCTAGCGGTGGTGGATGAAAGCAGCCTGCGAATTTCAGCAGGCCCTGGCCTTAGTGCCCCATATCTGCAATGCAAGCTCACAATCTAGAAGCATGCACATATATACAGTCTTCATTCTTTGAGAAGAGCAAGAGTTTAAGCAATCATGGCAGCCCCCACATATAAATATATCTATTATAAAAGGGAGAGGCCAATTGTGGACTGAAGAGGAACTCACCCAATCACAATGGCAAGCATTCTGTTGAAAGCATCATAAATGGGCAAAGTGAACTGCAGGCTCTGTAAGCAGTGGCCAAGCCGACAGCCAGAGGCATGGCCATCAGACAGATAACTTTGGCTAGTGTGACAGCTTTGCTTTAGAATTTTTTATGTCATCATATAACACATGGGAAACTGTTTCCATGTTCTAAAAATCATAGCAAGGAACCATCTTTGATATATTGTTGTTTATGGTACATTCTCTACTTGGAGTAAGGTTCTTAGTGGGGTCCCTCGGGGCTCTGTATTGGGTCTACTTTTATTTAACTTGTTCATTAATGAATTAGGGGAGGTTATTTTAAGTAATGTATTGTGTTTACACAAAAACTATCCAGCCCAATCCAGGATGTGGCATCCTTGCAACAGGATCTTGACAAACTAGAACTAGAGAAGGGCAACTAAGCTGGTAAAATGTATTGAAAACCTTAGGGGATGTTCACGCTGGAGAAGAGGCGCTTAAGGGGTGATATGATAACTATGTATAAATATATACGGGGAACATATAATAATCTCTAATGCTTTATTTACCTGTTGGTCTTTCCAGCTGACACGAGGTCACCCATTCCGATTAGAAGAACAGAGGTTCCGCCTAAATACTCGGAAGGGGGTTTTTTTTTTTCAGTGAGAGATGTGAATATGTGGAATTCTCTCCCTGAATCAGATGTACAGGCTGATACATTAGATAACTTTAAAGGGATACTGTCATGGGAAAATTTTTTTTTCCCAAAATGAATCAGTTAATAGTGCTGCTCCAGCAGAATTCTGCACTGAAATCCATTTCTCAAAAGAGCAAACGGATTTTTTTATATTCAATTTTGAAATCTGACATGGGGCTAGACATATTGTCAATTTCCCAGCTGCCCCAAGTCATGTGACTTATGCTCTGATAAACTTCAAACACTCTTTACTGCTGTACTGCAAGTTGGAGTGATATCACCCCCTCCCTTTTTCCCCCCAGCAGCCAAACAAAAGAACAATGGGAAGGTAACCAGATAGCAGCTCCCTAACACAAGATAAAAGCTGCCTGGTAGATCTAAGAACAACACTTAATAGTAAAAACCCATGTCTCACTGAGACACATTCAGTTACATTGAGAAGGAAAAACAGCAGCCTGCCAGAAAGCATTTCTCTCCTGAAGTGCAGGCACACGTCACATGACTTGGGGCAGCTGGGAAATTGACAAAATGTCTAGCCCCATGTCAGATTTTAAAATTAAATATAAAAAAATCTGTTTGCTCTTTTGAGAAATGGATTTCAGCACAGAATTCTGCTGGAACAGCACTATTAACTGATTCATTTCGAAAAAACTTTTTTTTCCCATGACAGTATCCCTTTAAGAACGGGTTAGATGGCTTTTTAGCAGGTGAGGGAATACAGGGTAATGGAAGATAGCTCATAGTAAGAGTTGATCCAGGGACTAGTCCGATTGCAATTTTGGAGTCAGGAAGGAATTTAATTGGAGAGGCCTTAAGTGTTTTTTTTTTTTTTTTGCCTGGATCAACTAGTAGTTAGGCAGGTTAAAATAGAGTTAAAAGGTTAAACTTGATGGTTGTGTGTCTTTTTTCAACCTAACTTGCTATGTTACTATGTTACATTCACTGTTTAAAGTGCAAACAGTCTTCCAAAGCTTTACATGTGCATCCATGGACAGCCTGCCCCCGCTGTTCATTCTCCACGGCTGTCCTGATCACTAGAGCCCACGGGGAGATGTTCCCTTTTCTGGTTACTGCTTCTGAGCTAATTCCGATTCCATTAATTGAACAAATTGGGTCAGGGAAGATTAAGATGGGCCCTGCTAATGCAGCCAAAGAGGAAATAGCAAAAAGCACATCTTTACAAAGAAAATCATGGGATTTGAGGCTTTCTGACAATATGCCAAGGTCAAAAGCAGAACATGCTGCTGGACTAGTAAGAATCGAGCCAGGGCTACTGCCCTACTACAGTTATTGAAATGGAAAGTGTTTACCTATGATTGTAAACAAAGTCTAATATTTCCCGATTGTGTAATATATTGTGCTCACTGGAACCCCTTGGCTGTGGTGAGTGCACACAACTGCACCTCTCCCATACCTCCCAACATTTTGGAAGTAAAAAGAGGGAAAAAAATTTTTTTGTAGCAGCAATTTTTTGACCACACCCCTTTCTGTGGCCACACCCCCTAATTACCATGTTTGTTTTACAAAATTTGGCAGGTTATGAAAGTTTGAAAATATTTCTCCTCATCTAAACTGTGTTTTTGTGTCTCAAAATTGTTACAAAGTATCTTATTTGCACCTGTTAGTTGTTGTGGGCTCTCTGCTAAAAGCCAATTAAGTGAGAAACTGTTTCTTTTTCTGGCTGTTCAGTGCAGAGAAAAGAGGGACTTTCCAGTACAAATGAGGGACTGCGGGTTGAGCTGTCAAAAGAGGGACTGTCCCTCCGAAAAAGGGACAGTTGGGAGGTATGCTCTCCTGCTGAACACATCCAATTAGAATGTTTCAGAACAAAACACTCCAAAATCCAGCAGTGACTGGATGGATGGATCACGAGGGCACAATGTTTCCACAACACAATACTGTGCTCAAGTGATAAATACTGAATGTTAAAGTGCTCACAATCATGGATGCCTCGGTCTTTTATTTCTATGCTGCTAATGAATTAGCTGCCCAGAACCTTACTTAAAGGAATAGTAACACAAAAGCGTTTTAAAGTAATGAAAATATCATGTACTTTTGCCCTGCACTGGTAAAACTGATCTGGTTGCTTCAGAAACACTACTATAGTTCATGTAAAGCTGCTGCTGTGTAGCAATGGCGGAAATTGAAAAAAGACTATATGGCACAGGATAAATAGTGGATAACAGAATCTGCTGTGTAATATGAGCCTTTTCTCCTTTGAATGGCTGCCCCCATTGCTACACAGCAGCTTATTTATAAAAACAATAGTAGTGTTTCTGAAGCAAATACAGCAGTTTTACCAGTGCAGAGCAACACTACGTCATATTTTTATTACTTTAAAATACTCTAATTTTTTTGATGTTACTGTTGCTTTTATGGTGGTGGCTGGAGTGGCTAAATGCCTTCCGTCCAGTTAAAATTTGAATCGTCTCATGAGGAAACTTCAGGCGACTTCAGAAAGCCGAATCGATCCGAGTACCATCCCGCCGGCAATTTACATTATAGCGGGCGGGAAGGCATTTAGAGGAAAATAGGTGCCCAAGAAGAGTCGATTTGTCGCTGGGCAACTAATCTCCCCAAGTAGCCACATCTGCCACTACCTTAAGGTGCCCATACACCAACCTGCGTGGTATCAGAACAAACATGTTTAAACATACGATTTGTCCATCAACTAAAAAGATCATTTCAGGCGATATTGCCAGGAAAACTGAGGGTAGCTGCCTGCTTGGCCCTTCAAACATAGATTGCACTGGGACCAATAAATGTTTTTTTTTATCCTGGCCGATCAATTTTCTGACAGATGTCGGACAAAATGAGATGTACGATCGTTCGATTCACATGATAATTTGGAGGATTGGTGGGATTTCGCTTAAATCGGTCGTTCAGCAAAGAAAAATCTTTGCTCCTATGGGGACCTTTAAGGTGTGAAGATCCAAATTACAGAAAGATACGTTATCCATAAAACCCCAGGCCCTGAGCATTCTGGACAACAGGTCCCATACCCGTACAAGCAAAAACCACCAGTTAAACAAGATAAATGGGCCTTATCTGTAACACAATAAATATAGTTTTAAGCCTTGTATAATCAATGTGATTAATTTGTCATTTTAACTTACAGTGGCATAGCAGTAGGCTTATATTTAACATAAACAGCGCATGTGTGTCTTCATCCCTTCACTTTATATTGCATGACTCTCAGTCAATGCAGTTATAGCTGCCGAAGAGAGAAGATCTGCTTCTGTCCATCTGCCTGCAAAACGCATGGGGAGAGCAGCAGAGCCAATAATAACAACAAAACTGCTTATCTTATATGAAAAGTTGAGAGCCGAATACAAGAGCAAGAACAATTGCACACTGTACTCAAACCACAACCAGCCTTTCATAGATTTTTAGATAAGGAGCAGCTCATTATACAGAGGCATTACAGTGAACAGGTGATTTGCTTTGTGCACACACAAACAGGAAAAAAAACATGACTTTACTTTCAGTTTTAGAGTTTGCAAAATTTAATGCAAGTTAAAGGGATTGTTGACCTTTGAGATAACTAGAGAGTGATATTCTGAGATAATTTGCAATTGGTTTTCATTTTTTATTATAGAAGGTTTTTGAGTTTAGCTTTTTATTTAGCACTTCTTCAATTTGCATTTTAAGCAATCTGGTAACTAGGGCCCAAATTACCATAGCAACCATGCATTGATTTGAATAAGAGACTGGAATATGAATAGGAGAGGCCCGAATAGAAGGATCAGTAATAAAAAGTAGCAATAACAATACATTTGTAGCCTTACAGAGCATTTGTTTTTAGAAGGGGACAGCGACGCCTATTTGAAAGTTGCAAAAAATCAGAAAAAAAGAGAAATAACAATACAACTATAAAAAATAATGAAAACCAATTGAAAAGTTGCTTAGAATTGGCTGTCCTATAACATAACAGTTAACTTAAAGGTGAACCACCCCTTTAACAACAAAAAATGTTCTGTAATGCAAACAATAGGCCAAAGGTATGTTCTGCACAAGCACTATTCACTGAACTAGTGTTGAAAAGAGGAGTATACTGCCCCTTTAAAAAGATCTATGCACTCCCACAATGCAGCTTAAAGGAAAACTATACCCCCAAAATGAAAAATTGAGCAACAGATTATATCAAATAGTTTATATCAAATTAAGTGGCATATTAAAGAATCTTATCAAACGGGAAAATATATTTGAGTAAATATTGCCCTTTTACATCTCTTGCCTTGAGCCACCATTTTGTGATGGTCTCTGTGCTGCCTCAGAGATCACCTGACCAGAAATACTACAACTCTAACAGGAAGAAGTGTGGAAGCAAGAGACAGTGTGTGTGCACAGTGAATCGTACGATCCCAGGGGGCTGCCCTTATTTTATAAAATGGCTATTTTCTATTTATGATTACCCAATGGTACCCAATACTACTAAAAAAAATATATTATGAAAATGGTTTATTTTCATGAAGCAGGGGTTTACATATGAGCTGTATTATGCAATATCTTTTTATAGAGACCTACATTGTTTGAGTATAGTTGTAAATCATGATAAGTGGGTAATTAGAACCATTTTAATGCCCCTCAATAATAAGGGTGATGGCACATGTTGAGATTAGTCGGCCGTGATAAATTTGCTCTACTGCGGCCTGTCCTCACGAGGCAACTTTGAGCTACTTGACAAAAACCAAGCAACACATGTTTCCCCAGCAGCCATTTTAATTGTTGCCCCATGTGTGCAGTTCAAGGGGTACTGGAAGTTGCAGTTTAACATCTGCTGTGCTGCTCAGCTTACCCAATTAATAGCTAGGCACTTTCAACATAACCGCACCCGGAGTATACAGGACCTTATTTAGAAGAAATGGGTGTGCTTCCACTTACCGCAGTGTGGGAATAAAAAATGTAAACAAAGCAGTAACCAGTGAGGAGAATAAATAAGAGAAGTGCCCAGAGCTAGTTGTTTGGCTCCTCACCGCAGAGAAAGGCAAGAAGAAACATGTGCAGCATGAGCCCCTCTGCTCCCTAATGTACAGACACACATGCTGAGGAAGCATTCCTGCTCCCCTTGCCTACACTTGCCCAGCAATAAACCTACACAATGGCTTATTATAGGCACAAAAAAATGAGGTGTACAGCCACAGCATAACCATATATAAACATTGAACTCATTTATAAAGAGCAGGCACATTTACAGAGATTATACATCATTCCCATCAACCGCTGCACCAGTTGAGCTTACAATCTAAGGTTCATACCACATTCACACACACAGTTTTTGGGTGTAGGAGGAAACCAAAGTTCCCGGAAGAAATCCACACATGCCTTGGAGATTGAACATCACATTATGTTTGACCCTAGGCCCCACATTACCTCCATTAAGGATTTATACCAGTGTGCCATGGATTCTACATAGTGCGGCACATGCAGGGTTAAAGGGCATGTTTCAGTTCCCTTACCAATGAGAGGCCCAGGATGTTTGGCAGAGCGTGTGATGCTGAAAGGTTATTCACTGAACAAGCTTAATGCATTTGGCTGCTATGGAGTCTCAGTGCTGTGTGTGTGGGTGCTCTCTCCTCCACTACATGAACACACAGTGACAAGATAAACAACTGCCTGGGACATCTGTCACACACAAACACAAGCATTGCACGGCCAGCAACTGGCACTTACACTTAGGGACACTTCCTCACCTCCCAAACCAGCATCAACTGATAGAACCACAGCCACAAGTCATCCTTCTTGTTCACTGCAGGGGGCGCAGTGCCATCTAGGTAAATGCTTTCATCCCAAATCTCACCCTAACTGGCCTTTGAATTGGGCTCCCCTAATTCATAACAAGGTTACAGATATAAAGAAACATTGGGGTAACAGTAACCCTGCTATAGTTCCAGGGATACTCAGGACACAAATAAACACTTACCCCAAATCTCACCCTAACTGACCTTCAGGCTGGGGCCCCTTAGCTCATAACAAGGTTACAGATATATAGAGTCAACTACAAGAGGTCCTCTGCACTCAACCCATTATCAATATATTTAAGACAGAGACATTTTGTGCATACTGCTACTAAAAAATGCCTTACCCTTTAAACAACACAGGGATTGTTTGTCCATATATTGCAATATATTTAAGCTGGCCAACTACGTCAAAGTCATCCCATATCTGGCCAGTCCTACGCTTAATTTTCATCTGATTCATTAAGAATTCAATTGCTTAATTATACATTTTACAAAGGGACTAAGTTTTACCTGCAACTTACGAGCTGCTTTCAAAGTAAAACTCCCAAACTTGGCTGCCATTTTATTAGACACCAGTGGGATCACCTGACTATAGCTGGGAGGGGTGGGAGCTACAACATTGCACCCCCGCCTAATGGTTTTAAAAAATAGTGGAGAGCACAACTTTCCCTTGTTTGTTATAGTTATACAGGAGCAGTGACCAGCTCCATGTTGTAGCTCCCACCCCTCCCAGCTATAGTGCAGAGGACCTCTTGTAGTTGACTATATGTATTTTGTGGTCACACCCTCATTGCACCCCCGCCTAATGGTTTTAAAAAATAGTGGTGAGCACAACTTTCCCTTGTTTGTTACAGATATATAGAAACATTGGGGTAACAGTCATCCTGCTATAGTTCCAGGGGTACCCAGGGCACAAATAAACACTCACCCCAAATCTCACCCTAACTGACCTTCAGGCTGGGCCCCCTTAGTGCATAACAAGGTTACAGATATATAGAAATATTGGGGTAACAGTCACCCTGCTATAGTTCCAGGGGTACCCAGGACACAAATAAACACTCACCCTAAGGGTAAGGCGAGACGAGGAGATTTGGGGAGATTTTGTCGCCTGAGGCAACTTTGGACGACTATTGAAAACGCATCGCCGCGTGTGCATTAGCGCAGGCGACTTTTCATTCTAGCCTATGCGGAAAAGACGCTGAGGCAGTTCAGGGAGATAGTCGCGCAAAAGACGTGGCGATAAGTCGCCAAGCGACAAAATCTCCCCGAATCTCCTCGTCTGGCCTTACCCTAAATCTCACTCTAACTGACCTTCAGGCTGGGCTCCCTTAGTTCATAACAAGGTTACAGATATATAGAAACATTGGGGTAACAGTCACCCTGCTATAGTTCCAGGGGTACCCAGGGCACAAACAAGCACTCACCCCAAATCTCATACTAACTGGTCTTCAGGCTGGGGCCCCTTAGCTCATAACAAGGTTACAGATATATAGAAACATTGGGGTAACAGTCACCCTGCTATAACTCCAGGGGTACCCGGACAACATGTAATCTCCTACTTGGCCTCCAGGCTCATCTCTTCCAAGTGCTTTGGGGCCCTTCACAAGACAAGCCCTGGGAGCCTGGGATTTAGGGAGAGCAGTAAGAGCACACAGCAGTTGGAGAGAGAGAGAGCTATGAGTGCTATGTAGGACTATATGTTAATGTGACAGTATGGGAACACATGATTCCTCGCTCTCTTTAGTGTTTACATCACTGAGTGTTGAAGAGACTGTAATCTGAGCAGAGCAGTGAAGGTTACATACATTCCTGCACGTTACAAGCAGCTGGAGCAACAGGAAAACAAGAACATTTGTAGCCCATTCACACAACACACTCTGGGCAGTTTGGATTCAGTGCAATAGTCTGGCATCAGATTAAAAGACAAAGATTGGTAGAGTGCAAAAGTGGCCACAACACTTAGGGCAGTAGCACACAGTAAGATTTGTTACCCACAATTTTTTTATGCAGGGCTGCGGGCGATAAATATCCAGAAAATGCCTCTCCTTTGCCAATAATTGAAATTAATGGTGGTATGCCCAACTTATTGCTAAATTGCCCAAAGTTTCTTCCAGAAGCAATTTAGTGATCTAACCGTGTGCCATTCCCCTAATTGTATTGTCTAATAGAAACAATATGTCACCTCTTTACCATATGTATAAATACAAATATACAGAGAAGGAATGTTCTAGACACATAATAAGCTATACACTTATACTGTAATGTCTAAGGTAAGCAATATGGCAGCTCCTACCCATATGTATAAATACAAGTATACAGAGAAGGAATGTTCTAGACACATAATAAGCTATACACTTATACTGTAATGTCTAAGGTAAGCAATATGGCAGCTCCTACCCATATGTATAAATACAAATATACAGAGAAGGAATGTTTTGGGCACACTATAAGCTATACCCTTATGCTGTAACGTCTAAGGAAACAATATGGCAGCTCCTCTCTATATGTACTGTATAAATAGAAATATACAGAGAAGGAATGTTCTGGTTACACAATAGGCTTTATTCTCATACTTTACTTTCTATAACCGGTTCCCCATTCGTCTGGTCTGGCCCAATACACATATTATTATATATCTGTGTAACATATTTCTCGGTTTTAGATCTCCATTAGCTGAGCAATAGAGGGGTTAAAAATACAAGCAGTACAATAAAAGAGTACAACAGAGCAATAGCATATTGTCAGTAGGTTTCAGGTCGGGAAAGGGGTCTCACAGCTATATGTGGGTCATACCATTAGTGGACTGGCATACCAGTGGCACAGAGCTTCACTCAGTATAACTACATGGGCTGAACTGCCCATGAAACCATTCAGGGAAAAACTCAGTTTGAGCAATGTTTACTTGCTGGAAAATTCCAACTGCGCTCACTGCCTGGAGCATTGCAAGGCTAGTGCTTGATAGTGTGCTGCAATTTGCATGCCAGCTATAAAGGCCAACTCTGTGCACTGCTTTCTAGCAATCAGAGTGCTGGCACTGGCAAAGGAAGAGTGAGTAAATGGCGAGCAGAATGAATTCTCATTAGGTAGCACGAGTCTGTGTGGGAACCATTTTCTCGGCTGTAGGAAGAGCGAGGGGGGGGAGGCTTCACAGCCAACATGAATTATCTCGGACCTAAATAAGGGGGCACAATCCTGTTAGATTTGAGAATCTCAAAACAAAAAACATTTTCAGTTCTAAAAAAAAAAAAAAAAGGGCAGGGTCTGCTATTCCATGAACTCACGCCCACTTTCTCTGAAACACACATACAGCACCCCCCTCTTGTGCATCAGCGTGCAAGCGTCACAGCCAGCACTTTCTACAAACATCACTGCAACCCCCCCCCCCCCACCAAATGCTTAAAGGAGCAGTAACACAAAAATATTTTAAGGTTCTATGGATTTAGATATAATGCAGACTTACCCTGCACTGAGCCAAATCGCGCGTTTGCTTTAGAAACATGATGACTACAGGGCATGTGTTTACATGGCAAATAACACAAACCTTGCTAAGTACAATAAGTAAAACAGAGGTCTAATTAATTCCAATAATCCAATTTTTATATTCGTCTTTTTATTTAGGCATTTTTCGCTTTCTGTGTACATGCATATTGAAGAGCACAATCATAGAATATTTTCCCATTTATACTGCTGCAATGAAATATGCAGCCTACGACTCTCTGGAGGTTAACAACTCCCAGCCTTCCACATCTGTGCTTGGTTGCAGGGAGTTGCAGTTGGGTGAGCACTTATAGCACCCTGGCTTCTTTACATTTCTGTTTCCGATTCTTGTAAACAAGACTTATTTTTGGTACCTGTGCCGGCGGCTTTCTCCTATGCAGACTGTGTGAGAAGAGCAGAGGAAAGCACAATGGGGCCACCAAGGAGCCCACATGAGAAGGGAAAGCCACAGCAGGAAGGAAAGACACACAATAATGAACTCCTCGCCACGATTTACGACACAGGACAGAACATCACCAGAACTGCTCTAACTTTCCAATAATATTCTTCGAAATAGAGGCTTCTGTTGAGCACAGAATGTTCTCTGCGGAGACTGCCCTATGCAGAAACCTTAGTTACTTTTCAGCTAAAAGCAGTAAAAGTTGAATTTTATAGCTGGGCCCACCTACAGTACCCACCACATATGCCCACAGCAGGTATTCAAGCAGCTAAGCCCAAAATACAGCATCACCCAAAGAAACCTGGAGTCTTTCAGGGCAGTTATCTTTAATCCATACCACTACAGATGTTGCTACAACTCCCAGTAAAACATTCTATTTTACTTCATCCTGGCGAGGGAGGAGAAGAGAGCTTGTGTGTTGCCATATTTACAGAGCGGACTTTGTGCAGGGCTGGCTGGATAGGTTTAGCACATGAGCAATTTTGGCCAGTGACCAAGCACAAGGAAATATTCATAGGAACCACAGCTATGCCGGAATATTTTGGCAATTACGTCACTCGACGGGGTCTAAGACCATCCAACAGAAGGCAAATCTTACTGCATTCAAGCTCACAACTGCATGAACCAGCCAAGTGGCGGAGGGCAACACATAATGTGGGGGAAATACAGATTGCTATCACTCAGCTGCTGCAGTAACCCATATTAACCGCTTAACTCTGAACAGTGCAGTCAATGAAGCCTGAATAGCACCCCTTGTTTACCACTGTAAAAAGCCACCAAAGTGCGGTTTGCTAGAGAAAGGTCCTCGAAGGCCTTTGCAATAGAATGACTGCCCTTAAGTGATCAGAAGTCTGCTTACAGTTGGGAGCATCCCCAATACACTTAACAGTTTGTGTTCTCACTATGAGCACAGATTAAAAACGAAAATAGAATTCCAAACCATCCCATTTTACATGTACCAACCTGTGTTTATCAGTAGTCAGAGCACAGAGACCAATCTTTCCTTAATCGGATTGTCCAATATATTGGCATCTCAGATACAGGAGGGAGTGAGGTTTGAACACTTTTAAGGGTAAGGTCACACTGTGAGATTCAGACGGATCTAGTCCCCCGGCGACTAAAGGCCTCTTCTTTGGGGTGACTAATCTCCCTGAACTGCTTCCCCCTGCTACAATGAAAAAACGCCTGCGGCATGGCACTCGCGGTGCTTCGTTTTCCAAAGTTGCCTCACAAGGAAACTTCGGGCAACTTCCAAAAACAAAGCACCACAAGTGCCATGCCGCAGGCATTTTTTTCATTGTAGCAGTTTGGGAGATTAGTCACCCCAAAGAAAAGGCGATTAGTCGACGGGCGACTAAATCTCCCCGAATATCAGAGTGTGACCTCTACCCAAGCCAACAGGTTGAACTTGATAAATATAAGTCTTTTTCAGCCACAACTCTCAATCCACATAACTGCATGTAAACTACCCAATAAGGGACCTGAATTTAGACTTTTGTAATTTATTGTTACTGAAGTGCACACACGTACACCTCTTCCAATAGGAAGCTTTGCTTCTATCTCTTATCCTTAAATGCACAAACAAGCTGGCTTTATTTCTGAGACTACACCCCCTGCTTTGACGGGCAAAACAAAGATTGCCCGAGCCAAACAAAATGACAGGCTGCCAAGAGAACTACAGGCCGAGACCAGTATGTGGCTCACCTCGGCACTTGGAAACAGACAGAGCTGAGACAGTTTAATTGAAACCCAAGAGAAGGGGAGGAACAGCCCTCAAATTAAACCACTCTTGTTTATAATTCATTTATTAAGAACAAGAGCAGAACAGCGGATACATTTGCATTGGGATTGGTGCTTTGATACATCTCCAGATTTTCCACATTAACTACTGCTGCTTTGGGCTTCACAGAAATATAAACCCAAACAAAGTTTTGCCTAATGAAAAAAAAAATTCTAAGCAACACTCTTAATACACATTCATAAAAAGTTATGTGTAAATACAACAGCAGTCTCTTGAAACAATAAAGCAGAAATGTTTATGGGTCTATTGATCAGTCTGAAAAAACGTTTCTAAAGCTCAAACCTTTAGGGGCAGAGAATAGAAAAAGGGCAGAGAGACAGAGATACCAATTCAAATAGCAGTTACAATGCGGAAAAGAGGCGGCAACTGCCAGCTGTAGGGCTGAAAATCAGATGGCATATTTCACTACCTATTGGGTAGAACAATGAAACTATGACAACTTTATATACAACTTTATTTCAGTGTTTCCCAACCTATGCCCGATTCATTTGCAGTTGTAGTACATCTCTAAGTAGATACATACACAGCCAGTAGCCAATAGCTGACATGATCCAGTGAGATATATAAAGGCAAGTAACATGGAAGCCCCAAGCAATAGGTAAAAAAGCAAATATGTTCAGCAGGAAATACTACTTTGCACATGTTTCACTGGCCAAAAACAAACATAGCTATGAAAAAAATCAAACAACCTTGTTTTTTCCCTTATTTATATAGTTTTAACAAGTCCCTTCTGGGAATAAACCCTAGAAAGCTAGACCTTCGTGAGAAACCAGAAGCAGCTTCTTCATGTCTCTTAATAGGAATGCAGATTTGGGCGACTATGTGCAGTAAGGGTTAACCTTGCTTCTTGTGGGGAAACAAAAAGTGTTCTGTACAGTGCAAAGACAAATATTTATACTCCAGTGCCATGGCATTTCCTTATTTGCACGGCTTCTTTCATCAGTCTTCAAGAGAAGATCCTCACTTTACTGCAAAGTCCAATCAATATCTTTGCAAACTGAAAGAGGAGGGGCTTGGAATCTAGCACAAATCAAAATCTGTCTCAGGAGAGTATATAAGCAAAAAGATTCACAGGTGGATCTTCCCTGTAGTAGCCAGATGGAATATTCACAAGATCATGGACTAAAACCTTACACAGGGAAATACATTTCTAAGCAGTCTGAGGTTAGGGCCCCGACGAGAAACGAAAGCAGCAAGCATGGCCATATTTAAATCCTATTAATTGCACAATTCTTGTCTCACTTTAAGGCTGACACTCTTTGATTGATTCTCAGAGGACAGGCAGCATAGATTTGACTTAATAGCCCTGTATCATTTTTACCGTTCAGAACATCCTTTAAAGGGAGTCATGGCAGTTGCGATCTACAACTCCCGGCACCCTTACATAAGCCAACTAATAATACAACATACCAAACATTTTTGATGCACTGAGCCCCAAACTAACAGAGGGAACACAGTATGTACTTACAACATTAGGAAAAGCAAACATTCAAGAATCATAAGTGCCAGCGAATCCCAGCAGTCCAGTTGATGAATGAAATGAAGGATGTTGGAGTAGTGAAACAGCTGGGATGCTGAGTTTGGGTAATGAAATAATGCTGCTCTAAGTAGCGGACCATCTGGGGTGCTAAAGGTGGCTAAAGGACGGGCCAGATCTGCAGATATCGGTCGACTCGTCTCCCACCATATATGCACCAAACATCGTACGAAATTTTGTTTTGTACAATATTACCGGTGCGTCTATGGCCACCTTAAGGCTAATGGTACATGGGGCCGAAATCCATCTTTGCGTCAATTCGGTTACAGGCTAGGGATGCACCGAATCCACTATTTTGGATTCGGCCGAACCCCCGAATCCTTGGCGAAGGATTCGGCCGAATACCGAACTGAATCCTAATTTGCATATGTAAATTAGGGGTGGGAAGGGAAAAACATTTTTTACTTCCTTGTTTTGTAACAAAAAGTCACGCGATTTCCCTCCCTGCCCCTAATTTGCATATGTAAATTAGGGTTCGGATTCGGTTCGGCCGGGCAGAAGGATTCGTTGCATCCCTAGTACATGCACACATGGCCGATTTCAATGGAGAGTTTGTAATCTTATGCCAAAATCAGCCAGAACACAGAATGAAGGGCTGAGCATGTATACTGTATATCAGTGATCCCCAACCAGTAGCTCGTGAGCAACATGTTGCTCTCCAACCCCTTGGATGTTGCTCCCAGTGGCCTTAAAGCAGGTGCGTATTTTTGAATTCCAGGCTTGGAGGCAAGTTTTAGTTGCATAAAAACCAGGTGTACTGCCAAACAGAGCCTCAATGTAGGTTGCCAATCAACATAGGGACTACTAAATGGCCAATCACAGCACTTATTTGGCAGCCAAAGAACATTTTTCATGCATGTGTTGCTCCCCAACTCCTTTTACTTCTGAATGTTGCTCACGGGTTGAAAAGGTTGGGGATCCCTGCTGTATATATACATTACAATGTGATATGTTTGGAAATTGTTTAACCAGAACCATAGCATATGCTATAATTATATTCCAGTCCATCCCTGTACCTCGTTTCACTTTGGGATCCGGTCTCGTGTAAACAAGGCCAATGTTCTGTTGCTACACAGAGCCTACAGATAAGCAACATACATAAACACAGCACTGGACCCCATTGTTCCCCAGGAAGGAGACCCAAACACAGCTGTTGTGTAAATAAGCTTCAACAAATAACTGACTCAGTCTGAAAGTTTACTCACATCAAGTATACACAAAGCTACACAGTAGTTAGCAACCAGCCAAACACAGGCTGACAACCTCAAAGCCCCCCACTATCATCTTGATAAACACCTACAGATGTTTTACTATTTACTTCTGCCAGAAAACGCTAACAATATGTTTAACCCTTGAAATGCCAGACAACGGAGCATCTTCTGCAGTGGCTAAATCAAATGGCGCTAGTGCTGAAACAGTTAAAGTTGGAACAGTCAGACTATTTTATCCGACACTGCTTTTTTGGAAATAAAACAAAAGTCCTGCTTTGCTTTATGGCATGGATTATAGACAAGATACAAATCCAAGATTTGGATAACCTAGCAGTAACAGGAAATCAGAAGAGTCAACATGTGACTAGCAGGAACTTCACTTCCAAGCAAGGAAGGCTATAGTGATGTGAAATGTCCCATTATTTTGGTATTTTTGTGGAGACTCAACCTAAACATCATGGTGTACCAGGCATAAAAGCTAAATGGAAAAGAAAAAAAGAACAGGTACTTTCTGTGGGTCTCCTAATTAAGCCAGGGTGTACTAGTAAATACATATAAGAAGCACAAAGATAAGCCCGAATGCCCTCGCTAACAATAACAGCACCCAACATGTTGTGCAATCACACACTGGAACGAATGAAAGTTGCTTTCTACCCATTCCACAATGATCAGAAGAACAGAAAGAAGGCCATGCTGTGCAGCCCTTGTATGCTCTCTGTACCCCATGATCAGTCTCAGAGCAACCTGTGAACGGCTACCTTTGCTAAAGATGTCAAACAAATACACTGATTAAGGCCCTCCCTGCTAAATAAACTCCATATACAGACTGTAAAGTCTATTGGAAACAATACATTAAGTTATACACGGTAGCCTCAAAGGAAATTTTTTTAAATGAGTACATGTTTCTCCCCATTTTTAGGGGAGCCTGTTGCAGCAATAAACATGCCCCCTTATTGTAGTTGTTCCCCTTAGAGACCTGCAGCGGGACGGGTACCCGTGGGTTACCCTCAATAACCTGCGGGTTGCAGATAGAAGTCCGGGGGCGGGTAAAGACGCGGGTCCGGCCGCGGGTCTTCTCAATAGTGATACTCATTTTTTCTGGTCACGTCTACTTCCGATGATGTCACTTCCGGTCTACAATGACAGCAATTCCGGATTCTTGATGGTCAACAGGTCGCGGATAAGGTACTTGCGGGTAGTGTCGGGTAGCGGTTCCAAGTGGGAAAGAATGCAGGTTGCGGGTACGGGTCCCAAAAAATGGACCTGCGCAGGACCCCTTAAAAACACTTTTTTCAGTTCTGTTTTCAGATTGTTCACCAGAAATAAAGACTTTTTTCCCTCAATTGCTTCTGGCAGCTAAGTGATACAGGTGCAGATTCTGAACTGTTACAGATTGCTACATTACTTGTTACATTCCTCAACAGCATCTGTGAAATATTAGCAACTATTGTATCAATTATAACTGCAAAAGATAACTAATTGCAACAACATAAAATGTATCAACAGATGTATCTTTACAACAATAACAGCTTTATAAAGACATAAAAAGGTGGAAAAAAAAAAAAGACCCAAATTTTATTTTCAATATTAGAAAAAGGGTCACAAATAGATAATAGAAAGTAATTGAAAAAAAAAAAAAAGTAATTCTGGTGAAATATCTTAAAAACAACTGAAATAAAAGTTGTTGAAAGGTGAACAACACCAATAATCAGTTTAAGACTTACAGCAGCTATCTGCAGTACAAAAATAGGTTGACAAAATATATGTACACTGATAAAAAAATAATAATATTTGGGATGCAAATGTATTAAAGAGACAGTCTTTTGTTTTAACAATATGACAGTTGCTCAATTAACACCTAAATTACACACCAGGAGGTAACAGAAAACGGAAAGAGTAGGAATACACTCATTTTAGCACCAGGACATAAAAGTAGCTATACAGACACAGTACGAGAAAAAGCCACAGAAAACTTTGTGGACAGAAAATGTATCTTATGTTCTGAGTCATATTCAACGTCCAACTGCTCAAATGCTGAAATAATTAATTGTTTTCATTATAAAAAGCAAAAAAAAAAAAAAAGTATGAGTAGGAGCTCCAACTACAGACTACATATTAAGGGCTGGGTGAATTATCTTCTGAGACACAGTTCCTTCTATCTGACAAGCAACTGCACAATAACAAGGTGGCAACCATGACGGCAATAGCAGCAGCCCCTAAACATAATGCTCGGATTCCCTAAATCTGGAATATTTTGATCAAATCTAAAGCTGGATGTGCAGATATATCCTTATGTCAGACAAGCGATCGGAAGCTGCAATCTCTGGACCTACCACTAACCATTCAGATTGAATAAAGTAGTACAAAGAATAAATCAGACAATGTTCTGGCCATTAATTGACAAACAGCAATCGTATGAAAGTTATGTCCGACAAATAGTAGTGACAGTCAACCATTGATATTGTCAATACACGCAGAGATATTATCGGTAGCTGACAGTAATCTTCTAACCTGTCCTTTTGCCACGGTACGAAAAATGACGGGTCAATCCGCTTAATAACAGAATCTGAATTTTTCATCCTAATAAAGATTGCTAGTCCAAATGACTGCATATCTTCACCCAAGGAATTAGTTGTTTCCTATTCAATCAGCCAAAATTTGCTGGGCCAGAAGTGCCATGATGCAAAAAGAATTTGCTGCTGCCCTTTGCTTGAATAAACAAACCATCCGGCTGCAGTGTTGCACTAGAAGAGAACCTGGAGTCTTTCTGGCACAACAGAGCAGAGCTAAGATCACATCACAGAAATAATAATAATAGCTATACACATCCAATAGGCAGCTGTTTTATTGCCCATTCACTTGGGTAAATGACTGTACAGATCAATAGCAAATGCAAGTACAACTGCTGCCCATACACAGAAGAATCACAAGTTATTGCAATATTATTACCAATCCATACTCATGCACCCAACAATGTAAGCAATTGGTATAAATTTCCTTTACTTCTATTGGGCAGATATACCCTGCAGCCTGTTACAGAGATCGTACACCATCATTGCCATCATATGCACGGAGCTAATTCTGTAAATTCTGCCATTGCTGCAAATGTTCTGAGCCACACGGATTATAAACTCGGCCCGTGGCACAAGGAACATTAACCCCCTGCCTTTTTATACTGCACAATCCCATGGCAGCAGCCACAAATAATGTCAATGAAAACAAGAGGTAAACATGGGCCAAAGCAAAAGGCACAGGGTACTATAAATGTGTGAAAATCAATGTGCTACCAACCAAATTTCACACCCGTTTAACACATATGCATGTTCCGGCTTTGCAGAATATCTACAAATAACTTTTGCCATGGAAACAGGTACAGAAATAGTCTGTCTATACAAAAACAATCTCCCTGCCGAATCCTTCTTAAGTAAATAGGATCCATGTGAGCCAAGAATATCTACACGGCCGTACCCAGGTTTAACTCCTTAAAGCATGCCTAACCATGTGCCCTGGAGAACTGACCCCACCACTGTGCCACAGGGCCGGATGGCATAACATTGTCAAGCCCGTATCATTGTCATGATGATCTACAAGACAAAAATACCTAATGAAAGACTTTCCCCACCCCCGCCGGCAAATTAAAACTGCTTACAGTGCCAAAAGCACTCAGTGTTTAATAATTAATTGGCTTATGAAACTTTCACACTGTTTGAAATCCAAACAAGAGGAGGGAAGGGGGGGAGGGGTTGGAACATAAATACAGGATGGCACATGACTCTTAACAACAAGCATTCATTAAAAATGTCCAAGGTTTACAAGTTATTTGTAAATATAATTACTAATAAAAAGTGAATCTGTCTGCCTGGTCATAATCTTTTCACTTCAGTTCGGACTACTGAAAACTAAGCAGAAGTCTTCTCTTCCCCACAGAATCAGATGGTGTAAAAATTGCATTTCCCACAAGCCTCTGTCAAGGCTGCCCTTACTGGTTGTGAGCTGAGGGGCTACATAAATATTGGTGAGCGCTATTATCTACATAAAGTAGTACTGTCCTGCCGACTTATTGCCCTTCAGCTGGTCTGAAATCAAACTACTAGCACATGCTGTCAGCAGAGCTGGGAGTTTATCAACAAAACTAGAGGGGCTATCCGTTGCTACGGGGGCACCAGTGTGGTTACCAGTAGCAACCAATCGGTAGTTTGTTTTGCAAAGTCTACTTACAAATTAGAAAATGAAAGTGAAGAGCTGATTAAAGGAGAACAAAACCTTTTCTTTATGCAAAGTGCCCCTTGTGCAGTCGCCCCTCATCTCCTTTCCCTGACCACACCAAGACCTTCCCAGAATATTCCTACTCCAATACCTAAACAACAGGGTTGGGTGGCCTACATGCCTGATAAGCATGCACAATAGAAACAAGGATCGGATTGGTTTTCATTGCACATGCTTTTGTGGTGGCCGCCAAACCTGATGCATGTTTCTGAGAAGGGGGGGGGGGGGGGGGTTGGCTCAAAAGCCCTATGGTTTAGGTAAGGGTTTAGTATCCATTCAAAATAACAAATCAGGTCCATAAAGTGTTACTACTTGCCATCTTGCCCTGGTAAAGCAGAATCTTAAGTTTAAGTTTCTCGAGTGTCAAAGAAGCTTAAAAAAATATTCGGTTTTGAGGACCATTTAAGAGGTTAACTTCTGGAAAAACCTGTAAAATATGGTAAAATAAAAAACAGCTTTATACCTATTACTGCAATCCCACTGGACCCTTTACAGAGCCCCAGCTCTGGCCTTAGCCATTCTAGGGAATGCAGGGAGTTAGGGGTGTGTTTGTTACAGTTGAACGCTGAAGCCATGGTGTTTTGTTCCAACTGCTCGAGTGCCCCAGATGCAGTCAGTAAATCTGTCCTTAACACGTCTCTAATCCTTCTCATTAACATAGCAACGGGACCTAACCCAAACACCAACTGCCCTGCTATCAAGGGAAAAACACCGGCCCTCAGGCACAGAGAGAAAACATGGCGACCTTTCATCAGCAGTGTACAAAGTGTCAAGGACTCCCAAAACTTGCTGCACTTTATGTGTATGTGAATGGCATTAGGGCCCCTCCCCCTCAGCAGGCTGCTATCTGATTGTAGCCTTGTAACCAAAACACAGCAATGCTAAATATGGGCAGCATGCAGCCTTCACTTACACCTCTCGCTCTCCTCAGGGCACGGAGCTGCTGCACCCTTTATACTCTGCAGCACAGAATTAGAGAGCAAGCACCTCACAGGGGATATGGGAAGCTCCTAGCCCAAAGGCAGCGGTGACTTTGTTTCCATGCAACTTACTGCAACATCACAATTGATTAGCAATCAATAGGGGTATAACAATTTTCTCTCATACTATGGCAGCTCCCACCTTTATGTAGAGACACAAATAAACGCTATTCAGAGCACACAACTATGGAGAGAAAATTGTAATATATATAGATTTTTTCAGAATATTGATCACATTTGTCAGTGACAATTTGTTTACAGTAACAAGATATAAGTGAATAGTGTCCTATCTGCCCATTACAGATTCCACACCCAAAACATATCATTTACACAACTGATTTCCATGCCTATGTTATTGTTATGCAATATCACTAATTTATATATATCAAATATATTGCAATATATGGACAAAAAATCCGTTTTGTTTAAAGGGGAAGGCATTTTTAGCTGCTTAAGGCACAAAATGTTTCAATGTCCTTCATATATTGATAATGGGTTGAGTGCAGAGGATCTCTTGCATTTGTCTATGTGAATTTTGTGGTCACCCCCACTTAATGTTTTTAAAAATTAGTGGTAAACACAACTTTCCCTTGAGATAGATAAATATATTATCCATGCTGGCTGCCCCTGCATTTCACAGCCCTAGCACCACTCTATGCTATGTACATACATAGTGATAGCATGAGGAAGTGGGAGAAGGGCATTGTGGGAGAGGAGATTGTAAACACAGCATGGCCTATGATTCTGTAAGCTTGCCATGTGATGCACACAATGAAAGGATGAGCTTGTGTGTAGTGTGCCAGGGTGTGAAGGAAGCAAAGATTTTGTTTTGGTGGCTTGGGATTTGTTTACAGACCAGGCCTCTCTCTGCATTTCTATAAAGGGCTTAGTGACCTCTCCCACTAGCCTAACCTTCCAGTTTCCCCTAAACCAACGCCTCTAACCACTTTTTTCAGCTTGCCCCTCACTCTAACAACATCACCTTTTAGTCAACACCACTGAAACTCTTCCTAGAGATAATGTCTGAGCCCATACCAGACCCCCATGCCTGTGTTACAAACACTCTTATAATACACAAAAGCCATGAATATCTTAAATCATAAATGATATCCTTATAAACGGTGAGTTCTGATGTCATCAGTTATAAACGGTGAGTTCTGATGTCATTTCTGTCGCATGACTCACTGTATTAGAATACATAAAGTAGCCCCATGAGGATATTAGAAGTTATCTTGGGAGTTCCATGGCCTGTATACATTTTTAGAAGGTCATGAAACTCCTCTGTAACTCATAACATCCTTGTAATTTACAAGAGGGGGTACTTTATTCACTGTATAATGCTTGCTGCTATATAATAAACTGGCACATCTTATATCAATAACTTCCCATAAATGATTAATGTTACCACTTGAAGAAGTAAAATTAGTGTCCTGCCCCTCGGCACAGATCTAATTCCCGCAGATTAATAGGGGTGTGTGTGTGGGGGGGGGGGTAGCAAGTTAGTGACCGATAAAAGTGGGGTGCAGGGGGGTAAGAGAGGAATTCTACCCTGTAGACCCGGATATGTTAAGGGCCCTAAGCAGCGTGCACTATATACAGGTAGCAATGGAACTTTTTTGGAGGGGGCGGAAATGAGGTTGCTATGGCAGCCAGTATCACCCAGTCATGCCAATGCACCCACGAATTAAGCGGCCGGGTAGTTATTTTTACCCCGTAATGACGCAACCAAGTTCCCTCTCCTGTCACAGGCCCTCCCCCTCTGCTTACAAACAGCCCCCCCCTCCATGTGACTCACACTCGGGGCAGTTGCAGCGGTGGGGCCCCTCTCCTCTGGAACACCCCATCCACGAACACTCCGTTCTTGCCCAGACAGCGCAGATAGAAGTCGCCGACGTCCGCGTCGTCCCCGTCTCCACTGCCGCCAATGAAGATCTCCAGGTGGCGTCGGGAGATGAAACTAGAGTGGCCCATGCTCACATCCACACAGCCCTGCGACGAGTTGCGGCCTATGGTCACCGAGCGCTTCTTCATCAAATACTCGAACTCGCGGCCCTCCAGCCGGGCAACAACCGGCACCACAGCCCCACAAACCGCGACCGCCATCTTGCGCGCGGGGGGGAGGGAGGGGACCGGAGGTGACGGGAGCTCCGGCGGCGGCTCCGACCCCGCAAAGCCAGCAAGAGAAAAGGGAAAAATGGGGGCAGTCCAGGCGCAACCGAACATGCACAGCGAGTGGTAACCAATAGGAGGGGCCGCCTGAGGGAAGATGTCAGGGAGAGAAGGCGGAGGGGCGTGGCTTTCATGTTGGGTTGAGACGCGCTGAGAAGTGTCACGGCGAAGGGGGCGTGGTAGAAAGATAGTTGCGTTGTGACGGAGCAGGGCGGAGCTTGAGCGGGTTAAGGAGGGATTTGGTTGCCGAGGGGAGCGGGCCTAAAATGTGGGCGGGGAGGAGTCTGCGAGAGAAGTGAGGCGGAGTTTGAGAGTAGCATGGCGGCCGCGGGGTGTATCTCAATTCTGAAGGACAGAGACAGAGTAAACAACAATAACAAGCGTGTTCCATCCAGTGGTAGTTCGTGCAGCGACCGTGTCTTTTTAGAACCGTGGGGCCAGACTCCAGGGGCATGCCGGGAAATTATGAGGGAGTCTTTATTCTATGAGTTGCCTCAAATTAACTGTGTTATAAGAAAATGACCTATCGAAGAAGTACAATTAGTCTATAATAATCTATATTGCATATAAAAAATACTGCCCTGTAATACTGTGTACAGAGCAGGGCAGTGTACTGTGGCATTTGCCCCTCCCCCCGTAGCAGCTTAGTACATACAGCAAAACTGCCCTCATGTTGCCGTGTATGGGGTCCATTCAGTGTCGGACTGGGACACCAGGGGCCCACCCAAAAACCTTAGACCAGAGGCCCACCAATTAATTTAAGACCAGGGGCCCACTCTTAGTACTATCATTCTTCCTTTCCTCACTCATCTATTCTCCTTTTCTTTACATACTATAATCTATTATTCCATCTTTTTAGTCTTTTTGTTCTTATAGAAATAGGGAATGGCCATGAAATAGGCCAAAAGTTTAGCAGCATGAGGGCCCACTGACACCTTGGCCCACCGGGACTTTTCCTGGTATCCCTGTGGTATCCCGACACTGGGTCCATTCGGAGTTGTAGCCCCGACAACTGAAAAGTCCTAGGTCCAACATTTAGTTGGCCCTTGTCTTTGGTTGTTGGAGGATGATGATAACAGCAGCCACAGAGTTATGGTGTGTAATGGAGCTCTGGGTTGCTATTTTTCCTTGTTTTGGCTGTGGGGGGATGCTGGGATTGTAGTATAACACAGCTGTCGGGTTGCACACATGCCTAGGATCCTTTATATTGTAGAACCCACTCAGATTGTCCCAGTAAATACATGCAATCAATACAAAGACTGGAATGTTAGGGCCTTGGCCATTGGAATTTGTCACATGTGGGGCTAAAGGTCTCCTCCAGCAGCCGAAATAGCTCAGTTGGGAGAGCGTTAGGCTAGGGCCACACGGCGCGATTTTGCCGCGATTCTGCGCTGGGCGAGTTGCGAGTTACGAGTCGCTGCGGTTTTTAAGCTGAAATAGCTTTGTTAACTTTGGCGCTGGCGTCAATGCAAATCGCGGCGAAATCGCTGCGCTAATTCACACGCGGCGATTCTTTTTCTACTGTCGCCCGGAAACGCCCAGCGAGGCAACTTCGGGCGACAATAGAAAACGAATCGCCGCGTGTGAATTAGCGCAGCGATTTCGCAGCGATTTGCATTGACGCCAGCGCCAAAGTTAACAAAGCTATTTCGGCTTAAAAACCGCAGCGACTCGCAACTTGCAACTCGCCCAGCGCAGAATCGCGGCAAAATCGCGCCGTGTGGCCCTAGCCTTAGACTGAAGATCTAAAGGTCCCTGGTTCGATCCCGGGTTTCGGCAAAGCTTTTTGCCCAGTGACTGTACTCTAAATTTCAGAGGTGGAATAATCTGTCCTTGATTGAAATAACAACACAATAACCCGCTCCTACAAACAGAACTTCCACATTTTGTAAGACTTATGGCACATGGGTCTTTCTTGTTGCCTGCAATAAATCATGGCGACTACGAATGACATTCCCACGGCTAAAATGTAAATCCTCAGTGGGGAAACGTATACAGTGCAGCTACTTTCCGAAACTTTCTAAAGCTTCCTTGAAAGGAAACTTTGGGCAACTTTGTACCATGTATGTTTTCCCACATACAATTGACATTTTAGCTGGTGGGAGGGAAACAAGGGATGTTTTGTCACCACAATAACCAAGATTTATTACGGCCAACAAAAAGTCCCATGTGCCATTACCCTTAGAGTTCTGTTATCTTCTATTGTTTTGCATCCCTCCCATTACAGGTCCAAAAGGAAGGACACGTTCTGGAAGGCACCCCTCGTATCATTTCATTCCTCCCTACCCCACTGAAGTGTTCCTTGACCATATAAAACTTTGATCATACAAAACTCTATCACTCATGTATTATAAGGGATAATGTACCCCTACTGTAAATTATAAGGATATTAGAAGTCACTGAGGGGTTCTGTAACCATATAAAAGCACAAGGCTGCAGGCTGAGTTATACAGGGAACTCTGAGTATCACTTGTGTATTATAAGGGATAACGTACCCCTACTGTAAATTATACGGATTTGAGTAAAAACATCCTAAATCTGCTGACAATGCCACCCCCCCAACCCCTTTGTGAGAAAACGGCTTTGTCCAGTGAAGATGATGTCAGTGGAAAATGTTGCCATGTAAAATATTGTGTAATACTGAAGTACAGCAGTGGGCAGGATCAGAGTGGGTTG